>NC_084839.1:74793075-75096105 GCF_033115175.1 Lepus europaeus | reverse complement strand
TTTTTCTCTCATCTCTCGATAAATTTCCCCTTGAGGATGAAAACAAGCTTGAGAAGTTTCAGTCAACAGTGTAAATTGGGAGATCATGTTAAATAAACCATTGAAAACTGCAGTTTAGGCTGAAATTACCATCTCTGCCACCACCACAAGCCTCTATAGTGCATTTACAATAATAACTACATTTTGCAGTAACATCACATTCATGTACTTTTTTCATTTTAAAATTTAACTAACACACTATGGGAGGTCTTTAAAAAGTAAAGCATATTTTCTAGTCTCCTTTTTATTTTTCTAAACCAAAGCAATAACATGGCAACACGTATCACTGCTCTTGGGATCATAAAGCACAAACTACTTGCAAAATGATTGATCAATAAAATGAAAGTCTCCTAAGCTTATTAATTTTTTTAAAACAGACTTCTCAAATTCAGTCTATGCTAATGAATAATTACACTTGGATCACTCCACAAAACTCTACTTGGCTTTAGCAAAGAGCGGGAAGGGAGGAAATGCCCATTCCTCAGAGGAGGGCGTTTACCACATTAGCAGAGATCATCATTCTTCTACTCATCCAGCAGAAAGCACTAGATCTCTACTACATGTCATGCTAAGACAAGAAAATACAGAGAATGAAATTTATGTTCTTAAGGATAAGAAACACAACATTATAAACATGCTCAACACATACCTTACTCTTAATACATTAATTAATTTCTCATAATAAACTTATTAATTTATTATTTCATTATTATTATTTATTTATTAATTAACACAGTGTAAGACGATACAAGACAGATGCAGGATGCTGTGGGAATATGTTGGAGATCAAGCCAAGCTGTTTTGGTGCCAAAATCTGAAGAAAACCATTTGATAACATTCAACACCCATTCATGATAAAACCTTGAACAAATTATTTAGACAAGGAACATACCTCAACTTTTTATAATAAAGGTTATAGTAGACAAACCCACAGCCAAAATCATACTGAAAAAGCTGAATGCATTTCTACCAAGATCTGGAACCAGATAAGGATGTCCATTCTCACTGCTTTTATCTGATAAAGTACTGGAAGTTTTAGCTGTAGCCATTAAGTAATAGAAGGAAATAAAAAGCATACAAACAGGAAAGGAAGAAGCCAACTGATCCTTGTTTTCAGACTACATAATTCTATATACAGATAAACAAAAACACTTTACCAAGAGATTAATAAATAAACAAATCAGAACTAATAAAAGAATTCAGTAAAGTTGCGGGATAAAAATAACATAAAAAAATCAGCAGCACTTTATTTTACTGGAAATTAACTGAGAAAGAAATGAATGATTCTATTCAATAGAGCTATAAAACAAAATATCTTTGAATGTATTTAATGATGAATGATAAAAGCTTTACAAAGACAATCTTAAAACACTGATGAAAGAAATTGAACAGGACAGAAAAATGGAAAGCTCTCCCATGTTCATAGACTGGAGGAATGTTGTCAAAATGTCCATATTACTCAAAGAGATTTACAGATTCAGTGTAATCCCCATCAAAACTACATTCTTCAAAGAACTGGAAAAAATCCTAAAATTCATATGTAAATCTAACAGACTGAAAATAATCAAAACAATCTTAAACAGTAAGAACAAAGCTGGAGGCACAACAAAATCAGACTTCAAGGCATATTTTAGAGCTGCTGTAACCAAAACAGTATGTTACTTTCATAAAACAGACACATCAACCAGAATAGCACAGAAGCTTCCAGAAAGGAACTAGTTCATCTACAGCCAACTTATCTTCAACAAAGGAACTAAAACATACCCTGAAGGAGAGACAGTCTCATAAATACGTGGTACATTAAAAGCTGGACATTCATAGTAAAAAGATTTTGAAACAAGCCTTGTACCTCTTACACTATGAAAATCATCTCAATCTGGATCAAAGACCTAAACCTAAGACCTAAAACTGCAAAGCTAGTAGGAGAAAACAGAGCAAACACTTCAAGTTATTAGAGCAGGCAATAATTTTTTGGATGTGATATCAAAAAGTACAGACACTAAAAGCAAAAATAGATAAATAGGATTATGTAAAACATAAATTTGTACACAGCAAAGAAACAATAAAAAATAAAGGGACAAACAGCAGAATAGGAGAAAATATTTGGAAAGTATGGATCTGAGAAAGATTAATATCCAGAATATATAAGGAACTCAAAAAAGTAAACAAAATAACAATCAACCCAGTTAAGAAATGGGCAAATGTTATGAATTCAGTTTCTCAAAAGAAGAAATACAAATGACCAACTGTATATGAAAAAGTGTTCAATATCACTGATCAACAGGGAAATACAAATAAAAAGCACAATAAATGGGGCTGGTGATGTGGCATAGCAAGTTAAACTGCCGCCTGCAGTGCAGCCTCTAATTCATTTCAGCAGTATTCACAATAGCTAAGATATGAAATCAATCTAGGTGCTGATGAATGGATGAATGCATAAAGGAAACATAAATATACATAGTAGAGTACTGCTTGCCACAAAAATAATGAATCCTGACATCCGCCATGGAACTGATGGAAAGAATATCAATATATTAGGTGAAATAAGCTAATCATAGAACGACAAATACCACATGTCTTCCTCCTATGTGGAAGTTATCAGTACTACTTAAAATATTTAATCTAAATTTAAAATACCAGTTAACAGAAGCTGGGAAGGGAATGAAGAGGATGGGGGAGTTTGGATACTGGGTACTAAGATACAGGGACGTGAATACGCCAAGTACAGGTGTTTTGTAGTGCAGTGGGGGTGAGCATGGCTCACAAGGATGTGTAGCACTCTGTATAAAGTACCTGGAACAGAAGAGCCAATAGGCTCCAGAAGCAAGGAAAAGGTAAATAAAGGAGCTAGTTGAATGGTATGATCAGTTTGAGCTATTTATATGTGTTAAAAAGTGCACTTATACACCTTAAAATTTAAAAATTTTTAAGTAAACAATAAAAAAGCTCAAAAAGGCAGCAACTAAGACAAGAACTGAAAGGTGCATGGGTGCCAGCCACTGCAAGGGAAGTAAAGGAGGGATGGATGCTCCAAGCACATGTGGAGAGCCTCAGACTTCTAGAGGCTGAAAGATATTCTTTCTGCATTGAGAGTAGAAACAAGCAGGAGTGACAAGAAAAGGAGCAAAAAGATACATGAGGAAAAGTCTGTGGAAGAACCTAAAGTGGTCAAAAATTTCTCTAAGGGAATTGAAAATGAATCTTGATGTGAATGGAAGGGGAGAGGGAAGGGGAGATGGGAGGGAAGTTATGGGGGGGAAAAGCCATTGTAGTCCATAAGCTGTACTTTGGAAATTTATATTTATTAAATAAAAGTTAAAAAAAAATTTCTCTAAGAAAACCAAGACTAAGCCGGCGCCGTGGCTTAACATGCTAATCCTCCGCCTTGCGGCGCTGGCACACCGGGTTCTAGTCTCGGTCGGGGCACCGATCCTGTCCCGGTTGCCCCTCTTCCAGGCCAGCTCTCTGCTGTGGCCAGGGAGTGCAGTGGAGGATGGCCCAAGTGCTTGGGCCCTGCACCCCATGGGAGACCAGGAGAAGCCCCTGGCTCCTGCCATCGGATCAGCGTGGTGTGCTGGCCGCAGCACGCCTACCGCGGCGGCCATTGGAGGGTGAACCAACGGCAAAAAGGAAGACCTTTCTCTCTATCTCCCTCTACTGTCCACTCTGCCTGTCAAATTTTTTTTTTTTTTTTTTTGGGGAGGTAAAATAGCAAGGTTTATTAAGAAGGAACATCTGTAAGGATGGATGGGCGCCTCTCCAGACAGGACCTGAGAGAGAGTGCCCAGTCCCTCAGACTGGGGGGGGGGGGGGGCCTGCATGGGTGAGTGGAGAGTACACCTGGCCAGGCCAGGCCAGGCCAGGCCAGGCGGGCAACTCAACAAAGATGCAGAGAGCTGAGCACGCAGTCCAGTTGAGGCTGGGGGTTTTAAGGAGATGGGTCTTGCTTCCCCACCTCTGCTCCTCTTGGAACAAAGGGCTTTTTGGATGTAAATAGAAAAACTTCTCTTGAAGGTCTGAAACAAAGGACTTTATGGATGCAAATGTTATCAGACCTGAGGAAGGGAGCAGGGTGTTTGAGATGCAGATACTGGGCTGCACCTGGGAGATTGTGGAAGATTTATCAGGCAGGAAGCAGGAGGGGTGAGGGCCTCCACCTGGCAGGTTATCAGGTAGAAGGGGGCAGGGCAGGCAGGATGCGAAATCTGGGCTTCCCCTGAAACATTGTTAGGATGACTTTGAGAAAAAAAAGAAAACCAAGACTGACAATTATGCTTCTTCTTTACTCATATTGCTAATGTAATCACTTGTGATACTAAATTCAGCATTACTGAGCATTTAAAAATCAGCAAGGATATGAATTTTAGTTTTAGAGTTGGTACAATAACAATAAATTCTTTTAGTATGTTTCAAATATTTAAATGAGATATAATTATGTTATGCAATAATTTGCTTATCTGACATTCAAATGTACCTGGGAATCTTAGAATTTTGTTAAATTCAACAACCATGGTCAGGACACAGTCAAGGAAGGATTTGTCTGAATAATCAATGAAGTAGTACAAAAACATTAATGGCTATATATGGTACCTGAATTCTGATAAAGGTTTGAGTAACAAAAAGTTCATGTTTTGAGAAACTTCAGTAAATATTCTTTTTCCAAACATTTTATTTTAAATATGTTGAATGCCTTAAACAGTAACAAGAGAACGGGAAGTTTCACTAAATAAAAGCTCAGGAAAAATTATTTTTCTAGAGCCAGTGTCATAGTTCAGTGGGTAGTTGTTACCTGAAAATTCAACATCCTTTATCAGAGCACCAGTTTGAGCCCCAGTTGCTCTGTTTCTGATCCAGCTTCCTGCTAATTCAACTGTGAAGGCATCAATGAAGTGCCTAGGCCACTGATACTCATGTGGGACACCCACAAGGAGTTCTTGGCTCCTGGTTTTAGCCTGGTCTAGCCCTACGTGTTGTAGGCATTTGGGGAGTGATCTAGCAGATAGATGATCCCTCTCCCTCTCTCTCCATCTCCACCCTACCCCATTCCATCACTCTCATATAGATAAATCTTTTTAAAAAAGAAGAAAATATTTTTCTAAACACAAAGATTATGGACCATATGAAAAGACTTATTTATTTTCTACATCTACATATATAAAACATATAAGCAATATGTATATGCATATATGTATATAATATATCTTTTGTTATGAAATTAAAATATTATATTTCACATAGGAAATTCAGCATCACGCTTAGTTTGGTCACTATTAATATATACTCTTGGGGTCAGCGCTGTGTTAGAGTGGGCTAAGCATCTCCCTGTGGTGGTGGCATCCCATATGGGCACTGATGCATGCCCCAGCTGCTCCTCTTCCAATCTAGCTCTCTGCCTATGGCCCTGGAAAGCAGTGGAAAATGGCCCAAGTACTTGGGTCACTGCATCCACATGGGAGATGCGGAGAAGCTCCTGACTCCTGCCTTCAGACTGGCTCAACTCGGGCTGTTTGTTGTGGCCATCTGAGGAGTGAACCAGTGGATGGAGGACCTTTCTCTCTGTCTCTCCCTCTCTGTAACTCTACCTCTCAAATAAATAGATAAATCTTAAAAAAAAAAAAAAAAAAAAAAAAAAACACCTGGGGCCGACACTGTGGTGTAGCAGGTAAAGACACCACCTGCAGTGCCAGCATCCCATATAGGCACCAGTCCTAGTCCCAGCTGCTCCACTTCCAATCCAGCTCCCTGCTGTGGCCTGGGAAAACAGTAGAAAATGGCCCAAGTCTTTGGGTCCCTGCACCCACGTGGGAGGCCTGGAGGAAGCTCCTGGCTCCTGGCTTCAGATCGGTGCAGCTCCAGCCATTGCAGTCAATTGGGGAGTGAACTAGTGGATGGAAGACCTCTCTCTCTGCCTCTCCTTCTCTCATTGTGTAATACCGACTTTCAAGTAAATTAAATAAATCTTTAAAAAAACACTCTTAAAAAGCTAGCAAATATTTTCATCCTTAAAATTTTGCAACAAACAACTGTTAAAATTATTATCTTAACAAAACAAATATGCAACACATTACTTTTTATTTTTAAAAATTTGTAAATGCTTATTTATTTATTTATTTATTTGAAAAGCAGAGTTAGAAAGAGAGACAGAACTTCCATCCACTAGCTCACTCCTGAAACGGCTGCAATGGCTGGAACTGGACCAGACCAAAGTCAGGAGCCAAGAACTCCACCCGGGTCTCCCACGTGGGTGGCAGGGGCCCAAGCACATGAACCACCTTCTACTGCCTTTCCAAGCACATTAGCAGGGTGCTGGATCAGACACAGAGCAGTGGGGACTTGAACTGGCATTCATACAAGGATGTCTTTATTGCAGATGGCAGCTTAACTCACTGCACCTCAATATCAGCCCTACTTGATTTTAATATCAAGTAATTTTAGAAGAATGTGCAGTCAAGAAGAAAATATACAAGTTGTATTTTCTTTAAGACATATTTAGTTAATCATTTAACAAGTATTGTCACGTTCTATTTCAAGGTAATAGAAGTAAATGTTAAACTGATATAATCCTTATTCTCATGGAGCTCTTCATGTAACAGAAAAGTCAGAGAAAAAAACACAAAACACAGAAATAAATTAAAATGGTGATAAGTCCTCTGAAAGAATCAGATAAAGCATACAGAAGGTAGGGCAGGAGACATGAACTTTAAAAGGAGAGTGGGAAGAAAGTCTCTGTGACATCAGGGGAATGAAAATATAAAGAAACCAGGCCAGCGTCGTGGCTCACTTTGCTAATCCTCCACCTGTGGCACCGGCACCCTGGGTTCTAGTCCCAGTTGGGGCGCCGGATTAGGTTCCAGTTGCTCCTCTTCCAGTCCAGCTCTCTGCTGTGGCCCAGGAAGGCAGTAGAGGATGGCCCAAGTGCTTGGGCCCTGCACCCGCATAGGAGACCAAGAGGAAGCACCTGGCTCCTGGCTTCGGATCGGCATAGTGCGCCAGCCATAGCGGCCATTTGAGGCGTGAACCAACGGAAAAAGGAAGACCTTTCTCTCTGTCTCTCTCTCACTGCCTGTCCAAAAATAAATAAATTAATTAATTAAATAGATAAACTTTTTTAAAAAAAGAATCCATTGCAGGCAGGAGAAAGGTGGTATCATCTCAGTCCAGACATAGAAGTGTGCCAAGGGGGTAGCATGTGCAAAGGCCTTGAGGCAAAAAGAAAATATGTTCTAGAAACTAAAAGCAGGATCTTGTGACTTGAGCAGGGTGAATGAGGGTCCACTAAGACTAGATGACTGTGGTTTATCAAGACATAGTTAGGAGTCTTATTTTACCCTGAAAGGCAATGAAAAATGATTTCAGATACTTATGTCAGACAATGATATGATCAAATTATACACTGCTTTCAAGGGTCATTCTGGTTGTGTAGAGAATGTATAGGCATTGAACAAGAGTGGGACTATTACATTTAGCTGAGGGTTAACTATACTGGTCAAAGTGGTAGGGGACTTAGGTTTGGAACACAAACTTTAGCAACGAAGTGAAGAGAAAAGGGCAGATCAGAGAAAACAGGAGCTGAAGAGAATCCTTACATGTGAGAACAGGGTTCAGTGAAAAGGCGTAACCCTAAGTTGTAAGTCTAAGTATTGTCAGCATAGTGACGAATGAAGGCCCTAGGAATGAACAGAATCATCCAGGAGAACCTGGAGAAAAAAGAAAAGAGGAGTATAAAGTCTACACCCTAAATAACACGAACATTTAAAGCCTATAAAATCAAGGCAAAGCAAATACCCAGGAGGCACAGTCAATGCAGTAGGAAATAAATCCATTCAGAATGGTGTCACCCAAGCCAAGATATCCATGTTACAAGAATGAGAGTTTTGTTTTCTGAATGAAAGAAGAACAATTGGTTGGACTTTCCATTGCTTTTATTGGCCTTCCCTTCTTCCTAATTATGTGAAAACAAAGCTTACCTTTTGTACTTTCAATCAGACTAAAAGAAACAGAAAAAAAGGTGTGTTGACATGCTCCAATCCTTTATCTCAGATCTCTGACAAGCCTTAATTAGTTTTCTAGTAAAGGGCTTCCCGAGAAATGCAATTCTGTCACTTCATAGGCATTCTCATGTTTGGTGTAATGGATTTATTGGTCTCCCATTCAGATAGCATTTCTATATTGTCCAAAACAGTTTAGAGCAATTCTGTTTGCTAACTTCCCACAATTTGTTCCTTGAATCTTTTTAATTAGCAGGAGTAAGATTTCATTAACTATCCTGTTTCAATCACATAAATAATCATCATTCTTCCCTGACATAACTTTCATTGTTCAATTTATATTTAAATTCCATCTTTCTCATTGAAAATAGTTGTTAATTAGTCACTGAAATGAAAAATACAAGAAGTGAAACATTTTTAATTTTGATTAAAATTTTTATTTTTATTTTTATTTTATTTGTAAACAGAATACAAGAAAAAGTTATTGCAGAGTGGGTGTTGTGGCCCAATAATTTAAGGTACTTCCTGGGATGTACACATTCCATGTCAGAGAACCCACTGGAGTCTGCAGTACTCTGTTATACATAGAAACACAGAAACATGGTCACGACTATGAAAAAATGTGAAGGCAGAAAATTCCTTAGTAAAAGTACAAAAGAAATCCAAAGTAAACACTAGGAATATTTATGGAAAAATGGCAAGGTCAAGTCATTACTTATCAATAGTCACCTTGAATGACTATTGTAAATGACTATTGAATGAATGTAAATGGCCTCAACTCTCCAGTTAAAAGATACCGACTGGCTGAATGGATTAAAAGACAAAACTCATCTATTTACTGCCTATAAGAAACACATATCAACAAAGATACCCACAGACTGAAAGTGAAAGGATGGAAAGAGGTATTCCATGCTAACAGAAAGCAAACAACAGCAGGTGTCGCCATCCTAATATTAGATATAATAGACTTTAATATAAAAACTGTTAAAATAGATGAAGAAGGGCACTATATAATGATTAAGGGATCAATTCTGTAGGAAGATGGGACTATAATAAATATACAATACCCAATTACCACTCACCTGGCTATTTAGAAGAAATGTTAATGGATCTAAAGGGAGACATAGACTCCAATACAATAGTAATGCGGGACTTCAACACCCCACTTCTTTCTTTCTTTCTTTCTTTTTTAAAGGGCGGTATGGGGTGTGACAAGCCACTGCTCTTTTTTTTTTTTAAAGATTTATTTGTTTGAAGGCAGAGTTACAGAGAGGAGAGGGAGAGGGAGGGAGGGGGGAAGGAGAGAGAAAGAAAGAGAGGTCTTCCATCTGCTGGTTCACTCTGCAGGTGGCCTCAATGGCCAGAGCTGCACCAATCTGAAGCCAGGAGCCAGGAGCCAGGAGCTCCTTCCAGGTCTCTCATATGGGTGCAGGGGCCCAAAGACTTGGGCCATCTTAAACTGCCAGGCCATAGCAGAGAGCTGGATTGGAAGTAGAGCAGCTGGGTCTCAAACCAGTGCCCATGTGTGATGCTGGCACTGCAGGTGGTAGCTTTACCTGCTACGCCACAGCACCAGCCCCTCAATATCCCAACTTCATCAACAGACAGATCAACTAGACATAAAATCAACAAAGAAGCAACAGAACTAATCAACACTATGGACAAAATGGACCTGATATCTACAGAACTTTTCAATGTGAAATGTTATCATAGTGCACTGAGTAGCTGGGATATCTGTGGTACTCCTGAAGATGATGACAAAAGCAACTCATCACATGGCACAGGGCAGTTTGTGTTTGAAAAACACAAAAGCGTTGAGCTTGAGCAATCACCACAGCATTATGTCATCTGTAATAATTTCATTACAGAAAAACAACATCATGCATTAAGTTAACATTGACTTTGGGGTGGGAGTTTGGCCTAGCAGCTAAGATGCTGAGTTAAGAAGCCAGTACTTCAAGTGAAAAAACTACCATTGGATTACTAATTATAGCATTAAATAGCAATGTACAGCACATTAAAGACAGAGATCCTACATAATTTTTTTTCAAATTAATTAATTTTCTATGCCATTTCCATTTTAACACCAGGTTTTTTTTTTTTTCATTTCCAATTCTCTTTATATACAGAAGATCACTTCAGTATATAATTAGCAAAGACCTCATCAGTCTGCGCCCACACAGAAACGCAAAGTATAAAAATACTGTTTCAGTACCAGTCATAGCATCACTTGGCTTTAGACGACACATCATGGGCAAAATGTTGAAATCTTTACCTAATATATACTAAACTGATCTTCTGTATACAAAGAGAATTGAAAATGAATCTTTACATGAATGGAAGGGGAAAGGGAGCGGGAAAGGGGAGGGTTGCGGGCGGGAGGGAAGTTATGGGAGGGGGGAAGCCATTGTAACCCATAAGCTATACTTTGGAAATTTATATTCATTAAATAAAAGTTTAATAAAAAAAAAAAAGAAGCCAGTACTTGCTATCACAGTGCCTGGATTAAGTCCCAGCTCTATTCTCAAGCCTAGATTTCTTCTTACATACATCCTGAGATGCTGCAGGTGATGGGCCTTCTCAGTGGGTCACTGATACCCACATAGGAGACCTGGATTCAGTTCAAGCTCTGGGCTTTGGCCTGGCCCAACCTTGGCCATTGTGGATATTTATGGAGTGAACCAGCTGACTGAAACTCAGTTTGTCTTTTTATCTGCATCTCTCTGTCTCTTTCTCAGTCTCTCAAATAAATAAAAAAGAAAAAGGAGACAAAACATTTATGTTGATTTTAATCATTTTTGTTTATAAATGTTTTCAAGTTATTTTGTAAAGTTCTTTATATGTAAACATATGTACATTACATAATTCTATGTTTGTACTAGTTGAAGTCCATTCTGGGGCCCGAGACTTAGTTAATTTAAAGTGTGTTACTCAAGCTTCAAAATATGGCCAACACAGCTGGCCATATAACCAACAGAATATCACGCCCATCTGGTGGCAGACATTACAATATTGAGCACAATCCCCAAACAGAAATTAATCTAACTCTAGACTACATGGGTGACAATTAAACTCCTATTTCAGAAGTGGCAAGCACACAAACTGCCAAACAATCTACCATATGACATCAATTTGAAGACATAGGTACCATATGATAACTACTTAGGCCTATAATTCTACTGTAAAAACATAGAAATGTTCACATTAAATGATGAGATCATAGTTGTAGAATAATAGTAAAAATACTTTGTAATCTTTTAAATATTAAAATAAATGATAATTACCTACATTCAAATCAGCTACTTAGTTGCTTATATTCAAATTCTGTTATTAATATATATGTTCTCATATTTTCACCTTAACAAGAAAAGACAGCAGTTTTAAAAAATATTTTAGATGGTTCTTTCATTCAAAACTTTCTTTAAGACACATAAACCAGAGCAGGAGTTTAGCCTAGTAGTTACCAGGCCTGCCTATGACATCGAATAGCATGAGTTCAGTTACTGGCTGGCCCCAGTTCATCCTTGACTCAGCTCTGGCTATTGAAGGCATTTGAGGAGTGAGTCAGCAAATGGGAGCCCTTGCTCTCTGTCTCTGTCTCTGTCTCTCGCTCTCTCTCACTCCCTTTCTCTCTGACTGCCTATCACATACTACTACTAATAAAAGGACATATAGACTGCAACTTTATTCCAGGCAAGAAAAATATCATCCAAGACTGAAAACCGAAACTCACATGATAATAGTTAAGTAAATAAGTAATGGGAAAAATATTTGCAAACAGTTTAACCATACTAAACATAAAGTTGATCAAAGAAATAAACCTGCTTAAGGGAATTCACATCATTTACTTTTAGCACAGCCCTTGCTTTTCATGCAATTTAAACCCTTTAACAAAAATGTATGCACAATTTATTGTAACATTGCAGTGTCACCATGGAAACTGCTCAAATGTATTAATCTTATAATCTTATAAATAAAACATTAATTAAGGTGGTTCTCAATAATCACATTCTCTCAATAGGACAATGGCATATTAATACTTCTTGTTATATTTTGATTCTTTTGGTAAATTCATAATAAAATACTATGTTTTGTACAATGTATAGGAAATGTACGGTATAGCAAAAAAAAGTACTCGCTTAGTTCTTAGTAGTTAATTTCAGGGTGTTAGTATATTTCTGGAATTATTTTCAACTCTAAATTCTCTGATTTGAAGCAGAAAAATCTTGTTTCATTGATTTTAAATGCATCAAAGGAATCAACTATTACCAGTCACACAAAGGTATTTCCTTTAATAACAAATTTAATGTAAAAAGAGGTAGGAAATTGATCATATTTTAAAGTATAAAATTGAATTTAACTTGTAAAGCTATTTTCAAGTACATAAATTCTAATTGTTTAGCTTTGATATAATTAGTAACTTTTTGAGTACAATTTATAAAAATTCAACTACAGGATTCACCAAACCCTAACTTCATAGGGCCCCATGGACACTGCTCATAACACTACAAATGAGCAAGGAACTTTCCTCTTCTTAGGGGTTCTTTCCCTCTTAGGCCAAGCCAAGTTAGAAAAGCTTATTAAACATCAAAGTTTTTTTTTAATCAGATGCTTAGCATTATTTCCTAAGTTGTAGATTTACACAGGGAAGTAAGGAACAAAATTGCAGTGAATTCTGTTGTATCCTACTGTGGCAGCCTGTGCTTCATTAGCTTACTAACAGTGAAGGCAAAATTCCCAATAACTTCCAAGGTTTATGTTTAATTATCTTTTATTTAATATAATAAGCATATAATTCTTTTTATGAATTTACTTGAAAAGTTTTTTCTGGCTGGGGCCGTGGCTTAACAGGCTAATCCTCCGCCTTGCGCGCCGGTACACCAGGTTCTAGTCCTGGTTGGGGCGCCGGATTCTGTCCTGGTTGCCCCTCTTCCAGGCCAGCTCTCTGCTATGACCCGGGAAGGCAGTGGAGGATGGCCCAAGTCCTTGGGCCCTGCACCCCATGGGAGACCAGGAGAAGCACCTGGATCCAGGCTTCTGATCAGTGCGATGTGCCAGCCGCAGTGGCCAATGGAGGGTGAACCAATGGCAAAAAGGAAGACCTTTCTCTCTATCTTTCTCTCTCACTATCCACTCTGCCTGTCAAAAAAAAAAAAAAAAAAGTTTTTTCTAGAGGTATTATCCAAATAAATCCCTATATTAGACATGCCACCTATGTTCTAATAAGTGAAAAGCCATCGCCACCACCTAGTGAAGAACATGGTACTAAAAGCCAGCTGTATTACTGAAAGTGTAACAATAGACATTCCTGTTGTCCCTTGAATGCACAATCTCTTTATCCCTTCCATAATCTCACAAGCTACAAAGTTCTTATTATTATCTACAGTCTACATTTCAGGATAGATTAAGTAAGCCACTCACGGTAGAAACATAAATACTGACTCTAAACTGTGCTCCCATGCTATGAAATAGTCACAAAATTGCATTTAAAATAAAACTATAAAATTAATGTGTAGTTAATATAGGATAAATAAGCAGCCTTATAATTTATTATTATCAGGAAGAGAATAATTCTTTTGACTTCTAGCAGCTTTGAACAGATGAAAAATGATTTTGAATATTTATCATGTATCTAGCCACCTAACCCCATTCTGATGCTAATGTTAATGAAATAACATCGCAATGAGAATTTTATCTGTTGTATTCCAAAACGTACGTGATAGTTTGTTTTATCTTAAAACACTGATCCTAATCTTATTTAGTTTTTTTAAAATTAGAAATGATTACAAAATCCTATCCAATGACATTTTCAATATTTAATGATGTAAGGGCCAGTGCTGTGGCATAGCAGGTAAAGTCACTGCCTGCAGTGCCGACATCCCATATGGGAACCGATTTGAGTCCTGGCTACTCCTCTCCTGAGCCAGCTCTCCACTATGGCCTGGGAAAGCAGTAGAAGATGGCCCAAGTCCTTGGGCCCTTGCATCTGCATGGGAGACCTAGAAGAAGCTCCTGGCTCTTGGCTTCAGATCGGCACAGCTCTGGCCCTTGCGGCCAACTGGGGAGTCAACCAGCAGATGGAAGACCTTTCTCTCTCTCTCTCTCTGCCTCTCCTTCTCTCTCTATGTAACTCTTTCAAATAAATAAATAAATTTTAAAAATTAATGATATAATCTTGTGATATATTGAACTATTTGTAGTATTTAATAATACAATCTGCTTCCTGATAATTGACCACATTTTATTTCTATAACTCCAATTTTGTTATATATATATATCCTAATATTTTATATACTTTTGAGTGGTAGTTACTAATATTTTCCATAGGCTTTTTTTGCATTAAAAATTACAAGAGATTAAAAAACCATCATTGTATTTTTTTGAAAACTTTTTAAATGTTGATTCTTTAATTTTATAGTTGCTGTTCTTTGAAAATGGTTGAAGAGATTGTCATATTGCTCTATGGTTAAAATACCTTAAATAATATTTGTTATCAATTCTTTCTATATCTGATAATATTAAGCTATGCAGGCATCTCTTCTGGTGCTTTTTGGATAACAGATCACTAGACAGCTTGCTAATATTTACAGAGCTTATTCTATTATGCCTCTTCCACTTGGATACATTTAGGTCATTTAAAATATTTAAGAAACTTGGGCCAGCGCCATGGCTTACTTGGTTAATCCTTCGCCTGTGGTGCCGGCATCCCATATGGGCACCGGGTTCTAGTCCCGGTTGCTCCTCTGCCAGTCCAGCTCTCTGCTGTAGTCCAGGAAGGCAGTGGAGGATGGCCCAGGTGCTTGGGCTCTTGCAAGCACATGGGAGACCAGGAAGAAGCACCTGGCTCCTGGCTTCGGATCAGTGCAGTGCCGGCAGTGGCGGCCATTTGGGGAGTGAGCCAATGGAAGGAAGACATTTCTCTCTCTCTCACTATCTATATCTCTACCTGTCAAATAAATTTAAAAAAATAATAGATAAAATATTTAAGGAACTCAACTCCTTCCATTAGATTTTCCTATTCCACCTGTGCAGAATCATTCATATTATTCTACTGTACCTCCTTTAATACTTTTTTCTGAACTTATTTTAGCTTATTCATTCATGATCCTAAATATCATTTCTTTATGTGTTTTATATGTTTTGTGCCTTTAGGGATTATATTGGACATTGCAAAATATCAAATTTTTAATTTATATATTATTTAGTAAAAAAGTATTCTATTCTAATAATTACAGTTCTTGTAGTTATGAAATATCTTTTTAATGTTTTCTATTGATTTTATAATTTCTTAAGACAGGTATTTTTATACACACACATTTTTAAATAATCAAGGTATTTAAAACTACAATTCTATACTTCATACTGGATATGAATATTTTACTAGGAAGTGATCTTTTTCATTAACTCACATATAGTTTGTAATTTCCTTTGGTTCTAAGAGTTATCTAAGTATATTTCTTAATTTCCTAATAAACTATTTTTTGGTTTTCTCATAAAGTTTCCTAATAAAATCTTTCAGTTTCCTAATGTAGCTTATAATTATAGAAAGTGATCTATTGAAATACTTTTTGAATTTATAAGCAATTCAGGCATTATTTTCAAGGCTCCTGGCTTTGCCTTTGGCCTGACCTAGTTCTGGTTGATGGGGGTATTTGGGAGTGAATCAGTGGAAAAAAAAAAACAAAAAAAAAAACTCTCTCCTGCCCTTAAAGCATATGAAAATAAACTCTTTTTTTTTTTTAATAAAGATGACAAAATTTGCATGAGATTTTGGACTTGAGTTAATGCTATAATTGCCTGAGATCTTTGGGTCCTGAGAATGTGATGGATGTATTTTGCATGGGGAAAGTGTATAAATCTTTGGGGGGCCACAGGGCAGACTGAAGTGAGCTGAAAAAATGGCTCCAAGAGATATTCCCATTCAAGGATCTCTAAGTATGTTACCTTAAATGGCAGAAGAGGTGGCTCTAATTTGATCAGAGATGTTACACTGAAGCATTGTATATGGAGAAAGAGGCCAAAAGAAAAATATGGCTTCTAGATAGAAGACGTGAAATACAAGGAAAAGGCTCTTCCACCAGGAAGAATGCAGCCCCACCAATACTGACTCTATGACTTCTTACCTCCAGAATAATAAATTTATGTTGCTTTAAGTCACCAATTTGATGATAATTTGTCCCAGCAGCTGCAGGAAACCAATCCAAATAGCCTGCAACTTAATTTTGTATACTATTCTTCATACATACACCATAAAAAGCTTGAACTTTTCACACTCAGGGAATTTCAGAGTTAATATTGCAAAGAAAATACTTCACAAGACACTAAACATTAACTTTCAAAACTTAGAAACCTCAATTTTTTTTTTCTGTTGACAGTCTTCTTGTGAAAATGTTAACAACACAAAAACAGAACATCCCATAATTTGACAGGATGAACTCTGATTCATGAACTGAAAGAAAAGTAATTCAATAAATGTGCATGGCTCTTAAATAGTAAACACACTTTTTCCTACCTGCACATTAACAGCATTACCATCTGAGAGTGAGCAAGGAATGATTTATTTAGACACTGAATCCATTACTGCAAATGAAGACCTCCTTCACCAAGGCCCCCTCTTTAATTATCTCATCAGGTTAATTACAAAAATCATGTGAATAATTCTCAAAAGTCATTTCAGATTTTATAGGGCAATGAGGCTGTCCATAGATCAGGCAGTAATATATAATCAGTAATCATCATGGCATGATTCATTCTCTTTTAAGGATTTTTTCATTCCTTGGAAAGCCTTGACATAACCTCAACAGAAACACTGACTTTAACCAGGAGTTTCACAGCATCGCTTACCTGCGTAACAAGTGGCTCCAACAGCCTTTCTACGGTTAGTGTCCGGATTTCCAAACTTTTGGGATCCCATTTTAAAATGATAGGTGATGTTGCTGAAGTCATGCTCCCTGTGGGAATGAATATTATCCATTAAAAACAATGACAACTGAAATAAGCTATTACTTTGAGAGTTCAAAATGAATAATCATTGAAACACAGAACATACTTGAAGATTATCTGTTAACTTAGAGATAGGAAAACGTAAACCAATACTGTTCGAGGTGGTAATGTTAAAATAAGGTTAAAACCTGAGGGACCATGGGGTCATGGGTATAGAGCATAGTGGTTAGGATGCCTGCATCTCTCACTGGAGTGTCTGGATTGGGTTCAATTCTAAGCTCTGGCTCGACTCCAGCTTCCTGCTACTGCAGATGCTGGGAGTCAACAGGTGATGGCTGCTGGCAGGTTACTGCTATGGACACGGATGGCATGGACTGCATTCCCAGCTCCAGACTTCAGTCCTGGCCCAGCTTCAGTAGTTGTAGGCATTTAAGGAGTGAGATAATGGGTGGCAGCTCTCTGCCCATCTGTCTGTTTCTGTCTTTGTCCTTTTCTTTCTCTGCCTCTCAAATAAGTAATACGTCATTTTAAAAATCACAGTGACTGAGACCTCCTAAGCCTCCCTGGACACATTAGGTCAACTTTGGAACAAAAATGCCAGTGGAATATTTCATTACTTCAACATTTAGTACCTAAGCTTATCTGCTCAAAAAGACTTGTATCTCACCCTCGAGTAGCTTATGTTTAAGGTAGAGACCGTCCGGACAGGGAACAATTACGCCTCAAGGTAGCACATGTTGTGGTCATGAACTGAGGAGGGCTATGGGAGAACTGAGGAAGGGACATTAAAGTCAGACTGCGAGAACGTGGACTGTCAGGAAACAGAGTAAGTCGGTCATGATCACCTGATGCAGGACTCACGTCATCACAAAAGGTCATTTTGTTTCCTTCACATGATTGCTTGCCACTGAGGATCTCAGTGGCAATGGATCTTGGGGCAATGGAGTTTCATTCTCTTAAATAGGAAAGATACCTTGTACACTGACTGCCAATGGTTCTGAAAATTAGCTTGCTGCTATTTACATTTCTTTGATTACTCACTGCATTTACATTCTTGTCCTATAAAATTAATATGTGATAAGGTTATTTAATCTCACTCTAAAGCAATCATCTCTTACCTAAGAACCACAGACCTGCAGGTAGCAGCTTCCCACAGATCAAACACAAAATATGTCCTAGCCTCAAAAAAATTATACATTCTGTCAGAAATGGATTTCTCATTGAGAAACTGCTGAATATATTTGGTATCTAACCACAGGACCAGCAACCTTCGATTGTACAAACTGAATCTAAATCTTTTGCCTTTATACCCCCATAAATCAAACTGCTCATGACTGTTCCCTTCTTTTGAATCAATGCCCCCACTCAATTCCACTCTTATAAATCAATAGAGATGGTTATTTCTATTAGAATTAACAACACTAAGAAGGCTACCGCAATAGACGCTAGAAGAAAAGTGTTTCTTCACTGGCCCTCCTTCAGCTAATCATTTTGCAAAAGACCCAACTAATTTGCTTCAGAAAAGAAAAGGCAACACAGAGCACTGCTGGTATTTTAACTCTCTCCAAATGCCATGTTTTAAATAAACTAAGCAAAGCAATCCAGCTATACAGATCGATTTAGATTTGAGTTCCTTCACATCAACAATAGTTGGCACTGAGAGGCTGCCTGTCCTCCAGAAACCTAAAAACACTTCACACATTTCCCATTCACTCTAACAACTGCTACAAAGTAGCTGTGGCTTGCACAGAATTCCACTGCTGGGCAGCCCACCTTCTCTTGCAGTGGGAGGATAAAGCAGCCAGATGCTTCCTGCGTACCCAGGGTACCTCCGCCACTGCTGACCTACCTGAGTGACGGTGGTCCAGACCATATGATGCAGCTGTTGCACGTTCCTGGAGAAGTTCCCTGAGAATGTTTAAAATTCTGAGGGAATAATGAGCGGCATAGTAGTGATGATAAACTAGCAAGTCTGGTAGGAAACCTGGATAACTAGCAGTGAAGTCATTTCAACACGGGAGTGAGCTATACTGGGTAAGACTATGTAAAGGATTTTCATTTTATCATGAGTATGGTTGTTTACATAAGCTAGTTAATCAAAGAAGGTAAGCAAACCCTCTGATGGCTGTCCTAATGCATAACTTTAAAAAAATGACAGAAAATATTGGAGTTAGACTCAAAACTGCTGGCACAATCACAACACACTGATCTAGCATTAATCAAGCTGAAATGGAGACACTGCTTGCGCAAATACCCCCAAGCCAGCTCAGAGCCAAGAAGCAAAATTAGTCACAGCTTTGTCTCCTGAAGGTCACAGAAGCCCTATAAATCTAAAAACAGAAGAACATACCCAGACAAATCACTCAACTGAATGGATTCCTTACGGGATCAATCTTTTCAGTCATTTCTTGTGACACAGGTAAAACTCAATAGCAAAAGGCAAGGAAAGGTTACGTGGTACTAATTTGTTGAAGAGGAGGACCTGGTCATAGAATTTTAAGTGCTGCTTTCCAGCCATACTCTTTTTGATATAGTTGGGATTAAAACTGGGAATTACATCTCAATCCCAGAAGCAATTCATCATTTGGTTTCCTAGCCACATTAGCAAAAAGTAGAGGAAGGGGGCTGCAAAATCTCACCCAGAACCCAGGCAACTGATGTCTAGCATTTCTACTGCATTTCCTCTGAGCAACATTTTAGCTTCATGTCAGCTCTTCAGCATGAGGTAGAGTGGCTACAGCACATGCGCTATGTCATCACTGCAATCTGAGGTTTCTAGAAGGAATGTTTCTCTTCTCTTATTTTGGGCATACTTGTTTTTTTAAAAACTGTATTTATCAAACTCGTATAGGAAACCTTTACTTATCAAAGCCCTCAGCCAACTGAAATTGCATAAAACCAGGAAACATGAAGGCCATTTCAGGTTAGTGGTCATGATGGTCTTGTACATTCACCTGTTGATGATCTCTGCTTCAAGAGTTTCAATAAGAACAGATGAAGATAGAGAAGAGGAGAAGAATCAGATATTCTCTTGTAGGGGTAGAGAAATTTTTTTCTGCCAAGGGCCATTTGCATATATATTTATAACACCATTATCAGGTCATACGAAATTATCAACAAAAATTAGCCTGCTATACACTTATTGAATTGTGAGTTCTCCCTGTGGTTGCTTGGTAGGGCCAGACCAAATAATTTCAGTGGCCTTATAGGGCCCATGAGCCACATGTTGCCCACCTCAGAGAGAGAAAAAAGCAGAGATGATACGGTCAATACACAGGAATTAACAATTTCGGCATGTGGCATAATTACAAGCACAAAAAAATATGGCTAACTCCTGATACTGTCATACCACTCCTACATTCAATGTGTATACATTATGAAAGGCAGGGTAGGTGTTTGGCACAGCTGTTGAGATGCCACTTGGGGCACCCAAGTCTGAGTCCTGGTTCTGCTCTCAAGTTCAACTTCTAATGTACACCCGGGAGGCAGTCACTGATGACTCAAGAAAGCAAGTCCCTGGGGCCGGCACTGTGGCACAGCAGGTAAAGCTACCGCCTGCAGTGCCAGCATACCACATCGGCGCCGGTTCAAGTCCTGCTTGCTTTGCTTTCGATCCAGCTCTGGGAAAGCAGTGAAAGATGGCCCAAGTCTTTGGGCCCCTGCATCTGCTTGGGAGACTCAGAAGAGGCTCTTGGCTCCTGGCTTCGAATTGGCGCAGCTCCAGCCGTTGCAGCCCACTGGTAAGTGAACCAGCAGATAGATGACTTCTCTCTTTTTTTGTCTCTCCTTCTCTAACTCTTTCAAGTAAAAAAAAAAAAAAAAGAAAGAAATCAAGTCCCTTCCATTCATGTAGAAGTTCTAAACGGAGTTTCTAACTTTTGGCTTTGGCCTGGCCCAGCCCTACTGTTGTGGACAGGAAGTGAACCATCAGATATAAGATGCTTCTCTTTCTCTTTCTGTTGGCCCCTCCCTACCTCCCTTTCTAAATAAATAAATATACAAAAATATAACAATGTATGCATTTTTAAATTATGAAAGTGAAATAAAACGGATAAACTTTTTTTGAAAGAGCTGTGCCCATCTGAAACCTGGAGCCAGGAGCTTCTTCCGGGTTTCCCACATGGGTGCAGGGACCCAAGGACTTGGGCCATCTCTGCTGCTTTCCCAGGCCATAGCGGAGAGCTAGACTGGAAGTGGAGCAGCCAGGACTAGAACCAGCATCACAGGTGGAGGATTAACCTACTGTGCCACTGCGTCGGCCCCAGAAAAATGGATAAACTTTTAAGATAGACTGGATGACTATACAATTGAATAGGCAGTCCCTCACTGGTTTACCAAAATGCAAATAGAATATTTCCCTAAATCACCTACAATGGCCTTTGGCCAATAGAATGGTAAGAGATACAATGTGAATTAGATATTTAGAGGGCATTTTCTTAACTGGATTTGTTCTCTCGTGGTCCTGTCTTCTGTCAGAGTCATGTAAAACACTGGTTCCAAAGGGAGAAAAACACATGGAGATATACCTGAATGCAAACTGCAGGTACACTAAAGTCCAGGTAAGTTAACATGGGCAGCCAACTCTCAAACCACGGTATTGAGAAACAAATGTTACTGTATATTGTATACTGCTGAGATTTTACCACTATATGTTATTTAGCAATAATTAACTACAACAATGATATTAAGCAAACTTTTGTTTGAATTAAGGCCCTACAAATTATTAACTATGTAATGTCCAAATTACTACCTCTAAGTCCTAGGTTCCTGAAATGCAAAATCAGGACAATAAGTACTTTATAGAATTATTGTGAAGATTAAATAACTTAGTGGATAGAGAATGTGCTAACAATTCTGGAAAGATGATTTCTAATTGCTATTGCTATTGTGTCCCTAAATTTAGATAGAGTTTCCTACATTCCTTTACCTCTAGGAGGAATAAGGAAATAATATTTTTAAAATGAGGTGAGCCGGCACTGTGGCTCACTTGGTTAATCCTCCACCTGCAGTGCCAGTATCTAATCCCAGCTGCTCCTCTTCCAGTCCAGCTCTCTGCTATGGCCCGAGAGTGCAGTGGCGGATGGCCCAAGTGCATGGGTCCTGCACCCGCATGGGAGACCAGGAGGAAGCAGCTGGCTCCTGCCTTCGGATCAGCACAGAGTGCCGGTTATAGCTGCCATTTAGGGGGTGAACCAACGGAAGGAAGACCTTTCTGTCTCTCTCTCACTGTGTAAATCTGTCAAATCAATTTTTTAAAAAATGAGGTGAAAATCAACACTCCTCTGTGTGCAACAACAAAATTGC
The DNA here is from genome assembly GCF_033115175.1 of Lepus europaeus. Taxonomy (NCBI): domain Eukaryota; kingdom Metazoa; phylum Chordata; class Mammalia; order Lagomorpha; family Leporidae; genus Lepus; species Lepus europaeus. The sequence continues at coordinate 75,073,831 of NC_084839.1, read as the reverse complement.
CTCAAAAAGAAGCAAAAAAGAACAAACCAAGTATTTAGTCACACCAGCCCTTCATCTTGCCAAGGATGGAATGACAACATGGACTCAATGCCATACTGCACATTTGTGCAATTAATGGGATCTCTTTTGCCTGCAGAAGAGAGTTTGTGTAAAGCAAATAGTAATTTTTCCACTGAATTGAATTCAAAGAAAAACAGTAATGAATGTTTTACCTGCATTTGGTAGAGAGAATAAGAATACATACTGTAGACAGTAAGAGTGAAAAACAAGGAATGCAAGTAATAAAAGACAACAGGATTGCCTTTTCCAATACATCACAATTTTATAAGTCCAAGAGCAAGCTTTTAGCAATTTATTTGATCTCTGAGGTTATTTTCTTTTCTTTATTTTACATTTTATTTATTTATGTGAAAGGCAGAATATCAAGAGAAAGAGAGAGAGGGGTTGGGGGAAATTCCATCTACCGATTAACTCCCCCAATGTCCTCAACAACCAATGCTGAGCATGCTGAAGCCGAAGGCCAGGAACTCCTTTCAGGTCTCACACATGGGTGGCAGGAGCCCAAGTATTTTGCCACGATGTGCTGCTTTCCTGGGTGCATTAGCAGGCATTGGGACTGGAAGTGGAGCAGTTGTACTCAAACTGGTAGCATGATGTGGGACAGCAGCATCGCCAGCAGAAGCCTAACCTGCTGCCCCACTATACCAGCCCCATATTTTCTTCTTGAAAAGTGATAAATTGTATGAAGCTTACTTATAACCTAGCCCACCTGGTACTATTCTTAGACTATTTCACTCTTTCTGTGATGCCATGGCTAAGGAGGTAGGCCAGGATGCTTACAATTATTTATCACTTACAACAGAAAATGTAAAGTCAAACAAAGAGGGGACTGGTGCTGTGGCATAGCAGGTAAAGCCGCTGCCTATAGTACCAGCATCCCATATGGGCACTGGTTCGAGTTCTGGCTGTTCCACTTCTGATTTAGCTCCCTGCTATTGCCTGGGGAGGCAGTAAAAATGGCCCAAGTCGGCCGGTGCCACGGCTCACTAGGCTAATCCTCCACCTTGCAGTGCCAGCATACCGGGTTCTAGTCCCGCTCGGGGCACCGATCCTGTCCCGGTTGCCCCTCTTCCAGGCCAGCTCTCTGCTGTGGCCAGGGAGTGCAGTGGAGGATGGCCCAAGTGCTTGGGCCCTGCACCCCATGGGAGACCAGGATAAGCACCTGGCTCCTGCCATTGGATCAGCGCGGTGTGCCGGCCGCAGTGCGCCTACCGCGGCGGCCATTGGAGGGTGAACCAACGGCAAAAGGAAGACCTTTCTCTTTGTCTCTCTCTCACTGTCCACTCTGCCTGTCAAAAATTTAAAAATAAATAAATAAAATAAAAAAAATGGCCCAAGTCCATGAGCCCCTGCATCCATATGGGAGACCTGGAAGAAGCTCCTGGCTCCTGGCTTCAGATTGGCCCAGCTCTGGCCCTTGCAGCCATTTTGAGGAGTGAACTAGTGGACAGAAGACTTTTCTGTCTCGTTCTCTTGCTCTCTGCCTCTGCCCCTTTCTATCTCTACCTTCCAAATAAATAAATCTTAAAACAAACAAACACTGTAGTGAAGTGAAGGGCGTTCCCCTAGGACCAGCCACAAGGGTCAAGTGCCGCGTCTCCTTAGACATGTCCTAATAAGTTGAAAAGGTCTCCATGTTGCCTACCCCAAGGAATGCCTTCAAATGCTACATATGTTAATGCAGCATATCTTCTATTGCAGAAATTTTCCTTTTCAATTCTTCTGAGAAAATGTCTTTGTAACACTCTGCCTCACTGTTCTGAGTTCCCTCCATTTTTTCTACTTTTCTTTTTCAAGATTTTATATATTTATTTGAGAGGTAGAGTCACAGACAGTGAGAGGGAGAGACAGCGAGAAAGGTCTTCCTTCCTTCCGTTGGTTCACCCCACAAATGGCCACAATGGGCCGGAGCTGTGCTGATCCGAAGCCAGGAGCCAGGAGCTTCCTCCAGGTCTCCCATGAGAGTGCAGGGGCCCAAGGACTTGGGCCATCTTCTACTGGTTTCCCAGGCCACAACAGATTGCTGGATTGGAAGAGAAGCAGCCAGGATTAGAACCGGCACCCATATGGGATGCTGGCAGATGGAGAACTAACCTACTGCTCTAAGGTGCCCGCCCCTCTTCTACTTCTTTTTTGCAAAGCAATAGTCTGAAATGCTTTCTAGTTGCAGAGAGGGGCACCCAGAATGCTTTCTCTCTGCAGGCTTCAGCTTCATATCCTTTTCAGGAATCTTTCTGTTTGCCAAAATGGAGCACTACTGCCATCAAACTCCATATTGCTTCATTCAGAGAAGTTTCAGATGATAGATAAATTCAGAAGTTAGTGACTGATAATACCAATTGTGAAAAGATAACTGCAGTGATAAATCACCTATCTACACATGTACAATGTTGACTCAGTTACTTAAGCTTCAGTTTTATCATTTGTAAAACAAGGATGGTAATAATCTTAAGTTATTAATGGGTCTGTTCCAAAAAGACAAAGGAACAATAGGATAGGCAAAAATGACATTTTTTCTTCTTTGCAGTATTGTCAACCTGTGTATCACTCTGCTGAAAAGATATTCCCTGGAGTGAGGACACCACTGGAGATCTTGCAAGTCAAAAAGTAGAAAAACAGATTGGGAAAGAGAGAAAGAGTGAGAACTTCCTAAATGTCTTCGGCATTTCAGGGATCTTGTCAAGGATCCTTGAATAATACTGTTTCCCTTAACTAAGAAAATTTCATATTATATATCTTGGTATTTCTCATACTCAGTTGGGGGTACTGAGACAAATGAGAGTTAAGAACACTGCTCATGGCCATAAAATTTAAACCTTAATTGCTTTGACTTCAGAGTCTCTACTTAATAATTACTATGGTTTATGACATTTAGGTTTATTTCAGTTACGTCATGAAGCTTCTGATTCATAAAAAGAATATAGAGATATGGACAGGAATGAAACAAAAAAGTAGGGGCCAGCCCCCTCTGGAGGATGAGTGAGACAGAAGCAAGGTATGGATATAAAAGAAGAGGAAGACATCAACAGCCCTGTCCTTATACACATGTGGAGTTCCTGGGGAATGTGACTGCACTTCCTGGGCAGGAAGAACAGGTGTTGAGTTCAGTTTCCTTGTATTCTTAAGTGGTGAGACTAGAATGCTGACTGTGAGGATGCGCTATCTAGTGAGCAATATAGGTCCTGGAAAAAGTCAAAAGAAAGACACAATAATGAGTTATGCCAAGCAGACATAATTTTGGCTCCCATGACATTGGCCCCCTTCTATTATGCTCATAAATATGTTAAATTACCTGGTGCTTTTAACATGTAATTAACATTACAAATCAATGGACCTTAAAAGAAGGAAATTATCCTGGATTATTTAGGTGAATACAATGTGTTCACGTGAGGCTACAGGTGGAAGAGTTAAGTTATAGAGATACATCAGAAGAGGCTGTCAGACAGGGGGCCAGAGAGGGAAGATTCAAATCATGAGAAAGACTTGACCCAGGTGCTGGGGGGAGGGAGTATAACAAGGAAAGCATGAAAAGAATGTGGGGAGCCTCTGGGAGATAAGAGTGTGCTACAGCTGAAAGCAATCAAAAACAGACATCAGCCCTACAATCAACTGAAACTGAATTTGATTAGCAACCTAAATGAAATAGGAAGTGGATTCTTCCCAAGAGCCTCCAGAAAGAAGCAAAGCCTTAGTCCATCACACACACACACACACACACATATTTAAAGTTTATATGAAAGGCAGAGAGAGGAAGGGAGTGAGGAAGGGTCAGTGGGAATGAGAGGGAGGTATCTTCCTTCCACTAATTCATTCCAGAAACGCTTGCAACAGCCAGGGTTGGGCCAGGCTGAAGCCAGGCTCCAGGAATTCCATCTGGGTTTCCCTCATGAGTGGCAAAGACTAAAGTACTTGAGCCATCATCTGCTGGGCCCCTACCCCCACCCCCACCCACCCCAGGGTGTGCATTAGCAGGAAGCTGGGTCAGAAGTAGAGCAGCAGGCACTGCAATATAATATATAGGCATCCCAAGCAGTGGCTTAATGAGATGGACCTCAGGGCTTACTTCTTTGAGTCCATTTTTTGTCACCATAACATAACACTCAAGACTGAGTCATTACTATGGTCATTACCATAAAGAATGGAGGCTTACTTTGGCTCACTGTTCTTGATGTATACCAACAGCACATGCCCAGATTCTGGTGAGGACCTCATGCTGCTTCAACTTATAGCAGACAGCAAAGGAGCAAGTAAGTACATGCAGAAGAAGCAAAACATGAGGAGCAGCTTTGCCTTGTAACAACTTACTTTTACACAATCCTATCAACACCTTGATTGCATCTTTGTGAGATCCCAAAAAGAGAACTCAGTCAAGTCCATCTTGACTTCTGATCCTCAGAATCCAAGAGATAATATATTTATGTTTCTCTTAGATTATTACTATAGTGAAAAGAAACTAATACAAGCAGTTCTCAAGTTTGTATGCAAATTATAACTACCTGGAAGGTATTTTCATACACAGACTGCCGGGACCCACCCAAAGAGTTCTGATTCATTAGGTCCGTGAGGGCCTGAGGATTTGAATCTGTAGTAAATTCCCAGATGATAATGTTGCTTCTTGTCCAGGAAGAACATTTTGAGAATCACTGTTTTAATCAAGAACCATGGCCACACATGCCAGTATGGAGAAGTTATCAGTAAGGTGTGGGATATCTCTGGGAAGACCAGAGGACCAGGAATAACAGAACTCCATCATTTGAGAACAGTTAAAATAAGTCTTCCCAATGTGTTGTCTGAAATATAATAGTAATTCTAACTTTCTGTTTTTAATAAAATAAAGTAGCTTTAATATCCAGTACCATAGAGAAGAGAGAGACAGAGTATGTATCAGTGGCAGTAGTCAAAGCTGAGGAATGAAAAAAAAAATAGAGAAGGAGACCTTCTTGATGATCTTCCTTGGACTTATTCTTGCAGGGAAATGTTGTATCAGTGGGAAACTCCTGATTATTTTCGTCCATCAACTCTGATCAATTCAAGCTCATTTTCTCTTGCTTTGACTTTAAAGAGGCAACATTCAACCCATCACTGTTCTTTACTTAATCACCATTCAAAGTCCTGGCTCAGTGAACTGAGAAGTGACCCAAGATACAAGCTGCTACTGCAATTATAGGTTCTGTCACCATTTTTACTCAAAATTGATATAATATGCAATTTCCAACTAGTCTTTGCTATTTGCAGTGAGGGGAAGGTATCTCTTCTACAGTTAAAGTGAGATTTAACATTTATCTCATATTAGAATATGTACAAGACCTCTATTAAAGGTAAGCCCATACCTTTTTAAAAAAAACTGTAAGAAAAGCTGCTAAGAAAAAAATCACCCTATAATTTGAAAACGATGTAGTAACGTTTCATGTCAAAGGATGAATTTATATGACAAAATACCTTACTAATATTACAAACATATATTAAATTAGTATCAGACCTTTTACATATGTTTTAGAGCTTCCTCTTAGCTTCTACCCAAATAAACAAAACTTTATCCTACAGAAATAAATGAGGAAAGCTTCACAGCTTCAAACCTTTCAAGGAGCCAAATTGAGACTAATAATATGTAGCCTGGAGTCTCCTGATTAAGAAGAAATGACCATGTCCACATCTAACTGAAATGGGTTTTTATACTTAGAAAGTAAACTCACAAAATTTAAAACTATGTGCCAACTTAATAGAAATTAACTACTCCTGGAGTATGCTATTAGAAAATCAGTCATGGAAATAGAATGTGAAAGCTAGTATCTGTCAAATTCATTTCCTAAGCCTTTCACCACATTCACAGTCTCATCATTTAAATTCATTTTGAAAGCACAGACTCAACTGACTCTTAAAATCTGTCTTGTTTTCTATTTAGGCATGAACATGTATGATATCTGAAGTGGTAGTGATATGCTATGTTAGGTTATATCCCATCAAAGACCCAGATTTCTAAAAAAATACATTTAACCATTAGTTATTATTTTCTAATTGCTTATTCTTCTGTAACTTTGCAGTCAGATATAGGCAGTGGGTTCCAACAATCAAAATTCAGAACAGTTAATATTCTATATAACATACTTTGAGGAATTATCTTAATAAGTCAATAGTAACTTTGAATTATTTAATAGAAACATTGCTTCTTTCACAATTTATTCTCTGTCCCTCTAATGTCACAAATTAGAAGTCCACATGCAATGATAAATGTAACTAATCTTCCACCACAACCTCAAAGTTTCATTTTCACATTACAACAAAATAGGCCCCAAACTGTTCTTTTTAGCTTTTTAAATATCCTAAATGTTCCTTTACTAGGGGATCAAAATGATCATTTAATTCTCTTCACCAGCAAATACTAAATGCTCTTTATAAGTAGGTCAAACCTCTAATTTCTGACCCTCGGCTATTTCCTTATTTCCTTAACATAGGTCTTCTGATTCAATCAGGTTTGGACCATATCATAATTTATTGTCCCTGGCTCTTTCCAAAAGTTCCCACCAGGAGCATGTCCTTCTCATCCTCCAACATCCAGACACTGACACCTTTACACTGCACTTCTCCACAGTCTCTAAATGACTATGTTTGCAGTCCTTAACAGAGGATGGTAACATTTTTCTTAAGCAACTCCTTAAGAAACTGACATTAGTTTGACATAACCCACTAAATTATAAAGTCTTTAGTGTTCAAATTCTGGTTTTTACTTCTTTTCTATCACCCGTAGAATATAGTAGAGTATCAGGTCAATCATAAATATTTTAATTACACACATATAAAATATGATCTAAAGTACTTATTTCTTTCTAGTATCAATTCTTTACCTTTACAATTGTGGATTCCATTTGACAGAGAGAAACAGGTTATTTATTTATTTATTTATTTATTTATTTGAAAGTCAGAGTTACAGAGAGAAGGAGAGGCGGAAAGAGAGGTCTCCCATCTGCTGGTTCACTCCCCAAATGGCCACAAGCAGCTGTGCCAATCTGAAGCCAGGAGCCATGAACTTCTTCCAGGTCTCCCATGCAGGTGCAGGAGCCCAAGGACTTGGGCCATCTTCTACTGCTTTCCCAGGCCATAGCAGAGAACTGGATCAGAAGTGGAGCTGCCAGGTTTCAGACCGGTGCCCATATGGGATGCCGGCACTGCAGGTGGTGGCTTTATCTGCTACACCACAGCACTGGCCCCAAGAAACAGTTTTAAAAATGCCTTCCATAGTTGGTGTTGTGGTGCAGCTGCTTAAGCTACCACCTGTGTTACCAACATCCCATATAAGTGCTGGATCAAGCCCTAGCCACTTGAACCTGGGAAAGGTAGCAGAAAATGACCTGAATACTTGGGTCCTTGCCACCCACATAGGAGACACGAATAGATTCCCTGGCTTCGACCTGACCAAGACCCCCAGCCATGGCAGCCATTTGAGGAGTAAACCAATGGATGGAAGATTCTCTCTCTCTCTCTCTCTCTCTCTCTCTCTCTCTCTTTCTCTCTGACACCCTCTTTAAAATAAGAAAAATAAACCTTAAAAGAAATGTTCTAGACATGGTTTTGGTTCAGGACTTAGCACAGACTGTAAACACATGTTAAATCTCTATTGTTCAAAGAAAAAAATTTCAGGTTTCTTTTTATTTGCGTATTTTAAGAAACTACTTCATTTCACTACTTATTTAAACTAGATCAGTAATTTTTTATTTACGTTTTAAAACCAGGTGACATTTTTGCTTGAATACAAGTAATTGTGGGGCTTCCTTCAGCATATGTGTGAGGTCTACTTTGATATTTGATTCAATTCTGAGACCAACATAAAATATTTCAGTGCAAACACTGCCCAAGATCTGCAAGTTGGCCACAATGCCTCTTCGGAAGTCTTTGTTTTCTTCTTTGCCTTTTGTCTACAAGACTGCCACAGGCCTCACCCTCTTCACTACTTCCCCTTGTTTACACAGGTCTTAGTGACTCTCCCTTCCTCTGAATTCCACCAGTACTTAGAGTGACTACACATAGTATTTAATTTGAGTACAAGTTTTCTCATGTTTCTCTCTTTATGCTTAATGTAAGTTTTGTCCTCTCTAACATATCCAGCAATGATGACTCTGTCTTCTTTACAATGATTAGTACAATGTTGGGAATTTAGCAAAAATATGGAGAGCCTATAGATTTGAACCTTTGCAAGTTCAAGTATAACAATCACTGTGTTTGTGGGTGTATGTGTGCATACACACATATAAATAGTATCACATGAAATATGATACCAATGCACTTTGTTGGGGAGAAGATTTTTGAATCAATTCACCACTTTAGGTACCACTTGACTGAAAAACAAAGCAAAACAAAATTTCCTTCCTCAGAATGTAGTCAAATCCTGCAACACTCCAATATAAAGTTTCCCGTCTTTTCCTTCATTCAGCTATGCATCCATCATTCATTCAACACATACCGGCCCACTATCCATGGTATACAAGCAAGGTCAGTAAGGAGGGGTGGAAAAGATGCAGGTGAGTCAGACTTGCTTATTGTTGAATGGTGAGATGAGACTTGATCCGACAGAGGGAACCATTTACCAAGATAGGACAGCCCAGAAAATAAACTCAGTTGGGGACGGGCACCCTTTTCTGCTTGAACAGGTCATCGAGATTAAATGGTTATGGGAAACAATAGCACCTCCAAATTTCAAAAGTCTTGATGGAGCTGTATTAAGTAGATGGTCCAACAGAGTCATGGGGAAATAATCCATACCCTTTTGAATGAATGCCCCCAAAATGCTTTCAACAAATAAGCAAGCATCTCCAGAATGGAGTATCAGGAAGACAAAGTAATTATAACATAATATAAAGAAGGAAATGCATATATTTAGGCAAGAACTCTTTTAAGCAGCTAATTCTAGGAATTCTTAATTAGTACCGAAGGACTTATGTTTGTAACATAAGCTCCTACGGATCATTATATATTATTTTAAAAGTCAAAGTTAAATCCACACATATGCTGGTGACTTAATAAGGAATTAAGTTCCAGAAACTCACAGGGAATGACTTAAGCTGCATACTCCTGCCCCATGCAGTTTACCTTGTTGTAAAGTGGCTTATTAACCAGATCTAATGTAAACAAGTACTGCTGTGCATTCAGCAGCAGCTAGAGCAAATGGGAAATAATTTACCTGCATTGTGTTAGTCTTGCCCATTTCAATTGAATTACCAGACTTGAAAGGTCATAATGTATTAGAGCAATTATATTTGCTTAGAAGTCTTTTACAGTGAGGATTGATATTTCAGCACCAGTGGCACTAAGCATACATGCCCCTAGGTAAATTACCTTGTTAAGCTTGTTGGTATAGAAATCGGATGTGAAAAAGAGACAATAATCCAGGTTTCCTTCTGATCGTCGGTGGCATTTAATTTAGTGTTTCAAAAAGGACCTCAGGTCGTATGCTTTTGTAAATATATAACTAAAATGTACTATGGCATTTAGGAAATACAAATAAAATTCTGTTCCATCTGTACATTTTTAGGTAGTATAATCCTTTCCATTTAGTTCATGAAATCTATATTTCACAACAACAAAGATTTCCCTAAATACTCCTGGTCACCAAAGTTTATTATCATTATACAAATATTACTTTATGTGACTTCCCCATTATTATAAGGCCAATGTAATCATATCTCAATGGTACAGATAAGGAACTAAAGCTCAAGGATGCCAAGTCAGCTTCCCAAAGTTAGCGGAATTCAATAAAAATTTGTTCCAAATCTGTGTTTGTTTGCTTCTTTTTTAATATCCATCACAATTTCCTGAAATATGTTCAATACTTTACAGACAGTAAGTCTTAGGGATAATAAGCCAAGAAAATAAATCATCAAGAGTCTTGACAGAAATATGAAGGGTCTTCAAAACATTTATGGAATGGGATATGCATTTGGCACAATGTTTGAGATGACACTTGGGATGCCTGCATCCCATATCTTAGTGGCTGGTTTGTGTTCCAGCTACTCCATTCCTATCCAGCTTCCAGCTAATGTGCAGCTTGGGGAGGCAGAGATGATAACTCAAGTACTTTTGTCCCTGCCACTTATATGAGAGACACAGAGGAAGCTATTGGCTCCTGGCTCCTGACCCAGCCCTGGCTATTGTGGGCACTAGGGGAGTAAACCAACAGATGGAAGATCTCTTTCTCTCTTTGTATCTCTCAGTTTCTTCTCTCTGCCTCTCTGCCTTATAAATAAATAAAGCAACCTATATTTCTTTCTAAAATTTCATGGAAATATGTATTGTGATAAATGATGCATGGATTTCAAATCTTGTTTCTAAATGAAATGTTTATCTTTCAATTCCATTTTACCACAAACTTTTGCGGTATCTTCAAAGGTGGACCATAATTACCTAAAATATTAAGGAAACTGAAGTTGTTGGTGACCACATTAAGTCTTTGAGTTTGTCTGAAAGGAATAGACCTTTCTAACATGTGTTTCTTGGAAATCTTCATTCTGAGATGACCAGAGTCACACGCACCCACTCCTACCTCACGCTGGTTACACATCCATAAACTCATCAGCATATTTCCACCCTTAATTCCTTCCCAATCGCCTTATTGGAAATTAGGGCTTGTTTCTTCTTTCCTATATCTCATCAATTTCTGCTTCCTAAAACCGTAATTCATCAATCATTCTCTGGTCTCTGTATCCTCAATTCTTTTCTGGCTCTTTCTTGTCAGTAAAAAGCCTTGTTCAACAACAGAAAAACTGAAGTATCTAAAACTAAAAAAATCCCTCTACATCCTACTCCTAACACTCTGTACTCCCTTTTCCGTCACAGCCTAGTTCCTTAAACGGGTAGTCTGTAATGCCTATTCCATATCTTCACTGCCTACTCACTCCCCATCCCATAAAAATTTTGCTTCTGCCCTCACCATTCCACTGAAATTAGCCTTGAAAAGTTACACTTGATCTCATAGTTGCTGAATTCAATGGACTCTGTAGATTTGCCAGTTTATATATTAAAACTGGAAAGATGCGGAGAAGACTATCATGGTCTCTGGATAAAGATGGCAAGAAAATTCGTGCAGCATCCAACATTTTTACAGTATGAACTCATTTTGTTATATATAAACATATATCTAGATATGGAGAAGATATTTGCATATAGAAAAAGTTTGGAAAGATTCATATCAAAATTTGAATAGTAGTTATGATGGCTGGCAGGATTGAGGGTGGTTCTTAAATTAAACATCATATTTCACTAGATATGTGTGTGTTTTTTCAATTTAGATAATGATCATGTATTCCCTATCTAAGGAAAAATACATGAACTCAAAATATATATTAACTCAAAATATCCAGGGGCAACTTTTCAGTTCTTATATGACCTTACAACAGTATTTGATATGAAATATGGTTATTTCCTCCATTTTAAGGATTTCACATTCTCCTGGCCTTCCTCTAGCCTCTTAGCATCCTATTGTTAGTCCTCCTTATGGCCTCCTCTTCTATGCTCATATCTTTCATGTTGCTTCTCTGAACTCCATCACTGTCTGTCTTCTCTCCCTGCTTTATATACAATCTCTGAATGGTGTACTTTAATGCTCATAACTCCAAAATTTATTTTGATAGCTCAGAGCTCTGCTTAGGTTTCAGTGTTCTATACATAACCCTTTACTGGGATTTCCAGTATTTAAAATAAACATGCCTAAAAGTGAACTCATCTTTACAGAAAAATTGATCCAAATCCTCTGGTCAAGGGTAACTGTCCCTAGTGTAGATCCAATACTCAACATTTGTCCACCTTCTATAGTAAGTCTTTAAACTCCAGATTAGGGAACTACTAGCTGTTCTCCAAACATCTCCTATTGTCTCACATCATTAAGCTTTACCTTGTATCACTCCTTCTACAGGGAAGCTCCATTCTTCTTTTCTGTACCTGCCTTAATCTTGGTTATCCTTTGAGACTCAACTCAAGCATCATTTCTTGACCTGCTCAGACCCAGCTTTACTCTCAGAGCCCGCAGTGTTTCTCTCTAACGTGCCATAAGTTCCATTCTATTTTAACTGTCCATTTAATAGTTCTTTTCACACTAGAATGCTTAGATCATTGCACACAGGGCTGTGGATTTAATATTTTTTAATACACACAGGAAAAAATGATTGGCATAAAAAAGGCAACCACTTACTAGGTGAACTGATGTCGGGAAATGCTGAACAAGTTCTCTACAGCAAATTTATCCACAAAATATTAATGTCACTCTTCAAAAATCACTACAATAAATAGAGGTACATCTGAAGATACTTGTTCAACCCCAATGATGACAGCCTAAGCAGCTAAGAAGTCAGTAAAGTCAGGGAGAGATCCCAAAAAAATTTAGTACTTGAGTTCAGAGGCATCTCTTTTGACAAGCACACAGTATTTTGAGCAGTCATTTTGCTGTGGGAGTGTCATGATACAACCCAGGGAACACAGCACACAAAGTGGGAAAACCCATTTCCACTTTTATCTTTAACTCTCAGCTACCCAAATTAACTTGCTAAATTATCTGCTTCATTTAATAGTACAACAGCAATGTTTTGAGCCTATATGAACCAACTGTTTTTTCTATTTCCTTTTCAACAAATTATTTTAAATTTGTTTTTAAAATTATTTGTTTACTCATTTATTTGATAAGCAGAGTGAGAGAGACAGAGATATCTTACACCTACTGGTTCTCTCTCCATATGTCTGCCACAGCTGGGGCTGGGCCAGGCTGAAAGCTAGGTGCCTGGAACTCCCTGTGGGTCTCTCACTTGGGTGGCATGGACAGGCACATTATTGGCACACTACTGATCCTTGTTAGTTATTTGGTGAGAAACTGAAGAAATGTTTTATCATTTTAGCGATGTTTTCATTATACTTTTCTGCTTTGGAGGCTCACTGAAGTATAAACATTTCAAGCTCTGTTCTAAAATACAAGTTGGTTCTGCACATAGTTTTTATTGCGACATATTTTATACTGTATGTATGAATTTTTAAGGGCTTTTTTCAATTTTATAGATTTAGTATAGCTTCTTCAGTATTATTTTTATTAAGTAATATTTTATAAATATTGTAATTTCTGCCTTAATAAAAATATCTTAAAATTATTTTATTGGAATGAACTAAATTAGTCTTACTATAGAGAATAGAATTTGAAAGAAAAAGACATCTGAAACTCTGAAACCACTGTAACTGTGTCACAATAAAGAAATATGTATCCTTAACTCTTCAGTCTGCTGAAACAGATGAAAATTATGGGTTTAAAATATGTGAGCTACCACCACAAAAACAACACCAAGAATATAAAATAAATCTATCCCTAAGAGAATACAACAAAGATCCAAAATCGTTATTCATCTAGAATTGCTAATTCAATTATTATGTATTGCTTGTCATGGTAGTTGAAAGGCAGTGAGAGAGAGAGAGAGAGAGAGAAAGAGAAAGAGAGAGAGAGAGAGAGAGAGAGAGAGAGAATCTTCCATCCACTGGTTCATACTTCAAATTCCTGCAATATCCAGGGCAGGGCCAGACCAAAGCCATGATTGCAGAACTTAGTCCATGTAGGTGGCAGGGATGCAAGTACTTGAGCCATCATCTGCTCTATCCTAGGATAAGCATTAGCAGGAAGCTGGATCAGAAATACAACTTAAACCACTGGGCCAGAATCATTTTTTCAGTTGCTTAAAATTGCTATTTCAATTAAGAGACAGCATTCCTGGGGCAGGCATTGTGGCAGAGCAGGGCAAGCCATCACTTGGAATATCTACATCCCACATCAGAGTGCCTGGGATCAAGTCTAAGCTACTCTGCTTCTCATTCAGCTTCCTGCCTACTGCAGGAATTTGGGAGTGAACCAGCAGATTGAAGACCCCTGTCCTCTCTCAATTTCTTTCTCTCTCTGTTGCTCTGCCTCTCAAATAAATAAAATGCTTTATAAAAGAGAGTGCAGGAGTTAGTTTATAAAAGAGATTGTGGAATAGCAACTAAAGCCGCCTCTGAGACGCTGGCATCCCCTTTAGGATGAAAGAGGGGTTGGCATTGTAGCATAGTGGGTAAAGCTGCCACCTGGCTGCTCTACTTCTGATCCAACTCCCAGCTAATGACCTAGGGAAGGAGCATAAGATGGCCCAAGTCTTTGGGCCCCTGTATGCATGTGGAAGACCTGAAAGAAGCTCCTGGCTGGAGAGTGAAACAGCGGATGGAAGATTCATTCATATTATCTCTCTCTCTCTCTCTTTCTCCCTCTCTCCTTTCTCCCCCCCTCCCCCACTGTATCTCTGACTTTCAAATAAATAAGTCTTTTAAAAAGAGAGAGGGAGACGGAAATACCAACAAGGAAAGACCAGCTGAGGCACTGCCTCAGGAAGACTGGGAAGGATTAAAGGGTTGGTCCTTTAGAAAATAACCAGATAGGGAGTTGAGCTTAATGGTTAGATGTCCATGTCCGTCATGGATTTGGTTCCCAGCTCCAACTCCTGACTCCAGTTTCCCACAAATGCAGACCCTGCAAGGCAATGCCAAGGGCTCAAATAGCTGGTCTTTCTTCCGTTGGTTCACCCCCCCAAAATGGCCGCTATGGCAGGCGTGCTGCGCCGATCCGAAGCCAGGAGCCAGGTGCTTCCTCCTGGTCTCCCATCCGGGTGCAGTGCCCAGGCACTTGGGCCATACTCCACTGCCTTCCCGGGCCACAGCAAAGAGCTGAACTGGAAGAGGAGCAACCAGGACAGAATCCGGCACCCCAACTGGGACTAGAACCCGGGGTGCTGGGACCACAGGTGGAGGATTAGCCTAGTGAGCCGCAGCACCAGCCTCTGGTATTTTTCTTGACAATTCCGGTGTCCATGCTTCTGAACTGTCTAATACACAAACCATCACGTGTCTGACATGCCCCCTGCATCTCAGCACTCATCATCACAACCACATCCTGGGCTTAGTAATCCCCAGAATCAGTTTCATCTCTAAGGGGCGGTGCTCAGTGGTGATGCAAAAGGCTTACATGCTCAGAAATTTCAAGGAATAATTAATCAACTCAAAGCTAGGTTCTTCTATTACTTAAAAAAGTGGCCAATAATGGTCAAGTTTAAAAGGCCTGAAAGAGGGGCCGGTGCTGTGGTATAGAGTGTAAAGCCACCACCCGCAACGCCAACATCCCATATGGGCACCGGTTCGAGTCCTAGCTGCTCTGCTTCTGATTCAGCTTTCTGTGTAGCCTGAGAAAGCAGGGCCCAAGAGCCTGGGCCCCTGCGCATACGTGGGAGACCCCGAGGAGGCTCTTGGCTCCTGGCTCCTGGTTTCGGATAGGTGCTGCTCCAATTGTTGAGATATCCACTCTTCTACTTAAACATTTTAAGCGTAAGTTTATACATGCGGATTTGGAAATCAGTTACATATTACTCATTAAAATTTTTAACTTTCATTATCTTTTAACATGGAAACCAACTCCTATCAATGTGTCTCACTGAAGAAAAACTACAGAAAAATGACTCACATCGTATTTGAGAAACTGCAAGAAAGACGGTATTGCTGAAGCAAGGTGGGAGAGACAAAGGAAAGAGACACAACTGCAGAACTAGGAAGGGGATATGTCCCACAGGCTCTCTTAGGATCAAGACACAAGTGTGGACTCTGTCCTTAGTGCAACAGGACACAAACGTGGGGCTACCTGCTTTTATTACGCCCTTTACCGTGCACAGTGTTGTTAGGTTACAGAAAAGCACTCCTGAAGGGGCAAAACCACAAAGAGCAGGGAAGAGGACAGAGCTGCTGTCTGGGAGATGAGAGCAAAGCTCATGGAAAAAACATGAAAGGAAAGGGAAAATATTGTGAGGATGAGAAAATAAAATTCATTCAGAAGTCTGAGAAAATGGAAAAATACATCCGAGATTGGCTTAAAGTTAAGAGAGGAAAAACTCCATCCGGAGAACATACTTTAGAATAAATTAAATGATCTTCAAGGCCAAAATGAGAAATCAGCAGGAATAATCTGAATTGTTTTTATGGAACAAGAAATTATTCAGCCTGGGCCACACTCTTGAAAGACGGGATTTTTTTTTAAAAGATTTACTTATTTATTTGAAAGGCAGAGTTACAAAGAGCAGAGGCAGAGAGAGA
This sequence comes from Lepus europaeus, assembly GCF_033115175.1. Lineage (NCBI taxonomy): Eukaryota > Metazoa > Chordata > Mammalia > Lagomorpha > Leporidae > Lepus > Lepus europaeus. Next base: position 75,057,649 of record NC_084839.1, on the reverse strand, counting down.
GAGAGAGAGAGAGAGAGAGAGAGAAAGGTCTTCCATCCACCGGTTCACTCCTCAGTTGGTCACAATGGCCCGAGCTGTGCCGATCCAAAGACAGGAGCCTCTTTTCGGTTTTCCATGTGGCTGCAGAGGCCCCACGGGTCATCTTCCACTGCTTTCCCGGGCCACAGCAGAGAGCTGGATTGGAGGTAGAGCAGCCGGGACCCAAACTGGCACCCTTATGGGATGCTGGCACTTCAGGTGGTAGCTTTACTCACTATGCCACAGTGGCCCCATGCTTTTAATTTTTAAAAACATACATATTTATGACTTTAATATAATTTTGTAATGTAAAAATTCATTTGCTGCACAAATGACAACTGAGTATTCAGTCAACTTTACCAAATTTTAGAATGTTATTTTGTTTTAAGTATGTTTTTGAGATAAGAAAATCATAGATGAAAATATCAACTAATTTCCACAGGATCTTCTCAAGAATGACCTAAAATCTAAATAATCCATTTTAATAAATTCATAATATAGAAATATATATTTGGTCTGTGATGCAAATTATTTATTATTCTATATTACAACATCCTTAGGATTTGTCACAATAAAATGGCTACCTAAGGACCAGTTTGCTTCCCATCATTAAGCAAAATATCTAATGAAAAGTATATTTTTAAGACATCAAGTTATCAAATACCTTGGGCAAATAATGTTAACTTTTTCACACCGTACAGTCAAATACTAAAGAAACTTAACAATACATTCCAAATGTGAATTAAATATGTATTTAGACCAGAATTTACTTCAAAAAATCTCTACAACATCTGAAGCACAAAAGATTAACTGTCAAAAATGTACTGTAGTGGAGTTCCATTTTAATGCCAAAAACAGAAAGCAAGATTTAATAGAGAAGCGCCACAATGTAACAAGGGAGGTAGACCATATGTTTATGAACACAGAAATTAACTTGTGCTGTCATTTGAGTTAGGATATAACTAGACCTGAAATAGTGAACCATACTTTAACTGTTATACCGGATTTGTCACACCTGATGGGAAATCTGTTTCTAGGTTGAGGCAGCAGGCAGCTTTGTACCGGGTATTTACAGGTTGATACTCATCCCACAAACTTCCCTTAAAGTAGCTATGGGAACCTGGATGCAAAGCCTTACTATTATGTGTGCAAATCCCTCCATGGCACATTTCAAACAGCTCTGGGACTTTCTTCCCTCTTTGGATTCATACAATAAATTGATTTTATGGTTCACAGCAACACAGAAAGCTACTGCTGAAATAAATAGGCTTTTAGAGTTGGAAGAAACCTGATTTTGTGACACAGCACATGCATTATTTGATGGCAAACCAACTGTATCTTTAGAAACAAATTGGTACCTCCTTCATGTTTGGTTGGTAATCTCACCAGATGATAACCCCATATTCAGGGATTCTGGGATTGTGGCTTCCCAATGAGCTTCCCATGTCTAAGCACAGATCACATTCTATTAGAATTGCAGATGGTGGCAGGGTGGTGGCAGGGGCGGGGAGAACCTCAGAAAGGCCTTTGCTCTTGCTTAAAGTACTACTTGAAGAACTGATTCCTGAAATTAACCCTCTAGCTAGCAGACTTAAAACAGGATGTATCTCTTACAGGAAATTTGTTTTCCTACCCTATAATCAAAGTAGTTGAAGCAAAGTAAAATGTCCCTGTTAACTCATGCATAAAAACACTGTGAGGCCAGAGAGAAATCACACGTAGTCCAAGAAGCCTAGAAATGTCTAATACTGCCCGAAGGTCAAAGAGAACGCAATCCCCGAAGACCCACAGCTGGAGAATCCAGCTCATCAATTAACCCACTTACAAAGGGCAAATACCTACACTGGGCTTTTTCTCAATTCATCAGAATCAGGATGCCAAGCAAGTACCTGGAGGATTTATGATTGTTGCTCTGTCTTTAGTCTGAAGGTTAAGGTGTTACTGCTGCCACTACAGTCAACAGTTTGGCCCTAATACAGATGATTCAGGCATCTTTGCCTCCAACCCACAGTAAGACATTTTCCTATTTCTGTCTCTATCCCACATGCATGTGTACACACATACATATCTATATGAGAAAACCAAAAATCATACAACATATACTTTTCCAGATGATCTTTCATCTTTTATTCTACCTTTTAAATTGTTCATTAGGGATATATATTGAAATCATAGTATATTTTTATTTCATAACCCACTTGGATTTACACCCTCATATAAGCAAACATGTATACAACTTTCAGAAAGGTGAATTTAAAAAAAGGATTTATTTATTCATTTGAAAGACAGATTTACAGAGAGGAGAGGCAGAGAGAGAGAGACAGAGAGGTCTTCTATCCACTGGTTCACATTCCAAATGGCTAGAACAGCCAGAGTTGTGCCAATCCAAAGCCAGCAGCCAGGAGCTTCCTCCAGGTCCCCCTATGTGGACGCAGGGGCCCAAGCACTTGGGCATTTTCTACTGCTTTCCCAGGCCACAGCAGAGAGCTGGACTGGAAGTGGAGCAGCTGGGACTTGAACCGGAGCCCATATGGGATGCTAGTGCTGCAGGCCGCAGTTTTACCTGCTATATCGTTGTGCTGGCCCCTCAGAAAGGTGACTCTTATTTAAAAGTCTTAAGAGCTGCAACTGTCCAGTTCTCATTATAGCACTTATCCTGTCACCATTATGTATTCAAACAAATATTAATTGAGCATCAGTATATGATAAATAAGGTCCTTTTTGATCAGCCTCTTCCCTTGTGTATCTCATTTTACAATATCCTTCCTCCAACAGCAGTATCTAGCAATACTTAAGTGTGTAAAGTTCTTTCCTACGTTTGATATTTAAATTGTCTTCCCAAATACAAGAAGACTTCTAAACGTTCATGGGAATGGGCATTTGGCCTAGCTGTTAAGACACCTGTGTTTAATTCCTAGCTCTGTCTCTGACTCCACATTCCTGCTAACACAGACCCGGAGAGCTATCAGTGATGGCTCAAATTGATTAAGTTCTGCCACCAGAGCCCTAAACCGAGTTTCTGGCTCCCAGCTTCGACCCTACCTAAAGTCTTTGTTGGGAGATAGCTTTCTCTCCTCTCTCATTCTCTCTCTTCCTCTAAAATAATGTTTTAAAAGTTCATGGACTTGGGACCGGTGCTGTGGCATAGTGAGTAAAGCCACCGCCTGCAGTGCCAGCATCCCATATGGGCGCCAGCTGTTCCACTTCTGATCCAGCTTTCTTCTATGGCCTGGGAAAGCAGTAGAAGACGGCCCAAGTGCTTGAGCCTCTGCACCCATCTGAGAGACCCAGAAGAAGCTCCAGTCTCTTGGCTTTGGATGGCACAGCTCCATTGTTGTGATCATCTGGGGGAGTGAACTAGAGGATGGGAGATCTCTCTCTCTTGCTCTGCCTCTCTAACTCTGCCTTCCAAATAAATAAATAAATACATCTTTTTTTTTAAAAAAAAAGTTCATGCACAATGGAGTTAAAAGTTAATTTTGGTTCATTTTTGAAATTCATGCAGTTTGTTCTTAATACATATTTTATTTTTAAAGATTTATTTTGAAAGGCAGAGTTATGGGGCCAGGGAAAGAAAGAGAGAGAGGTCTTCCATTCTCTAGTTCCCTTGCCAAATGGTCACAATGGTCATGGTCGGGCTGATCTGAAGCCCTCCAGGTCTCCCATATGGATGCAGGGGCCCAAACACTTTGGCCATCCTACACTGCTTCCCAGGTGCATTAGCAGGAAGCTGGACAGGAAGTGGAGCAGCCAGGACTCAAACTGGTGCCCATTTGAACTGCCAGCACTGCAGGCGGTGGCTTTACCCACTATGCCACGGGGCCAGTCATAATAACACATATTTTCAGTGAACTTCTTGAAGACCCCTCATAGGTCAATTTTCACACTCTTTCAAATTCTCCTGTACTTGTCTCCACCTCTTTGTGCTTTCTGTGTCATATCTACAATAAACAGGGGACTCCACCTATGCTTTCAGTGCACTGGTTCATATTTTCACAAGAGAAAACTCATGCTCTAGCATAACCATTTGCACACCTAGTTCCTGAGGCATGAACAAGTCCTGTGATTGATGCTATGCCCATACTCTGGCCAAAATTCCTTGCCCCATGTCTCACACACACCATACAGTACTGCTCAGTTCTCCATACTTCTCACCAGAATTTATGCTAGTTATGTTTTATGTCTATCTCCTCTTTGAGAACTTAAGCTGTTTGAATACAACATAATATCCTCAGCTATTTTTTCTCTCTCATTTTCACATAGAACTCAAAACACATAGGTTTTCAAGCCTTGTGGATTGAATTAATTAACTGATGCATGCCCACCACCAAAAAACATGCTGGTGGCATAGCTTCCACATGCTGGTCTTCAACCAGAAGCATCTACTCGATTGAAATTCTCCCCCACATTACTTTTCCTGAAATATCTTCCAAATCGTAGGGCAGCTACACTTCTTTTTGCATTTTCCAAACCCTTCTCCGGGCTCCTTTCATCAACTTCCCTTACCTGGTAAATATTTTTCAATTTTAATTACACGCTTATTGTGGATGAATCACAATTGAAGTAATTTTAGAAGGTGAGATATTTGCTAACTGTAGAGGGAAAAAGCCTAATGAAATTCAAATATCTTTCCTTGCTTATTATCCAAATTTACAGCTGTTTGCATAGCTCTACTTAATGAATATAGCTATTTTCATATCCAGCTGAATCCCCAATGTCTTCCCTGCTTTCTGTTTAACATTATCTATCCTCTCCTGGAAACCAGGGAATTTTCTTTTTTTAAACTAGACTTGCCCAGAGCTTCTCTCACAAGGGAAAAAAATTAAAACATATTTTGGAGTTCTCCTGAAAAATAGTAGAAAGTAGTATAAGGAAAGTGCAGAAAACAGGACAGAAACAACTGGGAAAGGACACTGGTGGGGTGGGAGGTGGCTGAGAGAGAATGAAAGATTCTTGTCCATATGGCTCACGAATTCCTTCCCGATGGAGTTAAGTCCAATTATGGACACATAACTTAGAATGAGCCTTAGACTGGTTCAGTGTCTTTCAAAGCCCTAATAGATTCTACTGTAAAGTTTGAGACATTGTAAAAGTATCATGAAACTAACCTTCCAGCCCTTTCATACATTTTCCAACCTATACTGATTTTCTTTTTCTTTCATTTACTGTCAATCATGAAACATTCAACATCTTGAATAAAAATAACACAGAACATACATATATGCATCTAAAATTTTCTTGCAAGCTTGTCTCAACAGTAGAAATGATTTACTTAAGATTAAAGGTTCAGATTTAGATTCCAATAACTTAAATACATTCCCCAATCCTCATACTGAATGTGTAAAGCACAAATAAAAGACAGAATCATTAAGTCTGTAATGACTAAGATTTTTCATGTCAAATTCATGAAAATTCTGGGCTTGTGCTATTTCAGAATGCTATTTTCATCAGCATTTACTTGGAAGGGAAAGAATGGATGAAGTGGAGTGGGAGGGAATTTTACAGGAATCTGGAAACACAAGAAGTGATTAGTGTTGGCTCAATGTTGTCTTTCCTGTCACTGGTTAAAGCTCTTCGTGGGCTACTAATCTTTGTAGGCGTCTATGCTTAAGTCAGTTTGCATAACTTTGGTATGCCTCCCAGGAAATGCAATAGCCAAAACTGAACACAACAGTGGATGAGCACAAAGTTCTAATCACCAACAGTAAATGTCAAGTACACACACCAAGTTCAAAACATCCTCTTTGTGGATAATATTGAACATGTCATTATTAGTTCTAATGCTTATAGTTGTAGCAACAAAAAAGCTAGTAGACTATGATTCACGAACATCTATCTCCTACAGTCACTTCCAAAAAGGCTTATTTCAAAACAATAAAATCTATTAACATATTTTTGCGACAATATTTATTGAATTCTAGTGTTGGTGCTAGCTTTTAGGCAATCATCAGTAAGCGACAGCATTAGTGGGCAGTGATAAAGAGATGCTATTCTAAGACAGGACAATGTTTTCCAAAAATAAGTTTCTATTTTTCAAGGCACTGTGGGTGTAGTATCCTCCACAGATAAGGCCAATGAAAAACTCCATCATGGTCTCGGTCATATCCCCACCCCACCCATCTCTGTATCTGAGAGGCTGGAAGGGAAAGTCTCCCTTGCGACTTGGCAGAGCCTTGGGAAAGTATTCAGATCTCTGAGCCACCCTGATGGATGGTCACCTAACTACAAATGCCTGTGATGAATTCTGCCTAAAATGAAATAAGCTGGAACGGGATATTATTAAGAATTTAGCTTTCTCTAATACACCAATTCCAAATGGTGGTTTCCTATCGCTGTTATTTGGATGGATGAGTGCTTGTTTGCTGCAGGGATGTTAAGAATGTCACTTAGCAAACATTCATGTTTTCATACAATTTAAAGGCTCTTTAGACAAATTCTTTTTCCTTCTTCTTAGAACTAATACTTTATTCCAATAGGTCAGTTTCTTGATGTGTTTGGTGTTCTTAGAATCTAATGTATCCAGCTAGAAGGACTGAACACTTTTAACAATAGAAAAACTGGAAGAATATATAGGAGCATTTTATACACAAAAAATAAAAATAAAAAAAATGAAAGAAATCCTAGCCATTGGATCACTAATCACTTTTTTTTAAAGAATGAACTAGAGTCATCTTCATTTTTACATTGAAGGTTGTAAAGGAATAAGAAGCACCTTTCTCAAGCTTTTTTGTTTCTGTGTGTTCAAATAACTGACTTTACTCAGGTTTCCTCAGTGTTTGCCTGATGTCTTCTTCAGTTCCCAGGGCCATCCCAGATGCCACTTTACCCTGAGTCTGCATATCCCCTAGACTCTTCTGACAGCTTCTCAGACTTTCCTGGTCTTGGAAAACCTTGGCAGTTTTGAGAATTACCCATCAGATACTCTGCAGAATGCCCCCGATGAAGATTTGTCTGATGCTTTCTCACTATTAAACTGAGATTATGGTTGTTTGAGAAGAGGATCAAGGATAGAAAGTGTCATTCTCATTGCAAAAAACTATCAAGATAACTTAACATTGTAGATATTACATTTGATCACACAGCTGAGGCAGTGTCTAGCAGGTTTCTCCACAGTGACATTATTCTCTGTTTCTTACCATACTCCTTAGAGAAACTCACTACACACTTAAGGAATAGGGACTGATGCTGCATGTTTATGCTATGCTCCATGGTATAATCCAATACTACTTGCTCAAATTGTCCTAGCGTGGGCAACAAAGAGCTCTTTCAAATGCTACATTTCAGTTATGTCCCTTTGACACATCTCTCACTGTGTTTTCATTTACTCATCTCCTTACTCTGGCACTACAGGTTACTCTAGCTAGGATCATGTTGCCTATTTGCAGCTCAAATCAAGATTCAGCCATTTCTCCAAAGAGCCCTGGTACCTTTCCCTGGAGAATGGTATTAGGCACCAAATTCTGGGTGCTACACCTGTTTGTTTGTTGCTTCAGGCCATCTCACCTAATAGTAATAGAGAAATAAAAATGTATACTAACCTAGGAATATACACACATGTACATACATATTTAATTTTCTAACCACCTTTATTTATATGAAGCAAAACATGATTTTATACTAATCCTAAACCATCTATGGTCTTCCTCGCAGTAAAAAAAAAAAAAAAACAAAACACTATCACTCAAGTCTAATGATGAGAAAAGCATTTAGCAAATCAAACATTCTATGCTCCTCTCCATGGAAAAGCAATATATTGTCATGCAAAAGCAATATATTTTTGGTTGGTACTCTCAACAGAATTGTACCATGTGGCCTCTTGTGATCTCTGTGGTCAACAACCTCCCAGGTAGCCCTGGGAAAAACACACAGCCATTACTTCCGTCCAAGTGAGATTATTCTGCATGCCATTCTGCAGCCTCTGACTCACTCTCTTTCTCTCTTTCCTGAATTTCAGCTCTTTTCACTTCCTTTCCCTTTTCGTTTAAAAACTTCTGACATCATGCTCTCCAAACAGGGTGAGAGAATGGTCATAAGGGTTTTTATGAAAATGGCCTAAGACCATTCTTTCCTTAAACCTTTCCACCATCCCACAGGGAGACATCACAGCAGTCAGTTTTACTCACAGATGTAAAACATTTAAGGCAGTCAGTGAGTATCATCACAGTCATGGGTATGATGCTCATTAACTCAACAAAAAGGGAGATTCGCTTGGAGTTCTCTTCAGAAGGACTCCTGCCAGAGCAGCAGACTAGTTATTTGTCACTTATGATTGACTTTCCTGCTGCTCTACCAACACATGCACACAAAGGCTAATTTTTGACATCCAATTCAACATTTATAACCCCAATTTTTATACTATCCAAGTATGGATCCAAACCTGATGCCATTCAACTTACACTCATGTTGAATTCCTTCTTCTGCATGTTATGGCTGTCCATAGACACCAAAATTGTAGACTCTTAACCTGAAGATTATTTTAAAGAATTTTTCTTGGCTTAGCTTTTTTGCTACAAGAAAGAGTCTTAAATTAGGAGTTCTTAGAAATGAGCCTTTTTGTCCCCTGTTATATTCAGTGAGCATGTCTGCCTGTTCAACTATTCTCATGGGCTCTCAACGGATATAGATGTGAATAAAGCCCAGGTCTCCACCTCTAACCAAGCTACTTTCTGGTGGGGGTTAAGGACATGGGTGTGTGAGTTCAGAGGGTAGAATCTGAGGTATCCCCATAAGGGGATATCTCCATTACCTTTAAAGGAGTGGAGTAGCTTCCCAGAGGAGAAGTGAGCAGGGCAAGGATGTTCCAGGAAACAATGAGGAAGTCAAAGGTATAGAAGCAGCATGTACACCATGGGTTTGAGCCCTGGAAGGAGTTCAGGAATGGTAATCACAAGTAACACAGAATATAGGAGGCTGGAGATCTAGCAGGGGCTAGCAGGAATCAATTTCATAGACTGAGAATAGCAGGTTGGATATACGCCTGGGTGGGAAGCTACTGAGAACACTAAGTCACATGGTGTCATAAACATTTTCTGCAAATCTTGGCTGTAAATACCGTGCTGCTGTAGCTATAGTCTCATAGACCATGACAAAGTCAACTCAGAACCTACTTCACTAAAGATATTTTTCACTTACTAGGGAAAAAAATCAGATGGTAAAATATCTCAGTCACATTACTGATTATGGATTCTTGTAATTTAAATAGCAAAAAACCTTTAAAATCTGAAAATCAAGTGAGTCAGTTTTAAAAAGAAAATCAAGTTATTTTCTTTGTAAGTAGACATTCTATCTGAAGTGGAGAAAATGCAAAAGTCTGGCTTGAATTGCAATATTGGCTTTTTCATGAGATGCTTCTACTTTTAAGTAATGGAGATTATTAGATGCAAAATCTGTCTGAACTATTTAACATGAGTGGAGAGGTAGAGGCAGCAGGAATATTTTGCATGACACAGCTATTCAAATATAATACTATATTCAAAAACCTTCTTGATGACAACCATTCACCCACAATATTAATGAGCTTTAAATCAGGTATTTTAAAATCTTGAGATTCAAATCTCATGTCAAAACAACTCAAGGTTGAAAGTGAAAATCATCATTTGGAAAACAAAAAGTAATAAAATTAGAAATCTGCAATAAATAATGTCAGCAGGGCCCACTGCAGCCAAGGCTAAAGAATTAGTTCTTTGGAAATTATAAAAGCATGGGATATGATGTTGTGCTAACATTCCTTGTATGGGTGAATCCTTGGACCACTGGAGTTAATATTCATCTATCACTTTTGATACAAGATTTAGCCACTGTTGTGCCCTTCTTTTGTTATTTATTTCCCATAACCACATCCCCATAATATCATTCTCCTTAAAACTGATAATGTATGGTGGCTACCTGTATTAATTAGGCACTCATAAACATATGTTTATCTCCACATCTATTGTCTCCAATGGCAAAGTCAGACTGTGAAAGAATGGCCCACAAATAAGGACTTCAAACCTTCTTAGTGTTGAACATAGGGGGTCTTATATGTAATCCTGCTCCATCTTATTTTAAAGGCTTAACTCTTCTGATTGGTGTTTGTGGATTCCAGAAGGAAGAAGGGAATATGAAGTGATACTTTGGGGAGCTGAGAAAGAAGAAAAAAAAAAAAAAAAAGAGTAGGAGGTGAGGGATCCATGCAGGGAGTATAAGTTACAGAACTTAAAGAATTGTTAAGAGCATACACTATTTTTGGAGTTTAAGAGGCTTATCTCAGGCATTTTTAATTTTTTTCTCTTCAGTGAACTAAACCTCCCACTGACAAAAGAATTAAATTCTAATACATCAAAAGTAACCCCAAGCCATAAAACTAAGAGCTGGTTGTGAAGGCTGTGTCAGATGGAGGTAACCGTATAACTATCATAGAACAAGGACTGCTTGGCAAGGAAAAGGCAAGGAAAAAAACTGAAATGTGATGACACAGCAAACACAAAAGATCAAAGTGCACTGGGAAAACCAGCTGCGGAGGACAAACAAAACAGGCTCTTCCACAAAGGATTTCTAAACAAGCACATGGCTGATCTTGTGGGCTGCTGCCCAAAACATTGGGTTCATGGCCCAATTAGCATTAGGGAACCAATCTTGGCACATGGCTCAAAGGTTAAGGCCTACCTACCCCCTTCCTATTTGCCTGTCATTGGTCTAGGAGTGTGAATGTGTGTGTCAGAGAGAGACAGAGAGGGGGAAAGAGAGAGAGAGAGAATGCCCACATGACAAAGCTTTGATCAACGGGATATGAAGGATATATAGAAGACTAAATGGAGAGATTTTCCTCTCTGATTGGAAAGATAAAATCCTTTTTGAGCCGGCGCTGTGGCTCAATAGGCTAATCCTCCGCCTTGCAGCACCCACACCAGGTTCTTGTCCCAGTCGGGGCGCCAGATTCTGTCCCGGTTGCTCCTCTTCCAGGCCAGCTCTCTGCTGTGGCCAGGGAGTGCAGTGGAGGATGGCCCAAGTGCTTGGGCCCTGCACCCCATGGGAGACCAGGAGAAGCACCTGGCTCCTGCCTTCGGATCAGCGCAGTGCGCCGGCCGCAGCGCACTGGCCGCGGCGGCCATTGGAGGGTGAACCAACGGCAAAGGAAGACCTTTCTCTGTCTCTCTCTCTGTCCACTCTGCCTGTTTAAAAAAAAAAAATCCTTTTTGAAATCCTTTTTGTTACTGCTTCGCATTCAACTCTCATGTGAACAAAGGAAAGGAGTTGAGACAGGCCTTTTGCGACCAATAAGAGGAAAAAAATTAGCAGCAGTCCAAAGTGAAGAGGAAAGTAAGAGGAGGTTGAGCACCTGTGGGCCCCCTGGAACCCCAAAGCTGACCTGCTTTCCTCCAGACTTCTCACTTCTAAACAATAAAGCCTCATGATTTCACCAATGTGGGTCAGCTTCTGTGTTACTTGTAAATGCATCCTAACTTACAGTATCTGTTTAAGACTCTCAGAAATAGAAAAGAAGGAATGATTCTCATGAAACAATGGAGGTAAGCTACATAACAAAGCTGTGAATATGAATCAGATATAGCTGCAAATTAAACCACACAAAGCAGAAATCTGAAAATGAAAATATAATAATTAACAAAGTAAAATGTATAAATAAAAAACAGTGAGAATTGAAAGAATATGTGGTAATACTGATCTGTGAAATAGCACAGGAAGATCAACCCACAGAAATAATAAAGTTAAAAATAAGAAGTCAAGTAGCACCAAATATTCCTAACAGGAATTGCAAGAACTAACAAAGAAAGAAGTACCAGTGAGGTACTTCCTGAAGAGGTAATAGCTGAAAAATTTACCAAATTAATAGAAGATACAGGATTGAAAATAGCTTGTTCCTATGCAAAGGATGTGGAAAATGTAAAGCAGCAAAGACAAATGAAAATATTGTTAATGGGAAGAGGAAAAAGGAAAAAACAAATGGAAAAAGACAAGGGCTAATAATTACAAAGCATATATTACTCTGTTGCATATCCTTCCAGATGTAGGCCTCTTTATACAACCAAATATCTATAATGAATTAGGAAGAGAAGGAGTGTCCCTGAATATTCACATTTTGCCTACTGTTCTGCTGTTTATGTTTTTTTTAAAATCTAACAACATGTCAAAGAGAATTTTACAATTGTCATACAGTTCTGCAAGCATAAGTCTAGAGCAAAGACCACTCAATTTGCTATTTAAAGACAGAAGGCAAATATTTTCAGTTTTGAGAGACCTAAGATCTCCATTTGACTCCTCACCATCGATGTTATAGCATGAGAGCAGCCACAGGAAATGCTTCCTTTCATTTGCTGTTAACTCTGTAATACTCCCCCTCATGGCAAGGCCAGGCTGCTTTGGCAAACAAGAGGAAGCTGAGTTGTGATACGTTTGATTTGGGTGTCCCACAACGTTTTTACACGCCTCAGGGTCACCTGTGTGTATACTGAGTCACTGTTAAGATAATCCTCCATTGGGGCCGGTGCTGTGGCGCAGTGGGTTAACACCCTGGCCTGAAGTGCCTGTGTCCCATATGGGCGCCGGTTCGAGACCCGGCTGCTTACTTCCTGTCCAGCTCTCTGCTATGGCCCGGGATAGCAGAAGATGGCCTAAATAAATAATAAAAAATAAATAAAATAATAAAAATACATAAATCTTTAAAAAATAATAAAAAAAAGATAATCCTCCGCTCTCAACACTCATACCCACAAACTTCACGGCAGAGAAATAGCTTCTAGGAATTCCCTTCCCATCCAATTGGTGAATTTATAGGGGCTAGGACTGGAAGTGCACACCCATAACCTCAGAAGAAATATACAGGCATTACAGATGTATATGATGGAGGAAAAGCAAAGATTGAAGTGAATAAATTCAGAATTTAGTCTGGAGAAAAAGCTTCCAAATACCAAATATTAAAAAAAAAAAAAAAAAAAAAAAACTATGCACAGAGCAACAGTTTTCACTGCCACCTACTCAAAACAGTTCTCTCCTGTTAGAAATGTACTCTGTAAGACAGCATGAATAATTAAAGACACAATCTATTTTTACTACTTTATGAAAAAAAATGAAATATTTAATAAAGTTCAAGTCTTCCACTATATATGAAATTCTGGAATATTCCATGAAAAATGAGAGGACCATGATGGACTTCTAATTTGTGTAGAAAGGCTACACAACCTTTCAACATGAGTACATTTTTTGAAACAGTGAGCAAAATTTTAACAGACAATTTAATGGATATGAAAAGCGATAAACATGAGTAATAAAATCAAGTCTAACAAAACTGTTTTGACATTTAGAAATAAATTATACCAAATTTATTTTCAGATCACTCCAGAAGTTCTAATTATTAAGAGAAAAAAACATTTTTTATAATAATATAATGAATAGGCACTTTGATCATTTAGTAATACAACTAAGAGTACTGAATTATATGAACATTCTGGAAAAAATTACATTTCTTACCAATTTTACCCAAAATATTGTCATATTAACAAATAGAGTGGAATACATTAAATATACATTTTTATCCACCAGAAACTGCTTAATGAGTGTCATCCATTGAGAGTGCTGTATTGAAGTCCAGTCATTGTCCTCCAGACCTTGAAATTCCTGAAATTCCCTGAATTCTAATAGTCTGTACATGACAGAGCCTGATACAGGTTTGCCCAAACTTGAAAACAATTTCATGAGGTTCACATGCATCATCAGTAATGAGTTGCGGAGCTGAAGGATAAGTTTCTAAACTGGTAATAATAAAATGCTCCCATATACGTATTTTAATTAGCCATATTAGAAAGACTGAATTGTCATTCTACTTTTTTTTAGAAAATATTATAAAATTTTGCATTTAAAGAGGTGATTAAAAGAGGATAAGTCCAAAAAATGTAGGAGGGGAGTATACTCATGGGGTTAGGTTGTTATTAAGAGTACTATTTATTTTTCTGAATTTTTTGGCAACATTTTTTTTTTTAATTTTGTATTTTGGCATGATTTTTTGTCATTCTAAAATAATATTTACATATTTACCTCTTTGTGTATTCATAATTCTATTGCTTTTCTAAACAAGGCCTCAAATTAAATATTTTCCAGACCCCACAAAACCTAGATCATTCTCTTAGAACAATTTACCTCACAGGAAAAATACTTGCAAGTACTGAAACAAGGATTTACCTTTAGGACTGTTAACAATACGTCAAAACAAAAACTATGTATAATGATCTAAAGTGCTTGCTAGTTAGGTTAATTTATAAACAACACAAAAATACCTCAGAACCATAGCAGTTTTTTATATATTTTAATACCAGGTTATCCCTATATTGTGACTAAGTGAAAAAAAAAATGATGTAACACATGAGAGTATGGAAGACACTGCTTTAAATTACGTTTCCTTGTAATATTTTATATCATCATTAGTCTCAAGATTTGACAGTTCTATGATACATTTATAATCGCCACATTATCTTTCTGAAAGAAATCCTGAGTCTCCTGATAACACATTTTCAATAGGATATTGCTTGCTCAATTGAATTTAGTACTTATTTAGTTCATAATATTTTCATAAAGTTTATGGTAAATAGAATTTTCTATCCTATACTTTCTATGAAACATAGGAAATACAAATAAGCTAAAAGTGATATTTAGCATATATCAGAATACTAACTCATGTTTTTTATAATAAAATTGATGCCTGGCCGGCGCCGCGGCTCACTAGGCTAATCCTCCGCCTTGCGGCGCCGGCACACCGGGTTCTAGTCCCGGTCGGGGCACCGATCCTGTCCCGGTTGCCCCTCTTCCAGGCCCTCTCTGCTGTGGCCAGGGAGTGCAGTGGAGGATGGCCAAGTTCTTGGGCCCTGCACCCCATGGGAGACCAGGAGAAGCCCCTGGCTCCTGCCATCGGATCAGCGCAGTGCGCCGGCAGCAGCGCGCCTACCGCGGCGGCCATTGGACGGTGAACCAACGGCAAAGGAAGACCTTTCTCCCTATCTCTTTCTCTCACTGTCCACTCTGCCTGTCAAAAAAATAAAAATTAAAAAAAAGAATTAAAAAAAATAAAATTGATGCCTGATAACATTCAGCATATGTAAAAAGAGCATCTAAACTTAAAAAATACTAAAGTTATACCAAATCAAGTTACCGATTGACAGTATTACAGTTCAGTTTATGACCACAGGCTGTGGAATGAGACTACCTGATCTTACTTGAATCCAGATCCCGCCTAAGCTAGCTGGCTGCCTTACAGCAAGTCGTTTGACCTGAATACATGTCACTGGCAGCTATAAAACAAGAATAACAGAACAAACATAACGAGATTGCTGTGATCAAATTAGGTGATGCAGCATACTGCTTAAAAATTATGTGGTACATGGTAAACGCTCAATAAATGTCAGGACCTTTTATATATAATTTTTATTAACATAAATAGAACAAATTTCATTTATTTCATAGATATATTTCTAAGAAGATATCCATATTTCCCTCTCTCCCTCCCTGTTCCCAACAACCTCCTTCCTCTCTTTTTTTCCTTTAATTTTTGAAATAACATTTCCATTTACTTTATAATCACAGGATATGTTTCTTTGTCTTTGTTATCTATAGTATTTAAAGTAAAAAGGCAATACAGGATCCATTACCTGAGAGACAGAAAAGCTAACACAAGAAATCTGTTTGAACATTGTAGTAGACTACAGTCAAACCTTGTTAATCATTATTATTTTTATTATTTTATATCAAGAATTACAGGTTTTTGACGAAGGGTAGTAGAAGTTCCTCTATAACATGTACCTGACTCTACCTATTAAAACATAAAAGCTGTGATGTCCCAAACATGGACTACATTCATATTCTGAAGATCCAGAAACCATCTGAAAAAAGCAAAGTGATTCCAGAAAATCTGTGAGGCTGTTAGCCTCTCCTGAAGTTGAAGCCTGACTCCATATGTGTTTTTAGAAAGAGGGAAGCCTCAGTAATGCATAGACAGTAAATTTTGCTCTGAAAATTAGAGTGTTAACATATTTTTTTTCAGTCTTCGTTTTTTTTTAACATTTATTTAATGAACATACATTTCCAAAGTACAGCATATGCACTACAATGGCTTTCCCCCCATAACTTCCCTCCCACCCTCAACCCTCCCCTTTCCTGCTCCCTCTTCCCTTCCATTCACATCAAGACTCATTTTCAATTCTCTTTATATACAGAAGATCAGTTTAGTATATATTGAGTAAAGATCACAACAGTTTGCATACACATAGAAACACAAAGTAAAAAATACTGTTTGAGTACTAGTTATAGCATTAAATCACAATATACAGCACATTAAGGACAGAGATCCTACATGAGGAGTAAGTGCACAGTGATGACTGTTCTTGACTTAACAAATTGACACTCTTGTTTATGGCATCAGTAATCACCCTAGGTTCTTGTCATTAGATGCCAAGGCTATGGAAGCCTTTGGAGTTCACCAACTCTGATCAT
Source organism: Lepus europaeus (assembly GCF_033115175.1). Lineage (NCBI taxonomy): Eukaryota > Metazoa > Chordata > Mammalia > Lagomorpha > Leporidae > Lepus > Lepus europaeus. The sequence continues at coordinate 75,041,158 of NC_084839.1, read as the reverse complement.
ATTTAGAAAAGGTCATAGTCAAAGTGGAAGTTCTCTCCTCCCTTCAGAGAAAGGTACCTCCTTCTTTGATGACCCATTCCTTCCACTGGGATCTCACACGCGGAGATCCTTCATTTAGGTCATTTTTTCTTTTTTTTTTTTTTGACAGAGTGTCCTGGCTATCCATGCCTGAAATACTCATGGGCTTTTCAGCTGGATCCGAATGCCTTAAGGGCTGATTCTGAGGCCAGAGTGCTGTTTAGGGTATCCGCCATTCTATGAGTCTGCTGTGCATCCCACTTCCCATATTGGATCATTCTCTCCCTTTTTTATTCTATCAGTTAGTATTATTCAGACACTAGTCTTGTTTATGTGATCCATTTGACTCTTAGTCCTATCATTATGATCAATTGTGAACTGAAATTGATCACTTTGACTAATGAGATGGTATTGGTACATGCCACCTTGATGGGGTTGAATTGGAATCCCCTGGTATGTTTCTAACTCTACCATTTGGGGCAAATCAGCTTGAGCATGTCCCAAATTGTACATCTCTTCCCTCTCTTATTCCCACTCTTATATTTAACAGGAATCACTTTTCAGTTAAGTTTCAACATTTAAGAATAACTGTGTATTAATTACAGAACTCAACCAATAGTATTAAGTAGAACAAACAAAAAAAATACTAAGAGGGATAAAATATTAAGTTGTTCATCAACAGTTAGGGCAAGGGCTGATCAAGTCACTGTTTCTCATAGTGTCCATTTCCCTTCAACAGGTTTCCTTTTTGGTGCTCGGTTAGTTGTCACCAATCAGGGAGAACATATGATATTTGTCCCTTTGGGACTGGCTTATTTCACTCAGCATAATGTTTTCCAGATTCCTCCATTTTGTTGCAAATGACCGGATTTCATTGTTTTTTTTTTGTACTGCTGTATAGTATTCTATAGAGTACATATCCCATAATTTCTTTATCCAGTCTACTGTTGATGGGCATTTAGGTTGATTCCAGGTCTTAGCTATTGTGAATTGAGCTGCAATAAACATTAAGGTGCAGACCGCTTTTTTATTTGCCAAATTAATTTCCTTTGGATAAATTCCAAGGAGTGGGATGGCTGGGTTGTATGGTAGGGTTATATACAGGTGTCTGAGGAATCTCCAGACTGACTTCCATAGTGGCTTTACCACTTTGCATTCCCACGAACAGTGGGTTAGTGTCCCTTTTTCCCCACATCCTCTCCAGCATCTATTGTTGGTAGATTTCTGAATGTGAGCCATTCTCACCAGGGTGAGGTGAAACTTCATTGTGGGTTTGTTTGTTTGTTTGTTTTTTAATTTTTGACAGGCAGAGTGGACAGTAGAGGGAGACAGAGAGAAAGGTCTTCCTTTTTGCTGTTGGTTCACCCTCCAATGGCTGCCGCGGTAGGCGCGCTGTGGCCGGTGCACTGCGCTGTTCCGATGGCAGGAGCCAGGTGCTTCTCCTGGTCTCCCATGGGGTGCAGGGCCCAAGAATTTGGCCATCCTCCACTGCACTCCCTGGCCACAGCAGAGAGCTGGCCTGGAAGAGGGGCAACCGGGACAGGATCGGAGCCCTGACCGGGACTAGAACCCGGTGTGCCGGCGCCGCAAGGCAGAGGATTAGCCTATTGAGCCGCAGTGCCGGCTTTCATTGTGGTTTTGATTTGCATTTCCCTGATTGCTAGTGATCCTGAACATTTTTTCATGTGCCTGTTGGCCATTTGGATTTCCTCTTTGAAAAATGCCTATTGAGGTCCTTGGCCCATCTCTTAAGTGGGTTGTTTGTTTTGTTGTTGTTGAGTTTCTTGATCTCTTTGTAGATTCTAGTTATTAATCCTTTATCTGTTGCATAGTTTGCAAATATTTTTTCCCATTCTGTGGGTTGCCTCTTCACTCTCCTTACTGTTTCTTTTGCAGTACAGAAACTTCTCAATTTGATGCAATCCCAAATGTTAAGTTTGGCTTTGACTGCCTGCACCTCCAGGGTCTTTTCCAGGAAGTCTTTGCTGCTGCCAATATCTTCCAGGGTCTCTGCAATGTTCTCTAATAATTTGATGGTGTCGGGTCATAAATTTAGGTCTTTAATCCATGTTGAGTGGATTTTTGTGTAAGGTGATAGGTAGGGTCTTGCTTCATGCTTCTGCACGTGAAAATCCAGTTTTCCCAGCACCATTTATTGAATAGACTGTCCTTGCTCCAGGAATTGGTTTTAGGTCCTTGATCAAATATAAGTTGGCTGTAGATGTTTGGGTTGATTTCTGGTGTTTCTATTCTGTTCCATTGGTCTATCCATCTGTTTCTGTACCAGTATCATCCTGTTTGATTACAAGTGCCCTGTAGTATGTCCTGAAATCTGGTATTGTGATGCCTCCAGCTTTATTTCTGTTGTACAAAATTGCTTTAGCTATTCGAGGTCTCCTGTGACTCCATATGAATTTCAGCATCATTGTTTCTAGATCTGAGAAGAATGTCTTTGGTATCTTGATTGGTATCGCATTGAATCTATAAATTGCTTTTGGGAGAATAGACATTTTGATGATGTTGATTCTTCCAATCCATGAGCATGGAAATTTTTCCACTTTTGGTATCCTCTTCTATTTCATTCTTTAAGATTTTGTAATTCTCATCGTAGAGATCTTTAACATCCTTGGTTAAGTTTATTCCAAGGTATTTGATTGTTTTTGTAGCTATTGTGAATGGGATTGTTCTTAGCCGTTCTTTCTCAGCTGTGGCATTGCCTCTGTATACAAAAGCGGTTGATTTTTGTGCATTGATTTTATATCCTGCTACTTTGCCAACTCTTCTATGAGTTCCAATAGTCTCTTAGTAGAGTTCTTTTGATCCCCTAAATAAAGAACCATATCATCTGCAAAGAGGGATAGTTTGACTTCTTCCTTCCCAATTTATATCCCTTGAATTTCTTTTTCTTGCCTGATGGCTGTGGCTAAAATTTCAAGAGCTATGTTGAATAGCAGTGGTGAGAGTGGGCATCCCTGTCTGGTACCAGATCTCAGTGGAAATGCTTCCAACTTTTCCCCATTCAATAGGATGCTGGCCATGGGTTTTTCATAAATTGCTTTCATTGTATTGAGGAATGTTCCTTCTATACCCAGTTTGCTTAGAGTTTTCATCATGAAAGGGTGTTGTATTTTATCAAATGCTTTCTCTGCATCTATTGAGAGAATCATATGCTTTTTTATTCTGCAGTTTGTTAATGTGGTGTATCACATTGATTGTTTTGCGAACACTGAAACACCCCTGCATACCAGGGATAAATCCCACTTGGTCTGGGTGGATGATTTTTCTGATGTGTTGTTGTATTCTACTGGCAAGAATTTTATTGAGGATATTTGCATCTATGTTCATCAGGGATATTGGTCTGTAATTCTCTTTCAATGCTGCATCTTTCTCCGGCTTAGGAATTAAGGTGATGCTGGCTTCATAGAAAGAATTTGGGAGGATTCCATCTTTTCGATTGTTTGGAATAGTTTGAGAAGATTTGGAGTTAGTTCTTCTTTAAATGTCTGGTAGAATTCAGCAGTGAATCCATCTGGTCCTGGGCTTTTCTTTGTTGGGAGGGCCTTTATTACTGTTTCAATTTCTGTGTCAGTTATGGGTCTGTTTAAGTTTTCTAGGTCTTCCTGGTTCAATTTAGGTAGGTTGCATGTGGCCAGGAATCTATCCATTTCTGACAGATTTCCCTGTTTGCTGGCATACAACTCTTTATAGTAATTTCTGATGATTCTTTTTATTTCTGTGGTGTCTGTTGTTATATTTCCTTTTTCATCTCTGATTTTACTGATTTGGGTCTTTTCTTTTTTTAGTTAGTTGGGCCAATGGGGTGTCAATTTTATTCATTTTTTCAAAAACCAGCTCCTCGTTCGGCTGATTTTTTGTAATTTTTTTTGGAGTCAATCCTGTTGATTTCTTCTCTGATTTTAATTATTTCTCTTCTCCTACTAGATTTGGGTCTGGTTTGCTGCAGTTTTTCTAGATCCTTGAGATGTGTTGAAGGTCATTTATTTGGTGCCTTTCCAATTTCTTGATGTAGGCACCTATTGCTATAAACTTTCCTGTCAACACTGCTTTTTCCATATCCCATAAGTTTTGATATGTTGTGTTGTTATCCTCATTTACTTCCAGAAAGTTTTTGATTTCTCTTTTGATTTCTTCTATGACCCACTCTTCATTCAGGAGCATGTCGTTCAGTCTCCATGTGTTTGCATACTCTCTAGGAATTCCTGAGTTGCTAATTTCCACCTTCATTCCGCTGTGGTCTGAGAAGCTGCATGGTATGATTCCAATTATTTTAAATTTGTTGAGACTTGCTTTATGGCCTAGTATGTGGTCAATCCTAGAGAAGGTTCCATGCACTGCTGAGAAGAATGTAAAATCTTTAAAAGTAGGATTGAAAGTTCTGTAGATATCTGTTAGATCCATTTAGGCAATTGTGTCAATTAAATCTTCTGTCTCCTTGTTGATCTTCTGTCCGGATGATCTGTCTATTTCTTAGAGTGGAGTATTGAAGTCCCCCAGTACTATTGTATTGGAATCTAAGTCTCCCTTTAAGTCCCTTAACATATCTTCTTTCAATAAACCGGTGCCCTGTAATTAGGTGCATATACATTTATAATAGTTACATCTTCCTGTTGAATTAAACCCTTAATCATTATATAGTGTCCCTCTTCGTCTCTCTTAACAGTTTTTGTGTTAAAGTTTATTTTGTCTGATATTAATATGGCTACACCTGCTTTTTTTGGTTTCTGTTGGCATGGAATATCTTTTTCCAACCTTTCACTTTCAGTCTGCATGCATCTTTGTTGGAAAGATGTGTTTCTTGTAAGCAGCAAATAAATGGGTTTTGTTCCTTAATCCATCCAGCCAGTCTGTACCTTTTAACTGGAGAATTAAGTCCATTAACGTTCAATGTGACTATTGATAAGTAGTGACTTTGCCCTGCCATTTTCCCAAAGATATTTTCTAGTATATGCTTTAAGCTTCCTAGGATCTTTTAATGATAGGTTTTCTTCCTTTACCTTCTTTCATATTGGTAGCCGTGTTTCTGTGTTTCTGTGTGTAACACATCTTTAAGCATTTTTTGCAGGGCTGGATGAGTGGTGACAAATTCTTTCAATTTCTGTTTGCTATGAAAGGTCTTTATTTCACCTTCATTCACAAATGACAGCTTTGCAGGATATAATATTCTGGGCTGGCAGTTTTTCTCTCTTAGTACCTGGGCTATGTCTCACCACTCCCTCCTTACCTGTAGGGTTTCTGATGAGAAGTCAGCTGTGAGTCTAATTGGAGATCCTCTGAGAGTAATCTGACGTTTCTCTCTTGCACATTTTAGGATCTTTTCTTTGTGTTTCACTGTGGTGAGTTTAATTACAACGTGTCGTGGTGAGGATCTCTTTTGGTCATGTTTACTAGGGGTTCTATGAGCTTCCTGACTAGGATATCTCTGTCCTCCGATCCTGGGATATCTTCTGCTGGTATCTCACTAAAAAGGCCTTCTAATCCTTTCTCCCTCTCCATGCCTTCAGGAACTCCTAGAACCTGTATGTTAGGTTTTTAAATAGTATCCTGTAGATTCCTGAGAATATTTTTTAGATTTCTGATTTCCTCTTCTTTTCTTTGGTTTGATTGTATACTTTTCTGTTTTCTGTCTTCTAAGTCTGATATTCTCTCTTCTGCTTCACTCATTCTGTTTTTAAGGCTCTCTAATATGTTTGTCATTTGATCTATTGAATTCTTCATTTCATTATGATTTCTCATCACTGTCACAGTTTCATGTTCTACTAGTTGCTTCATTTCATTTTGATTCCTCCTTAATACTCCATTTTCGTGAGAGAGATTTTCTATCCTGTCCAGTAAGGATTTCTGTAGTTCAAGAATTTGTTTTTGAGAACTTCTTAATGTTCTTATCAATGTTTTGAGATCCACTTCTTGCATTTCTTCTATCTCATCATCTTCATAATCTTGAATTGGGGTGTCTTTTTCATTTGGGGGCATCACAGTGTCTTCCTTGTTCTTGTTACCTCGGTTTCTACGTTTGTTGTTTGGCATATTGGAGATATTCTTTGGTTTCTTTGCTGTGGTGTTTTTTCTCGTTATGCTATGACTCAAGATTAAGTGGATTGTCTGCTTTTGATGGATCCTTAGAGGCTGTGATGGGTGTGGCCAGAGAGCTCTGTTTGGTTCTTCAGGGATAAGGGTGTATCAAAGGTGACACCCAGGTTGTTCTCTATTTTTGTTTTTTTTGACTCAGAAGGGAAGTAATTCCACACAGCTGAGTGGAATTGAGTGTAGTTGATGTATGAAATCTGGCCCCTGTGGGTATTTGTCTGCTCTACCCCAGGGACCACACAAAGGGTTTAAGCAGCACTCAGTGTGGTCTCAAATTTCTCCGCAGTATCTCACCAGGTTGCCAAGGTTACCGAGTTTGTGTACTCGGTGAGTTCTCTCGCCCACCCTCAGATTTTCACAGTCTCAGTTCGTTAGCTCCACACTTTGACTAGGTCCTAACCTCCTGTGATTTCTCCCCACCAGAGTCAGGTTTTTCTGCTTGGCTGATGGCGTGTGCTGCTTTACGTATGTCCAAAATGATGCCTGCTCTTTGTCTTGCTTGGCTTTGTAAGGTGAGTGGAGTGAGAGAATAGTGTCCATGCAGGCTCCCCTTATTTATTCGTTTTTTTCTCTCCTCCAGTCAGCCTCGCGAACTTTCCACAGCAGGGCTTGCAGCCTAGTTCCCTCTAGGCTCTTTCTGCCTTTCCCTGCCAATGTCTTGGGTTACCAAGGTTTTTGTCTCACCTCCCTTTCCAGCGCTGGTGCACAGACTCTGAGGCTGTCCTCCGCACCATGGGCGTCCTTGCTCTACCCGTAGGTCCTCCATGTCACAACCACTAGATCTGGGAGAGTTTCCTCTGCAATTTTTTCCCGAGCCTTTTCCTGAGACTACAGTAACTCCACTTTTATTAAACTATCTTTTCCCGGACTATCAGTGCGCTCCCTCATTATTCCACCATCTTGGCTCTGCCCCAGTGTTAACATATTAATGGTACATGTACACATCTTGGCAAAATTGAGTGGCCAAACCAAGCATTATCAAGACTGCTCATAGAAAGTATTTGTGAAAATATACATTGAAGTAATCTCATAAGAAAAAAAAGAATATCATGGTGATTCAAATAAGCAAATTCATGCTAATCAATTTGGAATTCATCTTTGAATTTCTAGCAAATGCCATTATAGTCCAATGAAATGTATTAATTTTTTACACATGAATGTTTCTTAAATGTGGATATTTTAAACTCTTTAACTATACTTTAAAATTTATGAAAATCATACTGCATACATTGGCCGGCGCAGCAGCTCAATAGGCTAATCATCTGCCTGCAGCACCCGCACCCCGGGTTCTAGTCCCGGTCGGGGCACTGGATCCTGTCCCAGTTGCTCCTCTTCCAGTCCAGCTCTCTGCTGTGGCCCGGGAAGGCAGTGGATGATGGCCCAAGTGCTTGGGGCCTGCAACTGCATGGGAGACCAGGAGGAGGCACCTGGCTCCTGGCTTTGGATCGGCACAGTGCTGGCCCGTTGAGGCCATTTGGAGCGTGAAGCAATGGAAGGAAGACCTTTCTCTCTCTCTCTCTCTCTCTCTCTCTCTCTCTCTCTCTCTTTCTCTCTAACTCTGCCTGTCAAAAAAAAAAAAATACTGCATATACCATATATAAATAGAAACCTGTCATTCTCACAAATTCTTAATATAAATATGACAACTGACATCTCTAACCCAGATATTAAAATCCTTATTTTGGGGGTGATTTAGATTCCAGACATCTTATTATGCTTCACATCAAATGAAACAAAAGAAAACCTAAATCAAAAAATTTTTCTATAGTAACAGTATAATAGGTCAGCCACATTAGGCTTCCTTATTATTTTCCAGTTTGGAGTTATTCTTTTTATTGACATGTTATTTTTCTATTGGTATTAAGCTTAATTTGTTATTTTTAAAGTCATGACATCGAGACCAGCACTGTGGCATAGAAGGTTAAGCCTCTGCCTGAAGTGCCAACATCCCATGTGGGGGCCAGTTTGAGTCCCAGCTGTTCTACTTCCAATCCCAGCTCCCAGCTGCTGTGCATGGGAAAGCAGCAGAGGATAGTCCAAGATCTTGCTCCCTTGCACCCATATGGGAGACCTGGAAGAAACTTCTGGCTCCTGATTTTGGTCTGGCCCACCACAGCCATTGTGGCCATTTTGGGAGTGAACCAGTGGATGAAAGTACTCTCTCTCTCTCTCTCTCTCTCTCTCTCTCTCTCTCTCTCTCTGTGTGTGTGTGTGTGTATGTGTATCTCTGCCTTTCAAATAAATAAATGGATAAAGTTTTTTTTAAAAAAAGTCATGATACCCAAATACTTTCTATACTTTCATTTCACCACTAACCTAACTCAAGCAACAGAGTTAATTTTAATCTGCTTTTGCCCCCCAAACAATGTTAACATTCAATGTCTAATCCTCAAGCGTGCCAAAGGAAGAATTTTTTAAAGAATGTGCTATATTGTATTATAACAGCTAATCATTGGTGCTAGAAATTGTGGGTTCCTCTGTAATAATGACACAAGTCTTTATAAAGCTGGTTCTCATCTAGTGGTTACTGGGATAGTCTACTTAACAATAAAATACAGAAACCCTCCTCCAAAATAAGCAACAACAACAAAAACACAGCCAAGAAATCTGATTTAAAAAGCACTATTCAAAATACTTGATGTCAGCATTTATTAAAATTCTATTTTCCCTTAGTTGACAGTAAAGCAAATGTGAAATATGTGCTATTTTATATATTTTGAACTGATCTGGATTATTCAATAGGTATATTCTGGGGGAAAAAATCTTGGACATCATCTGACATAAGGAATATTACACTCAGGATTCATTTGTTCTACCAGTACTGTCTACTAACCCATAAACATGTTTTTCTAAAATGATCAGACAGTTGTTAAGTGCACCACATTAGCACAGAGGAAAATATGCTGACTCTAAAGTATTTTGGAATAACATTTAATGCACTGTAGGTGAGAATGTTGCATATTCCTTAGGGTTCCAGAAACCTAGTTAAACTTCAGTGTCTACATGGGAGAGAGGTACAAAGAAGCGACATTACAAACGCAAGGCTTACTGTGTCTATATTCTGATCTTTAATCCACTCATCCAATTCACAGCAATAAAAATCTATAGTAGGGCAGTCAACATGTGAATAGATATTTATACCACTGACCGAAAAAAATCCTGGAAAATGTATTTTAATAGTAATAACACTTAGGCTCCTTGTCCTGTAGTAAATCATATGATTAAAAAAGAGACGAGCAGCAGGAAAGGTGAAGTGAACAATGGACATTGAATCCCTCTTTAAAGCCCTTGTTCACCACTCCCTCCCCACCAGCTGCCGTAGTCCCCTGCCGCACAGACTCGCCTCTGTGGCTCATTCAGACTTTCCTCTGTACAGAAGCCTCACCTCCAAGACTAGGAACCTCAAACTGATCTCAGAACACTGACACCTACATTTCTTTTTTTTTTTTTTCTTTTTTTTTTCTTTTTTTTTTTTTCTTTTTTTGACAGGCAGAGTTGAACAGTGAGAGAGAGAGACAGAGAAAAAGGTCTTCCTTTTTTCTGTTGGTTCACCCCTCAATGGCTGCTGTGGCCGGCGCACCATGCTGATCCGAAGCCAGGAGCCAGGTGCTTCTCCTGGTCTCCCATGCGGGTGCAGGGCCCAAGCACTTGGGCCATCCTCCACTGCCTTCCTGGGCCACAGCAGAGAGCTGGACTGGAAGAGGAGCAACCAGGACAGAATCCGGCGCCCCGACCAGGACTAGAACCCAGTGTGCCGGCACTGTAGGCAAAGGATTAGCCTAGTGAGCCACTGTGCCGGCCCCAGATTTCATTTTTAAAGTGCTTTTCACAAAATTAGCTGAATAGATATCTGGTTAACTATAAATTCACTGCCCTTTTCCTTCATGGATCAGAATCTCTGCACAGTGTAAAAACTCAGGACAGGAGCTTCCTTGCCTGGATATGCTGGCTTCCTGCTACATATGAATGTGTGAAAAAGGAAAGTAGGAAAGGTAACAAAATAAGAACCCATCCATATTCCTACCCTCAGGACTAAATAGAAGTTAAGAATGTGCCAAATTTATTTTACATATTTTAAAGAAAAGAACATGTCAGAAAAAACTCAAGTTCATCCTGTCTCTTCTCGCTTCTTTGTAAGAGTAACTACTACCTTCATTTGGTGTGTGTCAACCCAAAATTTATAAACAATGTTCTACATTTTAATAGATACTTATGAATTCATTAGGCCTATATACTAGTGTCCTGCCTACTGAAATTATTACACAAATTGTATAAATATTATAGTGATTATTACCTTTTTGGGATTTATCAGTGCTATATATATATAGATTTATCAGTATTATATATAAATTTTTCAATGATATGTATGTGTATATGTGTATATATATGTATACTGTTTTATGTGCTGGCATTATTCATAATTGAAGATCACATTATAGTCACTAATTTTCATGTTATTTTATTTTTACCAGGTTTACAGTGCATAAATGGACACATTGAATGTATCCAATTTAATAAGTTGTGACTCATGTGAAGCCATCATCTCAAGCAAGGAAAAGGACATATCTGTCACCCAACAGCTTCCCATCCCTCCTCTATCATCTCCTCCCACCTCCATCCTCCATCCCCATCCCTTCTTGGGCTATCACTGACAAATTTTCTGTCAGAGGGCACCTATTCTAGAAATTCATACACAAAACCATGCAGTAGGTGCCATTTTTGTCTACTTCTTCCACTCTACATGCTCATCCTGAGAGCCATCCATGTCTGTGTGCATCAGCAGTTCCTCCGTACACTTACAGGGCAGCACTGCATTACATGCATATACACTCACTGCTGGACATTAGCACTGTTTCCACTTTTGGGCTATTGCTGAAAAATAATGAATGTATCAAAGTACCCAACTAGAGAAAATCTCTTAACCACAAAGGAAGACTGTAAGAGAGAAAGGTACAAAGAAAGTAACTTCAACTAAACTAGAAAACAAGTAATTAAAAATGACAAGAATAAGACTTTATCAATAACTATTTTAAACGTAAATGGGTTGGGGCTGTTGCTGTGGCGCAGATTAATCCTTTGCCTGAGGCACCGGCATCCCATATGGGTGTTGGTTGCAGTCCTGGCTGCTCCTCTTCCCACCCAGCTCTCTGCTATGGCCTTGGAAAGCAATAGAGGATGGCCCAAGCCCCTTGGGCCCCTGCACCCATGTGGGAGACCCGGAAGAAGCTCCTGGCTCCTGGCTTCGGATCGGTGCAGCTCTAGCCATTGCGGCCATTTGGGGAGTGAACCAATGGACAGAAGACCTTTCTCTCTGCCTCTCCCTCTCAAATAAATAAATAATCTTTAAAAAAATGTAAGTGGATTAAATTCTTTAATAAAAGACATAATGGCTGAATAGATTTAATGATTTAAAAAAAAAACAAGATCTGGGCAGGCAATTGTGGCACAGCAGGTTAAGCTGCTGCTTGGGATGCACATATCCCCTGTCAGAAAGCCAGTTTTGAATAGTGGCTCCTCCGCTTCTACTCCAGCTTCCTGCTAATGCATTCTGGGTAGCTGCCAATGATAGCTCAAATATCTGCTTTCCTGCTGCCTATGTGGGAGATCCAGATGGCTCCTGGTTTCGTCATGGCTTAGCTTGGCTTTTGTGGGCATTTGTAGAGTGAACCAGCATGTGAAAGACCACTCTTTCTCTGTCTGTGTCTCTGTCAACACTACGTTTGTAATTAATAAATAAATCTTTTTTTCAAAATAAAGAACAAACTACATGCCGCTTACAAGAAACTCACTTCTCCACCAAGGGTACTCACACAAAGTGAAAAATATGTGGGGTTGGCATTGTGGTACAGCAGGTTAGGCTGCTGCTGGGATGCTGGTATTCTATATTAGAGCACTGGTTTCAATCCTGGTTGCACCACTCCCAAGCCAGCACCCTGCTTATGTTTCTGGAAAAGCAGGGGAAGACTGCCTAAGTCACTGCACCCTCGCACCCATATAGGAAACCAAGATGAGGTGCCAGGCTCCTGGTCTCACCTTGGCCCAGACCCAGCTGTTATGGTCATTTGGAGAGTGAACCAGTAGATAGATTTGCTCTTTGCCTCTCCCCTTCTCTATCACTTTGCATTTCAAATAATAAAAACAGTTTTTAAGAAAAGAAAGTAAAAATATTTCATGTAAATGTAACCGAAAAGAAAGAGGCAATAAATAGACTTATGTCAGATGCAATAGATTTTAAAACAAAAGTATTAAAAATGGGCAAGAGAAGTCATTATTTAAGGACAAAGAGGACAATTCAGCAAGAAAAAATAAAAATTGTGAATACTTCTAAATATTTACCCAATATCAGAGCATCAAAATCATATAGCAAATATTAATAGAACTAAAGGAAGAGATATTCCAAAATAGTAACAGTAGGAGACTTTATCACCCCACTTTCAGCAATGGGCAGATCATACAAACATAAAATAACAGAGCAGAGTTAAATTGCATCCCAGGCCAGTGCTGCAGTGCAGCGGGTTAAAGCCCTGGCCTGTAGTGCCGGCATCCCATATGGGCGCTGGTTCTAGTCTCGGCTGCTCCTCCTCCGATCCAGCTCTCTGCTGTGGCCTGGGAAAGCAGTGGAAGATGGCCCAAGTCCTTGGGACCCTGTACTCACGTGGGAGACCCAGAAGGAGCTCCTGGCTCCTGGCTTCGGATCAGCACAGTTCCGGCCATTGCGGCCATCTGGGGAGTGAACCAGCGGATGGAAGACCTCTCTCTCTCTGGCTCTACCTCTCTCTGTAACTCTTTCAAATAAATAAAATAAATCTTTAAAAATAAATAAATAAATAAATAAGCTGTATCCCAGACCAATCAGCTCTGACATCTATAGAGCATTCCATTCAACAGAAGAATAGTATCTACATTCTTCCCAACAGCACATAAAAAATTCGATGACATGGTAAGTTACATAACAAATCTTAACAAAGCTTTAAAAGTTGAAATAATATAGAGTATTTTTTTAAAGATTTACTTATTGATTTGAAAGGCATAGTGACAGAGAAAGAGGGATAGATAGAAATAGACAGATAGATTGATAGATCAATTGATCTTTCCTCCGCGGTTTATTCTCCAAATTGCTGCAAAAGCCAGAGGTATGCCTAGCTGAAGCCAGAGGCCAGGAATTCTGTCTTGGTATTCCACACGGGTGGCAGGGGCCCAAGTACTGGACATACTCAGCTGCCTTCCACAGCTCAGCAGAAAACTAGATACAAAGATGGGACTCCAACTGGCACTTTGATATGGGATGTTGGTTTCATGAGTGGCAGCTTTACCTGCTGGGCCACAAACCCAGCTGTAGAGTACCAATGTGACCACAACAAAATAAAACTAGAAACCAATCCCAAGAACAACTTTGAAAACTACAAAAATATATGTATATTAACATACCTGAGCAACCAATGAATCAAAGAAGAAATTAAGAAGGAAAATTTAAAATTTTATGAAAATATAACATAAAAAGGCTTGTGGTATACAACAAAAGCAGTAATGAGAGGTAAATTTATAACAATCAGCACCTACATCAAAAAAGCAGAAATATCTCAAACAATGACTGTACCTCAAGAAATCAGAGAAACAACAAACTACTCCCTAAATTACTAAATGGAAATAGTGAAAATCAGACAAAAATAAGTGAAACAAGAAACTAAAAATGCTAATGACAAATGAAACCAAGCAGAGATTCTTTAAAAATAAACAAAGCTGGGGCCAGCACCGTGGTTCACTTGGTTAATCCTCCACCTGCGGCACCGGCATCCCATATGGGCACCGGGTTCTAGTCCTGGTTGCTCCTCTTGCTGTCCAGCTCCCTGCTGTGGCCCAGGAAGGCAGTGGAGAATGGCCCAAGTGCTTGGGCTCCTGCATCCACATGGGAGACCAGGAGGAAGCACCTGGCTCCTGGCTTCAGATCGGTGCAGCACTGGCCAAAGCAGCCATTTGGGGAGTGAACCAATGGAAGGAAGACCTTTCTCTCTGTCTCTCTCTCACTGTCTATAACTGTACTTGTCAAATTAAAAAAATAAATAAATAAATATACAAAGTTGATAAATCTTTAGATAGACTAAAAAAAGAAAGAAGATGGAGCTAGCACTGCCGTGTAGTAGGTTAAAGCCACTGCCTACAGCACTGGCATCCTACATGGGCACCAGTTTGAGTCCCAGCTGCTCCTCTTTTGAACTAGCTCTCTGCTAAAGCACATGGGACAGCAGCAGAAGATGGCCCAGGTATTTGGGCCCCTATATCCATTTGAGAGACCCAGAGAAAAATCTTGGCTCCTGGCTTTGGCCTGCCTCAGCCCTGGCCATTGGGGCCATTTGGGTAGTGAACCCTCAGATGGAAGATTTTCTGTCTCTCTTTCTCTCTCTGCCTCTGCTTCTCTATGGCTCTGAACTTCAAGCTTTGCAAATACATAAAAAAATCTTTTTTTTTTAAAGAAGACACAAAATAATAAATCAGAAAGGAAAAACATTTCAACCAAGTATAAATACAAAGGATCATTGGATTATTCTAAATAAATATACAACAAATTTCATAACTGAGAGAAGAAATGGACAAATTTCCGGACACATAGATTTTACCAAGATTAAATCATGAAAGAATAAGAATGCCTGAGCAGATCAGTAATGATTAGTGAGAATAAATCAGTAATAAACAGTCTCCCTACCAAAAGAAACCCAGGACCAGATGGCTTCGCTGATAAATTTTAACAAACATTTAAAGAGAAACTAATGTAAATTATTTTTAAATTATTTCAAAAAGTAGAAGAGAAAGAAATTATTATAACCTCATTCTATAATGCCAGAATTATCCTGATAACAAAACAACAAAAAAGTTACAGGACGATATCCTTGATGAACATAAATGTGAAAGTCCTCAACAAAAGGCTAGCAAACCCAATCCAACGGCACACTATAGAGATTATGTACCACAATCAATGGAATTCAACCCAGGGAAGCAAGGATGGTTCAAAATATGCATCGTCACAAATTAAAGAAGAAAGGAAGGGGAGGGGAGAAGAGGGGAGGAGAAAGAAGGGAGGGAAAGGAAGGTAGGCAGATGGAGGGAAGGAGGGAGAGAAGAAGGAAGTATCATTATATTCTTAGAACTCTATCTAGTGGGGCTGGCACCTGTGGCATATTAGGTTAGGCCTCTACCTACAGTCAGCATCACATATGGACGCCAGTTCCTGTCCTGGCTGCTCCTTTTCCAACCCAGTTCTCTGTTAAAGGCCTAAGAAACCAACATTGGATGGCCCAATTGCATATTGCATATTGAACTGCACCCACATGGGAGACACAAAAGATTCTCCTGGTTCCTGGCTTCAGATTGGCCCAGCTCCAGCTTTTATGGCCATTTGGGGAGTGAACCAAGGGCTGAAAGACCTCTCTCCCTCTGTCTGTAACTCTGCATCTAAAATAAATAAATCTTGGAAAAAAAAAAAAACCCATAGAATTGTATCCAGGAACTACATCAAACCTGTTCTCTTTGTGTTACTATCATATTAACATGTGAAATTGATAAGAGTTTTGTTGTAGTAATTACCATGTACTTGCTGTGTTCTGAGAATCTAATATATTCCTAAATTCCTTTAAAGATATACAGTCCAGGGGTAAAGCCTACACAGTGTGTAAAGCAGCCACCTACAATGCTGGCATCCCCTATGGGTGCTGGCTCATGTCTCAATCGCTCCCTGCTGACAGCCTGGGAAAAACAGCAGCAGACGACCCAAGTGCTTGAGGCTCTGCCACCAGGTGGAAGATCCAGATGAAGCTCCTGGTTCCTGGTTTTAGCCTCTCACAGCCCCAGCTTCTGCAGCCATTTGAGGGAGTGAACTAGTGGATGGAAGGTATCTCTCTTTGTCTCTCTGTCTCTCTTTCTCTCTATAACTCTTCTGAATAAATAAATAAATCGTTAGAAAATACCCAATTCAATAAATGTTATACTTCACATCAACAAGATGAAAGGTAAAAATTATATGATCTTCTCATAAAAGGAAGAAATATATTTTATTACATTCAATATGCCTTCATAGGAACTTTGAATAAATTATGCATAGAAGGAACATACTTCATTATACTAAAGGCTATAACATACGTTAGAAGGGGCCAGCATTTTGGCAAAGCAAGAAAAGCTGCCACCTGCAATGCCAGCATATCATATGGGCTCCAGGTAGAGTCCCGGCTGCTCTACTTCTGATCCAGCTCTCTGCTATGGCATGAGAAAACAGTGGAAGATAGCGCAAGTGCTTGGGCCCCTGCACCCGCATGGGAGACCCAGAAAAAGCTCCTGGCTCAGCTTTGGATCGGCTCAGCTCCAGCCATTTGGGGAGTGAACCAGCGGATGGAAGACCTTTCTCTCTGTCTCGCCCTCTCTCTATATAACTCTATCTCTCAAAGAAATAAATAAGAGTATCAGTTGTTAAATCAACAACAGGAGTCACTGCGTTCGTACTTCACATGTAGGACCTCTGTCCTTAATGAGTTGTACTATGAGAATTAACAGTAAAATTTGTCTTCAAACAGTACTTCATACTTTGTGTGTCTTTGTGGGTGCAAGCTGTTGAAATCTTTACTTAGTATAGAGTTGATCTTCTGTATATAACGGTAATTAAAAATGAATCGTAATGAAGAATGGAATGGGAGAGGGAGTGGAGCTGGGAGGGCAGGTATGGGGGGAAGAACCAGTATATTCCAAAAGCTGTACCTATTTATTATTAAATAAAAGCTTTCTAATAAACAAACCAAAGACATTTTTCACAGAACTAGAAAACAATTCTAAATTTTGTATGTAAACCAAAAAACCTTGAATAACCAAAGCAAGCTTGAGTAAAAGTAAAAAAGCAGGAGGTATGATACTGCTTGATTTCAAAATATACTGCATACCCATAGTAATTAAAATAGTATAGTATTATCACACAAAATAGACACAGACTACTGTAACAGAATGGAGGCACATACAGACCAATGGACAATGGAGAGTCTAGAAGTAAACCCATGCATCTAGAGCAATTGATCTTCTACAAAGCTACCGAGAACACACATTGGAGAAACGACAGTTGTTTTAACAAACGATGCTTTTGAAATTGGATATTCACATGGAGAAAAATGAAATTGCACCCATATCTCTCACCAAACCTAAAAATCAACTCAAAATGCTTAAAGACCTGCAGGTAAGACCTTAAATTATGAAACTGCTAGAGAAAAACAAAGGGGAGTCACTTTAGGACATTTGCATGGACAAGAATTTTTTTCTAAGACCCCCAAAACCACAGGAAACAAAAGTAAAAATTGACAAATGAAATTACAAAACTTCCACATAGCAAAATATTTGCAAATTATGCATATGATGAAGGATTGCTATCCAGAATATATAAGGAACTCAAGAAATTCAACAATAGTAAAATGAATACATCAGTTAAGAAATGGGCAAAAGATCTGAAAAGACATTTTTCAAAAGAAGAAATACAGGGCTGGCGCTGTGGCACAGTAGGTTGCTCCTCCGCCTGCAGCGCCGGCATCCCGTATGGGAGCAGGTTCTAGTCCCGGCTGCTCCTCTTCTGATCCTGCTCTCTGCTGAGCCTGTGAAAGCAGTAGAGGGTGGCCCAAGTCTTTGGGCCCCTGCACCTACGTGGGAGACCCAGAAGAAACTCCTAGCTCCGGGCTTCGGATCGCCACTGCTCCAGCCATTGCAGCCATTTGGGGAGTGAACCTACGGAAGGGATACATTTCTCTCTGTCTCTCCCTCTCACTGTCTGTAGTTCTACCTCTCAAATAAATAAATCAAATCTTAAAAAAGGAAGAAGAAGAAATACAAATGACTAACACATACATGAAAAAAAATGCTCAGTAATACTCTTCATCAGGGAAATGCAAATAAAATTCTCAAGGATGTATCATCTCACTCCAGTTAGAAAGGTTATCATCAAAAAATTTTTTAAAATGCTGGTGGAGATACAAAATATAGGGAATTCTAATACACTATTGGTGGGAATGCAAATTAGTAGAGCTGTTAGGGAAAACAGCATGGAGATTCCTCAGAAAACTAAGTATAGATCTACCATATGAGCCAGCTATCTCACTTCTGGGAATGTATCCAAAGAATATGAAGTCAGCATATGAAACAGATATCGGCACTCCCGTGTTTATTGCAGCACTGAATAGCAAAGATAAGAATCAACCTAGATGTCTACCAATAGTTGAATAAAGAAAATGTGATACACATGTGTACACATACCCAAACAATGAAATATTATTCAGCCATCAAAAAGAATGAAATCCTGACACTTGCAACTTTAAGGGCTGGAACTGGAGTTGAATATTCTAAGTGAAATAAACCAGTCAAATAAACATGGCACAGAAAGAAAATACCCAAATATCACATTTTCTTTCATATGTAGAAATTTTATGTATCTATATGTAAATGTTTGGCTGCCATATTATTTGGTATATAGGTATTTTTAAATGTTGGTATATATTTTAAAATGTATCTTTTCTGAATTATATCCCTTGTATAATAATATACCCTTCTTTTCTCATTTTGTGATCTGTATCTAGAATCCCACATTAAGTAATAACTAATATGTTCACTCCTCTTTCCAAAAAATAATTATATACGTTTGTGTGTGTGTATATAATTTACATATGAAAAATATGAAAAAAGCCCCGAAATTCTTTTATCTACATGTGCTCATTGAACTCTTTTATACTGTTCTGTATTTTAAGTATTTTAGAATAAAAAAAAATCACGATGAATTGCCTCATTCCAATTGGAATGGTTACTATAAAAAAGACAAAAGATAACCAGTACTGGCAACTATTTGCAGAAAAAGGTATACTTTCACACTTTTGAGGGCAATGTAAATTAGTATAGCCATTGTGGAAAACAATATAGAGAATTTTTAAAAAAATGAAAATACTCCATCAGAATTTTTTCTTTTGGGAAACGTCTATTCAGGTCTTTTTCCCACTTCTTAATTTGATTATTTCATGTTTTAGTTCTTTATAGATTTGTGATGTCAATACTTTGTCAGATGAATAGTTTGCAAACATTTCCTCCCATTATGTAGGATTGGACCTCATTATGTTACATGAAATAAGGTAGACACAAAAAGACAAACAACTCATATTCACTCCTATATGGATTTTTAAAAAACAATGAACATGAATTCAGAATAGTGATTACTAGAGATTGGAGAGGCTAGGGGAAAAGGGGGATAGAGAGAGGTTAGATTAAGGATACCAAAACTTACAGTTAGAACAGCTTCTAGTGTTCTATAGCACACTATAGTGACTACAGATCATAATAGCACATTCTTTATTATAAAAAACTGGAAGTGAGGACTTGCCAGGCCCCAAACATGGACAAAGGTTAGGGGGAGGTAGGGATGCTGTTTGTCTGATTTGATTTAAACTACTGCTCTGTATTCCATGAAGGTGTACAAATATTATAGGTTAATTTCTTAGATTAAAAAAATTAAAAATAGAACTAACATATATGATCTAGCAATTCCACTATGGGGTAAGTACCCAAAGGAAATAAAATCAATTTGTAGAAAAGCTATTTGCATTTCCATGTTTATTGTAGCACTGCTCACAAGAAATGGAAACAACTTCCATGTTCATCAACTGACAAATGGACAAAGAAAATATGGCAAATACACGCAATGAAATAGTACCTAGTCATAAAAAGAATGAAATCCTGTCACTGGAGACGATATGGATGTAACCAAAGGTCATTTTGTTAAGTGGAATATCCTAGGCACAAATAAACAAGTCCTGCGTGATCTCAATCATATGTGGAATCTAAACTAGTTGATCTTACAGCAGTTGAGAATAAAATGTAGCAGAAGTAAAAGATGGGAAAAGGTTAACTAGTACTATGTTATAGAGAGAATACGTTCTGATGCTCTGTTGCTTCGCTGGGTTACTATAGATAACAATAATGTACTATGGGGTTTTTTATAAAGCCTGAAAAAAAGGATTTTGAATGTTTTTACTATAAAGAAATGATAAATGTTTAAGAAGATAATATGTTTATATTGATTTGGATAACATACAGTGTATACATGTACCAAAACATCACATGGTACTCCACAACTGTATACACGTTTATGTACCAGTTACAAAAATAAATTTGCTGCAAGATTCATTTAAAGTCTTTGTATAGACATATGGTAGGTGTATATTTAAATTGCTGTTATCATAGTGTTTTTGTAATTTTACTTTCCCATGAGTTGGGATTTTCACAGTTACTCCACTTCCTCACAGTAACGTGATATTGATCTTCCTAATTTTAACTACTTGGAGAGTGGGTTTCACAGCATGGTTCTAATTTAGACATCTCTAATGGTTAACAATGTTGACATTATTTTCACATGCTTACATGCCATCCTTGAGTTCTTTTTATCTTAGGAAAACTCTTAAATAAGTGATTTTGTTAAAATCATCTCTGCATATTTTAAATTTGTTTTTGGTTTTATAAGTGAATTTTGAGATCTTTTATTTATTCTGGGCACAAGTCCTTTATAACATACACATTTTACCAAGATTTTATTCCACTCTGTAACTGGTCCTTTATCAAAATAAAGCCTTTCAAAACAACTAAAGATGTTATTTTGGCCAAGAAGTCCCGTTTCTTGACTATTTTTCATGGATTGTGCTTTTTTGTACTGAGTTTAAGATCACAAAGTTTTCGCCTATGTTTTCTTCTAGGGCTGGCATTGTGGCCCCTCAAAGGGGCCACTGTGGCATTGTAGTAGGTGAAGCCACTGCCTGCAATGCTGGCATCCCATACAGGTGCAGGTTAGTGCAGCTGCTCCACTTCCGATCAAGCTACTAATGGACTGGAAAGCGCAGAGAACGATGGCCCAAGCAAGTGCTGGGGCCTTTGCCACCTGTGTGGGAGATACAGAAGAAGCTCCTGGCTCCTGGCTTTGGCCTGGCTCAGCCCTGGCCATTGCAGCCATCTTGGGAATGAACCAGCAGATGGAAGATCTTGCTCTCTTTCACAGCTTTCCCTCTCTATATATAGATGTTTCAAATAAATAAATATCTTTTTTTTAAAGAAGTTTTAGTTTTAGTCAAAATACATTTCAAGTTAATTTCATTCAATGCTGTTAGTCTGGGATTTAAGATTATTTTTGCCATACAAATATATATGAGTTCTATAACCATTTGTGAAAAAGACTTTACCCACCCTTCAAAAAGCTGCCTCTGTTTCTTTGTACAAAATCTGTTTTCATATATATGTTGATTTTTGGGTTCTCTATTTTTATATTTTAAATTTGTCTATCTTGATGGCAGCATTACACTGTCTTGATTACTATACCTGTCTAATAAGTCATGAATCATAAGCTGTTAGTATACTTTTTTTTTTTTTTTTTTTTTTTTTTTTGGCCAGGCAGAGTTAGACAGTGAGAGAAAGAGAGAGAGAGAGAGAGGTCTTCCGTCCGTTGGTTCACCCCCCAAATGGCTACTATGGCTGGTGCTGCGCCGATCCGAAGCCAGGAACCAGGTGCTTCCTCCTGGCCTCCCATGAGGGTGCAGGGCCCAAGCACTTGGGCCATCCTCCACAGCCCTCCAGGGCCACAGTAGAGAGCTGGACTGGAAGAGGAGCAACCAGGACTAGTACCCGGCACCCCAACCAGGACTAGAACCCGAGGTGCCAGCGCCGCAGGCGGAGGATTAGCCAAGTGAGCCACAGCACCAGCCACAAGCTGTTAGTATTCTAACATAGTTCTATCTTTCCCAGGTATTTTTGTTTTTTGTGGTTCCATGCTATTTCCATGAGAATTACAGAATGAACTTGTATTTTTACAAAAAAAATTCTGGGACTTTGGGATCACTTAGAATCATGTAAGACAGCATGGAGATACCTTAGATATCTGAATATAGGCCTACCCAGCAATCCCACTCCTGGGAACTTCCCCAAAGGAAAAGTAATCAGCATATGAGTTATCTGTACCCCTATGTTTATAGCAGCTCAATTCACAATAGATAAGATATAGAATCAACCCAGATATCCACCAACTGATGACTAGATAAATTATGGTATATATACACTATGGAGCATTAGTCAGCTATAAAAAGATGGAATGCTTTCTTTTGCAACAAAATAGATGCAACTGGAAACCAATATACTTAGTGAAATAAGCCATATCCCAAAAGACAAATATATATTTTCTCTGATCTGGGGTAACTAATAGAGTACCTAAAAGTGATGTATTGGAGTGAAATTCACTCCAATGGAGATTTGATGATTGTTTACAGCCCTTGTCTCTTCTGTTGGGCAACAGTTTTTTTTTTTTTTCATACTATTTGTTGACTCTACTTGGTGTAAGGTTAATCTTATAAGTGTTAATTATATAGAAAATAGATCTTTGTAAAAATTAAGAGTGGGAATAGGAAAGGGAGGAGGAGTAAGGGCTGATCATGGGCATGAGGGAGGGTAGGGTGGGATGTATCACTATGTTCCTAAATCTGTATATATATGAAATACATGAAACTTGTACACGTTAAGTAAAATTTTAAATAGTTGTAAAATAAGTTAGGGTTGATGGATTTAACACACACACAAAGACATAGAAAGAGATAAGTTTATACTAAATCATTAGTTTTTACATGAAATTTAAGATTTAAGCAGGTCATGTTTTATCTGCTAACCCCAATTCCAAGAGAATTGGCATTTTTATAATGTTTTAAAGCAAAAATTTATTTCTGTACTTAACTCTTTGATTTCATCCTGCAATTTTTTAAACTAATATTTTCTATTTATTTGAGAGGTGGAATAACAAAGAGTGGAAGACAGATAGCTCCCATCCTCTTGTTCACTCTCTAAACAATCACAACACATTTAGCTTAGCCAGATGAAGCCAGAGCCAGCAGCCTGGAATACAATTCAGGTTTCACACCGGTTAAGCAGGTTCCAATTACTGGAGTCATCCCTGCTAGTTCCCAGGGTCTTCACTGGCAGGAATCTGGAGTCAGGAGCCAGAGCTGGGAACTGAATTCGGACTCTGAAGTGAGACATGGTGTCCTAACTGCAAAGCTAAATGTCCACCACCCTTTCTGTAACGCTTTGCTAATTTTTCAGTGTACACTTCTTACACAACTTTTTAAATTTTCCTCCAAGCAAATCATATGCTTTGATGCTATTATAAATTATACTACTTTTTATTGTTTAAAGATCTATTTTATTTATTTGAAATTCAGAGTTATTAAGAGAGAGGGAGGGAGAGACTGAGAGAAAGGTCTTCCATCCACTGGTTCACTCCCCAAATGCCTGCAACAGCGGGAGCTGGGCTAGTTTGAAGCCAGGAGCCAGGAAACTCCTCCAAGTCTCCCATGTGGGTGCAGGGCTCAAGCACTTGGACCATCCTCTGCTGCATTCCCAGGCATATCAGCAAGGAGCTGAATCAGAAGTGGAGCAGCAGGTCTTCAAGGTTACCTGTACAGTAGGCAGCAGCTTAACTCATTATACCACAAAGTCTGCCTCTGCATTATTTTGTTAAGGTTTATTTATTTATCTGAAAGTGAGACAGGCAGAGGCAGAGAGAAAAAGAGAGAGAGAGAGAGAGGGGTCTTCCATCTGCTGGTTCACTCCCCAAATGGCTGCAACAGCAGAGTTGGGGCGATCCAAAGCCAGGAGCCAGGAGCTTCTTCCAGGTCTCCCACATGGGTGCAGGGGCCCAAGGACTTGGACCATTTTCTACTGCTTTCCCAGGCCATAGCAGAGAGCTGAATCAGAAATGGAGAAGCTGAGACTCGAACCGATGCATATATGGGATGCCAGCGCTGCAGGCAGCTTTACCAGCTATGCCACAGCACTGGGCCCCTGAATTACTTTTTAAATATCCGTTTTTCATTCCTCTTGTATTCTACAACTTTATTCAACTTACGTATTATTCCAGTCTAGTCTTTGTGTATGCTAATAGATTTTCTTCATAGACAAGTAGCATTTTCTCCAAATTAGCTTTCTTTCCTATCTGGATTGCTTTTTCTTCCCTAATTAATTTTTGGATGCTAGATATCTCAGTATAATATTGAACAGAAGTGGAGAGAACGAACGACCTTGTGTTATTCCTGATTTTAAGGGAAAGTATTCATCAAGCTTTTATCATTAATTTTATGCTTTCTGTAGGTTTATGTTGATGCCTTTTGTAAATTGAGAAACTTCCCTCTATTTCGAGCTTCCTGAGTTTTACACTGAGTGGATGAAACTTTTCAAATATTTTTTCCATTATGTTCACTGAGGTAATCATATAGTTTTGCTTTAATAGTTTATTATCACTGGAGCTGGTGCTGTGGTGTAGTGAGTAAAGCCGCCGCCTACAGTGCTGGCATCCCATGTGAGCACTGGTTTGAGTCCCAGCTTCTCCACTTCTGATCCAGCTCTCTGCTATGGCCTGGGAAAGCAGTGGACGATGGCCTGAGTCCTGGGGCCCCTGCACCTGCATGGGAAGACCCGGAGGCAGCTCCCGGATCCTTGCTTCAGATCAGTGTAGCTCCGGCTGTTGCAGCAATTGGGAGTGAACCAGTGGATGGAAGACCTTTTTCTCTCTCTGCCTGTCTTTTTGCTCTGTGTAACTCTGACTTTCAAATAAATAATAAATCTTTAAAAAAATAGTTTATTACTATTATGAACTGATTTTTGTATCTTAAGTTACATTTGAAGTTCTAGGTAATAGGATATATAATACGATATATTCCAATTTTATATGAGGGGGTCTTCAAAAATTCATGCAAAAATGAATATTATAAAAATAATGTGTAGATTTCAGAATTTTTACATCAGTATAAATTTTATCTTTTGATACCATTTTACATGAATATTATTGAATTCAATTTGATAAACCTTTTTTTAGCATTTTTCATCTGTGTTATGAAGAATGCTGTTCAGCATCATTTATTTTCTTTGTGACTTTTCATCTGGAACCTTACTATCAGGCTAACCCTGCCCAGATACAATGACATAGAATTATTGCATTTGCTACTATTTTCTGGGCAAGTGGTGTTATTCCTTCCTATGTTTTTGGAAGATTTCAATGACAAAACCATATAACCTGGAGGTGGCCCTATCAGAAGATTTCTAACTCCAAAACAACTTCTTAATACCTCAAGAGTCAGGCTATCTCTTTCTTATTCAGTGAGTCTTCTAGGTTGTGGCCTTCAAAAAATTTTTCAGAGCATCAAAGTTGTCCATCTGTTTGTTTAATTTATTAGTACTGT
Source organism: Lepus europaeus (assembly GCF_033115175.1). Classification (NCBI taxonomy): domain Eukaryota; kingdom Metazoa; phylum Chordata; class Mammalia; order Lagomorpha; family Leporidae; genus Lepus; species Lepus europaeus. Next base: position 75,015,773 of record NC_084839.1, on the reverse strand, counting down.
GATTGTACTACTGTTAATTAGAACCTTGTAATGTTTTGTTCTTCTAGTCTGGATAGACTTAATAAATTCATCAAAATTTTCAGTTAACTTGCTTTTATTTCATTGATTTTTTTTTGTAAATTTTTGTTTCAATGATTTTCACTTTGATCTTTAGCACTGCATTTTTTTTTCCTAACATTGGGTTTAATTTGCCCTTTTATTTCTGGTTTCTTAAAGTAACAGTCAATGAATGAAGACACTGTTCTTAACATGTATTAGATAATGAGATTCTTCTGTAGGTAACAATTTAGGTGTATCCCCTACATTTGCATATGCTGAATTTTCATTTCCATTCAATTTTGAACATTTTATAATTTTCCTTTAGTATTGTTCTTTGGCAAATGGGCTATTTTGAAACACATTAATTGGCTTCCCAATATTTAAGGGATTTTTCCAGACTCATTTTGTTATGGCTTTCTGATTTAATTTCACTGTTTTAAGAAAATAGTAAATTTATTAACTTGCTAATTAACTGAACATTTTATCACTCAGATTCTTTTGTTTATCATCTCAGTAAATGATCTTTCATGGGAAAGGATCCAAGTATAGTCAGGAAAAGTGTGTGTCCTGCCGTTGCTGGACAGTGTCCTGTAATGCACAGGGGCACACTGTGTGTTCTTCTTGAACTGCTGTTCACGTCTTCTATGCCCTGACTTATTTTTGTGTTAAAACTTCTGATTATAACATACATTTGTTTCTAATTGCAGTCTAGAAGCTTTTTTTTAAATTCACTTGTTTGACAGTTATAGAGAAGAAAGAGGAAGAGAGGAAGACAGAGATACAGAGACAGAGACAGAGACAGAGACAGACAGAGAGAGAGAGAGAGAGAGAGAGAGAGAGAAATATCTTTCATCCACTGGTTCACTCTCAAAATGGCTGTAATGATCAGGGCTGGGCCAAGAAAAAGCCAGGAGCTGGGAGCTTCTTCCAGCCCTCTCACTTGGGTGCAGGGGCCCAAGCACTTGGGTCATCTTCTACTGCTTTCTCAGACACATAAGCAGGGAGCTTGGTCCCATATTGGATGCTGGTGCTGCAGAGGGTGGCTTAACCCTGTATGCCACAATCCTGGCCCCAGGAGGTTTTCAATGCATGTATTTCTTTTTTAAGGCATTGTTACTCTTTATTTTATTTTTTAACTTTTATTTAATAAATATAAATTTCTAAAACACAGCTTTTGGATTACAGTGGCTTTTCCCCCCTCATAACTTCCCTCCCACCTGCAACCCTCCCCTTTCTCGCTAACTTTTCCATTCCATTCACATCAAGATTCATTTTCAATTCTCTTTATATACAGGAGATCAATTTAGTATATACTAAGTAAAGATTTCAACAGTTTGCACCCACACAGAAACACAAAGTAAAAAGTACTGTTTGAGTACTAGGTGTACTGTTAATTCACATAGTACAACACATTAAGGACAGAGATCCTACATGAGGAATAAGTACACAGTGACTCCTATTGTTGACTTAACAATTGACACTCTTGTTTATGGCGTCAGTAATCTCCCTAGGCTCTTGTCATGAGTTGCCAAGGCTATGGAAGCCTTTGGAGTTTGCCAACTGTGATCTTATTTTGACAAGGTCATAGTCAAAGTGGAAGTTCTCTCCTCCCTTCAGACAAAGGTACCTCCTTCTTTGATGGCCCCGTTCTTTCCACTGGGACCTCACTTGCAGAGATCTTTCATTTAGGTTTTTGTTTGTTTGTTTGTTTGCTTTTTTGCCAGAGATCTTGGCTTTCCATGCCTAAAATACTTTTATGGCCTCTTCAGCCAGATCCGAATGCCTTAAGGGCTGAATCTGAGGCCAGAGTGCTATTTAGGACATCTGCCATTCTGCTGTGTATCCTGCTTCCCATGTTGGATCATTCTCTCCCTTTATTATTCTACCAGTTTGTATTTGCAGACACTAGTCTTGTTTATGTGATCCCTTTGACTCTTAGACCTATCAGTATGATCAATTGTGAACTGAAATTGATCACTTTGACTAATGAGATGGCAATGGTACATGCCACCTTGATGGGATTGAATTGGAATCCCCTGGCACGTTTCTAACTCCACCATTTGGGGCAAGTCCGATTGAGCATGTCCCAAATTGTACATCTCCTCCCTCTCTTTTTCCGCTCTTATATTTAACAGGGATCACTTTTCAGTTAAGTTTCAACACTTAAGAATAACTGTGTGTTAAAGAGTTCAACCACTGATATTAAGTAGAATAAAAAAATACTAAAAGGGATAAAGTATTAAGTTGTTCAACGACAGTCAGGACAAGGGCTGATCAGGTCACTGTTTCTCATAGTGTCCATTTCACTTCAACAGGTTTCCTTTTTGGTGTTCGGTTAGTTGTCACCGATCAGGAAGAACATGTGATATTTGTCCCTTTGGGACTGGCTTATTTCACTCAGCATGATGTTTTCCAGATTCCTCCATCTTGTTGCAAATGACTGGATTTCATTGTTTGTTTGTTTGTTTTGACTGCTGTATAGTATTCTATAGAGTACATATCCCATAATTTCTTTATCCAGTCTACCGTTGATGGGCATTTGGGTTGATTTCAGGTCTTAGCTATTGTGAACTGAGCTGCAATAAACATTAAGGTGCAGACCGCTTTTTTGTTTGCCAATTTAATTTACTTAGGGTAAATTCCAAGGAGTGGGTTGGTTGGATTGAATGGTAAGGTTATATTCAGGTTTCTGAGGAATCTCCAGACTGACTTCCATAGTGGCTTTACCACTTTGCATTCCCACCAACAGTGGGTTACTGTGCCTTTTTTCCCACATCCTCACCAGTATCTATTGTTGGTAGATTTCTGAATGTGAGCCATTCTAACAGGGGTGAGGCAAAACCTCATTGTGGTTTTGATTTGCATTTCCCTGATTGCTAGTGATCCTGAACATTTTTTCATGTGTCTGTTGGCCATTTGGAGTTCCTCTTTTGAAAAATGTCTATTTAGGTCCTTGGCCCATCTCTCAAGTAGGTTGCTTGTTTTGTTGTTGTGGAGTTTCTTGATCTCTTCGTAGATTCTGGTTATTAATCCTTTATCTGTAGCATAGTTTGCAAATATTTTTTCCCATTCTGTGGGTTGCCTCTTCACTCTTCTGACTGTTTCTAATGCAGTACAGAAACTTCTCCATTTGATGCAATCCCAATTGTTAATTTTGGCTTTGACTGCCTGTGCTTCTGGGGTATTTTCCAAGAAGTCTTTGCCTGTGCCTCTATCTTGCAGGGTCTCTCCAATGTTCTCTAATAATTTGATGTTGTTGGCTCATAGATTTAGATCTTTAATCCATGTTGAGTGGATTTTTGTGCATGTTGTAAGGTAGGGGTCTTGGTTCACACTTCTGCACGTGGAAATCCAGTTTTCCCAGCACCATTTATTGAACAGACTGTCCTTGCTCCAGGAATTGGTTTTATATCCTTGATAACTTTCTTTTTAAAATTGTTATTAATATAAAAGGAACAGATTTTGTGTATTATATAGAATTCTAAGATGATAAACATAATTCCCTCCCTTTCTTCCTTCCTTATTCAATTCCCCTTCATTTTCCTTTAATATTTTTTTTAAAATTAAGATGAACAAATTTCATCTATTTCACATATACAGATTTATGAGCATTGTAATACTTCCCACCCAACCTTCCCTCCCATCCACCCTCCTCCTTTCTTTCCAATTCCTTCCTTTAATTTTTACAATGACCTACTCTCAGTCTTTTTTTTTTACTTTTATTTGTATGTATCTCATAAATTCAACATTAGAAACACAGTGATTCTTCCCACTGCACCTGCCCTCCTACCCACTCCCCCCTTTTCTCCTCCCTCTCCTGTTTAGTCCAAGAAAGAAAAAGAAACAGAGAGAAAGAAAAAAAAATTAAGAATGGAATAAAAAAAAAAAAAAACTAAGAGAATTGTTCCTCCACAGTCTAGACACAGGCTGTTCTTTGTTATTGCTTCTCAAAGGTGGTTTCACTTTTTTTCCTCTTTCTCTTTTCCCTTCCTTCCTCTCCCTTCTTTCCTTTTAGAAACTTAATTGTCTTGGGCCGGCAGCATGGCATAGTGGATTAAAGTCCTGGCCAGCAGCACTGGCATCCTATATAGGCATCAGTTCGAGTCCTGGCTGCTCCACTTCTGATCCAGATCCCTGCTAATGCACATGGGACAATCAGAGGATGGTCCAAGTCCTTGGGCTCCTGTACCCACATGGAAGACCAAGAAGCTCCCAGATCCTAGCTTTGCATTGGCTCAGTTCCGGCTCTTGTAGCTACTGAAGTACACCACTGCAGCCATCTGGGGAGTGAACCAGCAGATGGAAGACATTCATTCTCTCTCTTTCTCTCTCTCTCTCTTTTTCTCTCTCTCTCTCCCTCTTTTCCTCCCTCCCTCCCTCCCTCTGTAACTCTTTCAAAAAATAAAATAAAATAAACCTTTAAAAAATAAAAAAAACTTAATTGTCTTTAAAGAAGACCCCAAGAATGACGTATCTTTTTCAGCTCTTAGACATAACTATAACTTATGAGACATAATAATATCCTCCATTTAATACACTGAAAAGTGATTCTTGAGATCAGGTTTTACTATTAAGTCTCATGATACAACTCTTTGGGGAAAGAGGTTCTGCATGGGAAGTTAATGCACAGTGATTCTTGTTGTTTATTTAACAAGTAACACTTTATGTATGACATCCATGATCACCCAAGGCTCTTGACATGAGCTGCCTCAGCTATGGAAGTCTTTTGCATCCACTAGCTCAACAAGGCCATAAGCAAAGAGGACATTCTCTCCTCCCTTCAGAGAAAAGTATATCCTTCTTTGGTGGCCACTTCTTTCCACTGGGGTCTAACCTACAAAGGTCCTTTAGGTAGGACTTTTTTTTCCCCCAGGGTATCTTGGCTTTCCAGCCAGACTGGAATGCCTTAAGGGCTGATTCTGTGATCAGAGTGCTACTTAATGCTATTGTCATTCTATGAGTCTGCTGTACGGACTCCTTCCCATATCGGAGTCTCCACTCCTTTTTAATTTTGTCTATTACTGTTTCCAAACACTTAGTCCTATTTATATGATCACTTTAATGCTTGATCATATCTATATGATCACTTTACCACTTATTCCTATCCATTTTATCTTTATAACACTTAAGCTGATATTTTTTATCAGCCAGCTTAAGGGATTTTGGGGTCTTATGGCTAGTTGCTAAGTTGTACCCTTAGAAGTAAGTCCATATGAATTCATGTAGGACTATAATGCTTCACAGTTGCAAACTTCAGACATTTCACAATGACAACTTTACAATCTTGGAAATTCTTCCCACTATGTCTGCCCTCCCATCCATACTCCTACCCCCTTTCCTCTTCCCTTTCTTATTCTAACTCTTATTCTTTTTTAAGATCTATTTTCAATTAACTTCATACATATATGATTAACTCTATGTTAAGTACAGTCTTCAATGAATCATATGAAAGCGAAAAAGATAAAGAAAATATTTTAAAGAAAGAAAGGAAAAGGTAGAATAAGAAGCTATTTTTCAACAATCAGAAGGGCTGTTCAAAATCATTGCTTCTTAAAGTGTCAATTTCATTTCTACGTGTTGTCTTTTAGGTGCTCTATTAGTTATCACAGGTCAAGGAGAACATATACAATTTGTCCCTTCGGGACTGGCTTACTATGTCATTTTCCAGTTTCATTCATTTTGTTGCAAGTGATTGAACTTTGCTTTTTATGTTTTTACTGCTGTGTAGTATTCCATGGTGTACATATCCCATAATTTCTTTGTCCAGTCATCAGTTGACAGGCATTTGGGTTGATTCCATGTCTTTGCTACCCTGAATTGAGCCACGATAAACATGGAGATATAGATAGATCTTTCATATGCTGACTTAACTTCCCTTGGGTAGATTCCCAGAAGTGAGATGGATGGATCACATGATAGGTCTATGTTCAGACCTCTAAGGTATCTTACCACTGTCTTCCATAGTGGCTTTACCAGTTTACATTCTCAAAAACAGTGATTAGGGTACCTTTTCCCCACATCCTCACCAGCATTTGTTGTTTGTTCATATCTGTACAAAAGCCATTCTAACGGGGGTGAGGTAAAACCTCATTGTGGTTTTGATCTGCATTTCTCTGATGGCTAGTGATCCTGAGCATTTTTTCATGTGTCTGTTGCCAATTTGAATTTCCTCTTTTGAAAAATATCTGTTTAAATCCTCTGCCAATTTCTTAACTGGATTGTTTTGTTGTTGTTGAGATTCTTGATCTCTTTACATAATCTGGTTATTAATCCTTTATCAGTTGTATAATTTACAAATATTTTCTCCCATTCTGATGGTTGTCTCTTGGCCTATTGTATACTCATAAGATTAAGCCTACATTAAGTATAAAGAATTCAACAAAGAGTAAGAAGAAGAAAAACAACATTATTCCTCAACAGTAGAGACAATGGCTGTAAATAATCATTGAATCTCAAAATGTCGAATTTCACTCATATGCATTATATTTTTTATACTTTATTAGTTACCACTTATCAGAGAAATATATTTGGTATACTTACAGCGTCATGCTGATTTGATCCCAACATTAGCATGAAATGAACTTCTTTTATCAAGTGAAATCTACTTTTTTCTGAAATTAATATAGTCTTTCCAGTTTTCTTTTGATTGATGTGCATAGTATATCTTTTCCCACCTTTTTATCTTATTTCTTTCTTTAAAGTGTGCTTCTTATATAAAACACATAGATGGGTCCTCTTTTTAAAAAAAATGATAGTCTGTCTTAATTGAGGTGTTTAAACCAGTTGTCATCAGTATCATTGGTGACATGATAAAATTTCAGTCTATCACTTTGTTTCTGTTTTTTCTTTGTCCTGTACATTCCTTGTCACTCTTTTTTCCCTTTTAAATTCTTTTTTTTTTGCTTGTTTTAGATTAAGTACTATTGTATCCATTTTATTTTCTTTGTTGGTTTATTAATACTTTTTATTTTAGAGGTTGCTTTTGGACTAATAAAGTATGTGTTAAATATAACAGTCTATTGTAAAGTGCTAAGTCCATAAGGTAAGAATCTTATAATAGTATATTAATATTTCTATCCTATGGACTTCACACTATTTGCATGTATTTAAATTTTATACATTTAATAAACTCTACATATAATTTAATTGTTTAATCATGCAATGATATTTTCAAGCAATTTAAGTGCAAGATCTACATATTTATCTTTATAACTACATTTCCTTGCCCTTTATTCATTTATGTTGATGCACATTTCTATCCAGTGTCCTTTTATTTCCTCCTAAAGTATATATTTGACTAGTTATTCACTAGTGGGTCAGCTACCATTGATTTCACCTTTTGTGCCTCTGAAAAAAATTATTTCTTTTGCCTTAATTATTTAAAAGTGTACTATTGTTGGATACTGAAGCCCACATTGAGTTCATTTTTTTTTCCTTCAGCTTTCAAAACAGAATATCATTCAAAAAGGGCAGGGAGTAGGGGTGGACATTTCACCTAACACTCAAGATTCTGATTAGGATGCCAGCATTCCATACTGGAGTGCATGGATTTGATACCTGTCTCTGCTCCTGCTGACGGGGACCACTGGAGGCAGCAGTGATTACTCAAATAGTTGGGCTTCTGCCACAATTATGGGAGACCTCGATTGTGTTACCAGATCCTGGCTTTGACCTCATACCCCAAACTATTGGGGGTATAGTTTAGGAAGGAAGCAGAGAATGAGAGTGCATTCTTGTTGATTTTCTCTCTCCCCCTCTCCCCTCCTTCCTCTCCTCCTCTCAAATTTTAATATACACATAACATATAATAAAAATATCTGAGGCCCTATTTCTTATTTATTATACTGTATATAATGTATCTTTCCCCATCTGTTTCATTCTAGCTGCTTTTAAAATTTTCTGGTCATGATTTCTTTTAAACAATTTGATTCTGATATATCCACTGATGCAATTTTCTACTTTGCTAGGGGTTGGTTTCACTTCTTGGATTGGTAGGCTTGTAGTTTTCATCAAATTCAGTGGATATTATTTGTTCAGTTATTTTCTGCGAATTGATTTCTGTCTCATAATTCACTCAAGTTCTTGTCACAGTTCTGCAGTTCTTCCTGTTCCACTATGAAAAGTTTCTATTGCTATGTCCTAAAGATCGTTAGTTTTTTCCTGTCACATCTAATCTACCATTAATTCTATCTAGTGTATTTTTATTTCAGACTTGGTAATGTCTACCTCTGGAAGTTAGTTTCTACTTTTTAAATATTATGTATTTCTGTATTCAAGTATTTGAACATCTAGAGTTCAGTCATAATAGCTGTTTTAATTGCCTCATCTGCTAATTCTAACCTCTTTGTCAGTTCTGAATCAATTTTGATTGACTGATTTTTATTCTCAATATATGTCATATTTTTCTGACTTTTTGCTCACCTACTACTTCATGATGAGTTGCTAGACACTGAATTCCACCTTGTTGGGTTCTGATTATTTTGGAACTACTTGGAACAGCTTAACCATTATGAATCTTGCTTTTAGGATTCAATAGGCAGGATCAAGTGGATGATCAATATAGGGTTAATTATTCATCACTGCTAAGATAAAACTCTCATCCTGAATCCAATGCCATGTAATTCATGACATTTTCCAGTCTAGCTAGTATTACCAGACATCATTCCCAAGTGTGTGTGAGTACTAGCACATTTTCATCTAATCCTATTGAGTAGTTCTTTCCCTAGCCTCAGCTCTTTTCCTTGCATGGATACACTGATCAGTCCTCAGATGATTACAAGAAAACTTTGGAAATATCAAGAATTAGGTCTCTGTATAGTTCCTTCCTCTCCACTATTCTGTTCTGCAATCTCCAGATACTTAAATCTCCCCATAATCTCAATTCAGTCTCCCAGCTCAGCTCTCTTATTGCCCATTTCTCACAGATCGCTGTACATTGATGCCAAATGACCATGACCTTGGAAACTCTTGTGTCATATATTTTTGGATAGGAGCTAAATTTGACTCCATTATTCCAACATAACTAAGAATGGTAATCCTTACTAGGTAACCACACACACACATACACACACACACACAAAAACAAGGTTTATTTATACTAACACAAATTCTGCTCAGATCTGCATTACTATAGGTGTCCCTGTCCCGCTTATCTGTACAGTGTTTGCTATGATGTGAATATTTAGGTTTATAAGGTTCAAATTTCTTCAGTCTAGTTAAAAGCTGTTCTCCAAGTCATCTGTACCAATTACTATTTCCACCAATAAATTAAGAAAGTTAGTCAATCTTTTCCCACATTTTCAGTCTTAGGAGTTAATGCTAATGTGCAATTTGCATTGCCCTTGCTATAAGTCAATTTGATATATATTTGAATTTTTTCTCTGGCAGGTGCTCATTCAAAACTTTGGCTGAAATTTTAAGGTTATTGGAGTGCTTCCATTACTACTTTGGAATTGTTTTCACACACACACACACACACACACAAAAGACGAGCAGTAATCCATTGTAAGGTATTTTTATAAAATATGCTACCTAGTACATGAGACTTGTCTTTTCAATTAGTTTTTAGATTATAGATTTTGTCATTCAGAAGCTTTGGATTTTTTTTTTTTTTTTGCACTTTGAGGCTCCCAGCACCCCGCAACCCTGGACACCCGCCTGGGGCAAACCCCGCGCACTCAGCCTGTGCTTTCTGGCTGGTCCAGGTTTTGATTTGATCCAAGTTTTTTTTTTTTTAAAGATTTACTTATTTTACTTCAAAGTCAGAGTTACAGAGAGAGGAGAGGCAGAGAAAGAGAGAGAGAGAAAGAGAGAGAGAGAGAGAGGTCTTCCATCTGATGGTTCACTCCCCAATTGGCTGCAACAGCCAGAACTGCGCCGATCTGAAGCCAGGAGCCAGGAGCTTCTTCCGGGTCTCCCACGCGAGTGCAGGGGTCCAAAGACTTGGGCCATCTTCTACGGCTATCCCAAGCCATAGCAGAGAACTGGATGGGAAGTGGAGCAGCCGGGACTTGAACTGGCACCCAAATGGGATGCTGGCGCTTCAGGCCAGGGTGTTAACTCGTTGCACCATAGTGCCAGCCCCTAGAAGCTTTGAATTTTAAAATACTTGAAAACATATTTCCTTTTAGTTTAAGTATGTATGTCTTGTATATGAATTATTTCCCTAATTCAAGATGGTGAAGACTATTTTCAAAGTTTTTTCTACAATATTATATTTTAAAATTAGGCATCTACTCTACTGCTATTCATTTTTGATATGTGGGTGATGCAGGGATCTAATTTTATCTTTTTCCCATAAGGAGAGCCATAAGTTTCAGGATTATTTACTAAGTCATTTTTCTTTCAATTTTTACATAGCTGTGTAATACCACCCATTTCTATTTGGGCCCACTTTCTTGGCTAGTTTGTTCAGTTCATCTATATGACTATCCTCATATTAAATCAGTCTGCCTTAACTACCAAAGCTTTAAAATAAATATTAATGGAAAAGCAAATACCAATTGTCCTTTAGAATTTTGATTTTATGTGAATTTCAAATTCAAATTACCACATTCTATGAACAACCTAAATTTTTACTGAAACAACACTGTAATTTTGGGTCAAGCATTGGAGAACTGACATCTTCACATTGATTTCTCCCAAACACAAGCATTATATAAACTTAGTTTTAATTAGTTGTTCATTTCACATCTTTGAATAAAATTTTCAATCATTCTTTCATGAAGATCATATAAAAATTTTACTAGATCTATTCAGATGTTTACAGTCTTTGATTCTTTGAAGTATAAGGGAATAATGTTTTTTGTATGTTGTCTTACATTTAGCAATCTTGATCTTTTCTTAGTACAACTAACTTGTCTTTATTTTTCAAGAACACAATACCCATTCAATTTTTTTTTCAATTATTTGCTTCTAATTAACATGGTTTTTATTTCTCATGTTTGATTATCATGGGCAGAATCTCCAGCACAGTTGTGCATAAAATGAGTGACAGCATCACTTTTTCCTGAATTTAAATAAAAGACTTCTTGCCTTTATAACCTTGCTTTTTGCTATATATTTTTACTTAATTCCATTTATTGAATACCTAGTGTTTTAGGAGCTTTAAAAATCACAAATGGATTTTAAATTTTATCAAGTTCTTTTTATAGACAGTTAACAAAATGTGATCATGTCTTTCAAAAAATCTTTTATCCTGATGAATTATATTAACATCATTTCTAATACCCAACCAACCTCATACAAGTATCCCTGAGATAAACTCTAATTGTCCATTATATCTTTCAATTTTCTCCACAGGTAATTATACTTATCTATATATGCCATGTATTTTCAGTTGAATTGATCATGCACAGTAACTACTAACTGTCAGCTTCAATGCCCTGTAAGAGTCTTTTGTGTTACATCATTACATGGTTGAAAATTCTATATTTTACCCAAATTAAATTTTTCAATACCCATTTTCCAACATTTTTACTTTCTTAAACAATACGATATTTATGGTATGATACACATGTGTAGCAACCAATGCTGTAGTTTCACACAGATATTCTTGTCCCACATTTTTTTCTCCAACTTTGTGACTTTAAGGAGCTTTTGCTTCTAACAGCTGACACCTGTGATTCTTCAGTGGCTTCTGACTCGGGTTGCAAAGCTTCTCTGCCTGCACATGACTCCACCTTTAAACTAGTGATTGTCAGTTGAAGAGTAGGAAAGCCCAACTCCCAAGTTCAAGTCAGGACAATTTTCCTAGAATTACATTTTTGTTGAATACCTGTATCCATTGTGTGGTGGAAAAACAATGCACTATAGAGTATGGGTAATTATTCTGGTGATCAGTTGTCTCACTGGGAGCTGTGGCTAGCTACCACTGTACAGCAAAGGGAGAATAAAGTGCTATATATAGTTAGCCTGGAAAAATACCAAAACTTAAAATTTGAAACACTGTTTCTACTGAAAATGCACAACAATTCTGCACCATTATAAAGTTGAAGATTTGTACACTGAACAACTGCTATTTTGGAAACCACAGGTATAAAAGATCAACTGGATAATGGGTGTCGTTTAAGAGAAAAGTCATGCATGGATACTTGCAATAAATCAGGTAAAGGAAGTGAAGGCCAGAGCTAAGGTAGAGTTACGATTAAGAGGAAGAGATATGAGGTAAAATTTTAAGCATAGTGATATCAACAAAGGATTATACGTTGAATAAAATGGAGAGGAAGGGCACTGAGGGAATTACATGGTTTTCTGGCCTGGGCTCTTTCAACTGCTAGAGGAGGCATTTGCTAAGAGAGAAATGCAGGAGCAATATGACAAATGGGGACATAATAGGTTTAATTTTAGATATACTGAATTTGGGATGTCTATGGGTGCTCACATCTAGGAAACAGCTTCTAAGAGTTCTCAAAGCTAAGAAGAGAGTTTGCAGCTAGAAATAGAGATTTGTGAGTCATTGGCATATACAGTAAATGCGGAAGATAAATCATGGGAATAGATTAACTTACTCAGGGTACACTGGAAGAGCAAGGTGAAAAATGGGACCAGGGGAAAGAATATATTTAGAAAATAGAATGAAGAGCTGTAGAAGGAGACAGGGCAGAATCAGGGCATGGAGCAGCATCAGGTGAGTGGGATGGTCAAGCACAAGGAGGACTTCATGTCATCATAGTCAGAGCCAGCTGTGATGTGATATCTGCCAGTTAGAGAACTTGAGGATAAAAATCAAGTATCTGGCCAGTGTTGTGCCTCACTTGACTAATTCTCTGCCTGTGGCACCAGCACCCCGGATTCTAGTCCCGGTTGGGGTGCTGGATTCTGTCCCAGTTGCTCCTCTTCTAGTCCAGCTCTCTGCTGTGGCCCGGGAGTGCAGTGGAGGATGGCCCAAGTGCTTGGGCCCTACACCCGCAAGGGAGACCAGGAGGAGGCACTTGTTCCTGGCTTCGGATTGACGCAGCACACCAACCGTAGTGGCCATTTGTGGGGTGAATCAACGGAAAAAGGAAGACCTTTCTCTCTGTCTCTCTCACTGTCTAACTCTGCCTGTCAAAAAAAAAAAAAAAAAAATCAAGAATCTGAATGTGACAGTCAGCTTATAATTAGCTTCCAGGATCACTATCAGCAATTTCAGGAGAGCCAGAAGATACTGCACTAACAGGGAAGACTAAACTTTCAAAAAGCAAACAAACACACATTATGAGAGAGGAAACAACCTGGGAAAGTGTATGAGGAAGTACAAGAGGCATATTATCTCTCATTCTTTTGTCCTTTCTGATTATGATAATGAAGATGACAGTGCTTTTAGAATGTGAGAAACTCTAGTAAGCTTATAGGCTCATGTACAGATACTGCATCCAAGAGTAAAATAAAAGTGTGAAAGAGATGTAGAGCTAAATATGAAACCAGGCCAGTAGTGGGCAGAAACAGGAAAGAAGGATGCCAATTTAGTGTACCATTTCTGAGAATGAAAAGAAAGGCAACAAGTGTGAATGAGTTACTGATAAAACTGTAGATATGGAAGACTGAACAGTGGTATAGGAGGCTTAATAGTTTCAATATTATCAATGACAAAATAAACAATGACAACCAACACGATTCTTACAATGTACCACAAACTATTCCAAGGGTTTCTAACCAGTATCAAGTCTTCAACCCTCACAATGACTCTATCAGGTAGATGCCATAATTATTGTTTTTATACAGATGAATAAATAGGGATAACAGGAAGGTGCATTACTCAGGACCACAAAATAAATTTTAGAACAAGGACTCAAGTCCAGTCTAAATGGGGAGTCTCTACTCTTAATCTCTGTTCAATGATGCTATTCTAAGCAGCAGGTATCAGATAGAAGCAGGTTGGGATAAGTAGGGGGATTTGTGGAAAAACTGACACAGGACATGACTGGGTACAAAGGACATTTGAAAAATGATGGGTATCACTGGGACTCCATTGCAGCTGAAGCTGTGGAGTTGTAGCGATGCCACCTTGAATCACTATGTCATTGTTCTTCAGAAGTGCTCATCCCATAGACACAGGAAACAAGAAGAGAGAAGAATGACATGTGTTGGAATTGTGATGTAATACTGAAGCACAGAAATTGAGGAGTAAGGGACATGAGGAAGATGGTGTTATTAATTCAACCACAAGAGAAAAATGTCAAAAAGAGAACAGAAAAGGCAGAGAAACCAAGAGCAGGATGGTAGGATAGGAGGAATTAATGGGCCGTAATATATCTCCACCAGGAAAAACCCAGGCAATGACAGTGGGTTGAAAGCAAGCAAGCTGTGGTCAGGGTTAGGAAATCTTAAAGTTAGCATCATCTAGTGTTAATAGTTACATTTTTACTGAGGACTGCTCCACTATGTTCTATAGCAGTCTCTTGACTATCTCCACAATGTCTTACAACTGTACAAATGTATTCCAAGAGGCTCAGAAGGTCAAGTGAATGGGTATACTGTTCTAGGGTTGAGGGACATCCAAGTGAAGTACCCTGAAAACAGCAACTATGGAATTGAAATGCTTGTGAGTGTTCATTAGATACATTCAACCATGATATGCCAGCAGAGTAGGGAAGAAAACAAATTCGGGAATGTGCTTTCAGAGCTGGAATTAGAAAGTCCCAATAAGGATTTTACACAAAAGTACAAAAAAAAGTATACTTCCAATTTTTCAAACTATCCCTATGTTTACTTCCATACCCAGGCAACCAGGGACCAAAAACTATGCAGCTTGGTTTCTCTACGCTTTCATGTAATCCTGATCATGTTGTGTAAATATTAAATAAATAGTTGCTAGGCTGAATCCATCACTGAATTTAGCTACCCAAGGCTCCATACACAAAGACCTTTGGGAGAGTCAGGGAGGGCTTGACACGGGTAGAAAATTAGGTGGGTACAGAATTAGACCATCTGCACATTATGCAACAAACACTGATTATCTCCTAAGGGCCAGCAGAGAAGTAAGCACTGCAGAAAACATATTTCTGTTATGTGAGTTAGAAACTCTTTTCACTGGATCCACATTAAAAAAAAATAACACAGCATTCATTAAACAGCACAAGCTAGATTTCTGAGTCATAAGTGCAACAGTTTTTTGGTGTGGGGTGTGTGTATGCATGTGTGTGTGTGTGTGTGTGTTGTTATGGCTTTAAACTTGGAAGAGGAGCAGAGAAAATTAAAGAAGTTTAAAAAAAACAAACAAACCCTTGAATCTTAGAATATTATCACTTAAAAAAAGCATTTTCCCACATGATCAGCTGTTCATCTGGCACGACTGCAAAAAGTAATTCAACTGTTCACACCCTTCTGAGAGAAAGGCAGAAAGAGTGAGAAAAAGAGAAATAAATGATTTAATTTTACAGCCCAAAGGAGAAATAGTGAAAGCATGTTGCATGAGCATCTTTGGGAGGAAAAAGAATATGAAAAACAAAGGGAAGAGGAAGCAAAAGCTAGTCAATATCCGAATAACAACCCGATAAAAGAAGAGACCTTCTCCACATAGGGTTAGGGTTAGGGTTAGGGTTAGGGTTAGGGTTAGGGTTAGGGTGTGACAACACGTTGTAAAGTAGCTTCCTCAGACACAAAATGCAGCTCGATTCTCTTGGTCTTTCAACACAAGATTTTATAGCAGATCAATGGCCCCCTTGTTGGTCTTTATGCTACGAAAGATTAGCAAAGCTAAACCTGTGAAGGAAAATTGACCTCCTGGACTGACAACCAGTGCACCTATGATTTTCATGTGATGGGATTCAGTATAAGAAGAGGTAATGGGAACATTTCTACATATGAAAAACATGAAGTCTAAATAATGAAAGCTGAAGCCTAGGACACACTCTTCTCCCTCACCGCTTGCACCGTGATACTTTCTTCAAGAGTGTGTCTAATTTGTAGTCCACCATGTCATTAGGGATAATAACGCACTAACAGCAGAAACAGTCCACCAAACCTGTTTTTTCAGTCAGTGGATTCTTTAAAATATGATTAAACCTAGAGCAACACAACATTTATAAATACATTCTTCATGATCCATTTTCACAAAAGTTGTCTCTTTTGATCTTTCCCAAATGATGTGCTGGTAGCATCTGAGTAATAGGCTAAATGGTCTGAGTTATTTAAAATTAGAATTTCACAAGAATAAAAATTATCACATTTATTGGTGGTAGAATTTTATACCATGAAGACCTTGGTTATTAACTTGCACTCAATTTCTTACACTGAATGTTTACATTTATATACCAATATAAAACACATATCCTACCTCCTAAAGCAATAAAAATACAATATAGGAAAACAGAAAAGCAGAAAGAGAGAAAGCAATACTTTAATCGATTTGGTCCTTATGCTTACAGCAAAACAAAATGGTAAAATTGATTCGTTAGGAAGGATTGCTTTATCTGAAATAAAAATTAAAGCAAGAAATTTTTATGTACTAAAAGGTTTGCTTGTTTTTCAAATACAATACAGGTTTTTGTCAACATACTTTTTTAAAAAGAAAACACTGATACTGTAACATAACCAAATTTACTGAAGTTTCACTACCTTCTATCAGGAAAAAATACAAAATCCTATATTTCAGATAAGTAAGTCTCTATCAGCCATTGAAAAGGTCTTGTCCTGAAAAATAAAGTCTGATGTTGTCTTTTTTAAAAAGAAAAAGTGTAAATTTAAAGATATGACTATAATCTCTGAAATTGAGAAAGTAGTAGAAAAAAGTTAAAAAAGGTGTTTTCCCACTGAGGTCATTGCTTTGATATGAAAAATTCTCCATATGACTATTTTATACTACAATCTC
Organism: Lepus europaeus; assembly: GCF_033115175.1. Taxonomy (NCBI): domain Eukaryota; kingdom Metazoa; phylum Chordata; class Mammalia; order Lagomorpha; family Leporidae; genus Lepus; species Lepus europaeus. The sequence continues at coordinate 74,998,942 of NC_084839.1, read as the reverse complement.
TCTATCAGTTAGGAAACACCAAATGACTACTGGCTACATGAAGATGCTCTATAAACATAATGTGCAATATGTTTTTGTCATATTTTTAGAAATGAAAACTGTAGTTGAAAAATTATTTAAAATATAAGAATCATTGCATTCAGAGTCGGCACTCTGGCATAGCAGGTGGGGACACTACCTGTGGTGCCAGCATCCCATGTGGGCACAGGTTCAACCCTTGGCTGCTCCTACTTTCTGCTACAGCCTGAGAAAGCAGTGGAAGATGGTCCATGTCCTTGAGCTCCTGCACCCGCGTGGAAGAACTAGAGGAAGCTCCTGGCTCCTGGCTTTGGATTGGCCCAGCTCTGGCCATTGTGGCCGTTTGGGGGTGGATCAGCAGATGAAAAGCCTTTCTCTCTCCCTCCCTCCCTGCCTCTGCCTCTCTGTAACTCTACCTTTCAAATAATCTTAAAAAAAAAAAAAAATCACTGCATTCCATGAAAAGTACTACAAAGAGCACAGGGACGCCACCTATATATGTCTGTAATATAGGGAGTAGCAGAGCATGCTCGAGTCATTGGGGGAAATCCCTCAAAAGCTTCTTCAAAGCAGCAATCAAGGTGGGTCTATTCCCTGATGGAAACAGGTTTAAATAAATCATTTTGGGGTAGGCATTGCGGCACAGTGGGTTAAGCTGCTTGCTGCAATATCCAGATACCATATCAGAGTCCCTGGCCTGAGTCCCAGCTTCTCTGCTTCTGATCCAGCTTCCTGCTGGGAGGTAGCAGATGTTGGTTCAAGTACTTGAGTCCCTGCCACTCACATAGGAAACCCAGATGGAGTTCCTGGCTCTTGGCTTCAGCCTGTTGCAGGCACCTGCGGATTGAATCAGTAGATAGGAGACCTTCTGTCTGCCTCTTTGCTCTTTCTAACTCTGCCTTTCAAACAAGTAAATACATTTAAATGTGTTTTTATTTCTTTGAGGTCAAACTTAAAAGAAACAACAGAATGTATGATCTGCTAACAGATAATTACTGGGAAAACAATGTGAAGAGCAAACCCCTCAGACATCCTAGTAACAATTATAGATGGCAAAATGTCATTGATAGTAAATTACTTATTTTCATTCTGTATACCAAAAAGAGAGTTCTAAGCCTTCGTTCTAATTAAATTTGAATACTGAACATGCTTGTGCTTGCCAAGATCAGTCATCAAATTCCTAGACAGAAATTAGAAGACAGCTATATAGTTCAGTGAGACAGTGAACATTGACAAGCTGATGTAAGCCTCCACTGTTAAGTTTCCACTACTTCCTGATACTTTTAGGAATAAATTAATGTCTCCCAGGGAAACAGATCTTGAAAATGCCACAGGAAAACAAGTATGACTCACACTGCAGATACTTCCCTCCTAGTACTCATATATGTCACTTCCTTCTTTGTAATAATAAGTGTATTTCCCACTTTTCACTTGGTTGGCCAAGCCTAACCCAGGGAAAATATATTTCATTTATTTGAAAGGTGGCATTACAAAGAGAGGGAGACAGACAGACAGATAGACACACACACACACACACACACACAAGGAGTTTTTTCATCCACTAGTTCACAGCCCAAATGGCTGCAATGCCCAGAGCTGGGCCAAGCAAAAGCCAGGAACCAGGAGCTTCTTCTGGGTCTCCCACGTGGTTGCAGGGCCCCAGGTATTTGGGCCATGCACTGTTGCTGTCCTAGGCATGTTAGCAGGGAGTTGGATCAGAAGTGGAGCAACTGGGACTCAAACCAGCACCCATATGGGATGCTAGTGCTGCAGGCTGGGTCTTTAACCCATTGCACCACAGCACCACCCCTGGAAAAGTCTTAAAGAAACAGTTCTTACTAATAATGTGCCTCCTATTTAAGGTGCTTATTTTCAAAGATTTGAATAATCACCTTGTAACAATGATCAAATTTGGTCTATGTTATGTCATGATTTTAAGGAATCTTATTTCAACCAGATATTTTGGATTTTGAACCTTCTTGGAATTCTTGGCAGGCATTCAAAAAATCAAAGTTTCAAACAATCTGGACTCTAAAATTTCCAGTAAATCCTGGACTTTGGTTTTTCCAGTTTGGGCCCAACTGAAAAAATCGAAGGACCTATGTCTCTCATCTTATAGAGACACCAACTAATCAGGCTATTTGGATTATATTAGAAGTACTGTCAAGATGTGATGTGGTACCAGACTTTAAGTTTCTATAATGGAAAATGCTATTAATACAAATGTTTGAGAATTAAAAAGTCTAATGATTTTGTGTTACTAGACATGATAGTTATCTTAATGAGAAAGCCCCAGAGGCCTAAAGGGTTAAATACTTGTAAAATCCTACAGGTGCTTTCAAAAATACTGTGAAGTAAGCAAGTGCCTCTTGTTGGTTGATGAGTTTATAATTTTAAACATGGCAACTTAAAGTCTTTCGTCATCCATAGTTATATATGATTTGCTGCTCATAAAACTAAAGCGTTGTTGGTTCTGTGTTTAGCTGTCCTCCTATAGGTTCCTATGGACTTTTTCCAGCCACTTCTATTGGATTCAGTACTTTGAGATGGCTCTGTAAACAAATGAAGCCAATAATGTATTAACAGTACCAACTGAGAGAAAGTATGGTTAACTGAGGTTACTAAAGACAAAAAGCAATTCAAATCAATTGGCAATCGACAAAAAGAGTTAAAGATTTTAAAAGCTATTAGTAAAATTGCTATATTTGTCTATCATGCCATGTTATATGTGTGTACATATTGTATGTCCACATGGGGAAATTTTATTAAGAGTTTTATTTTAAATGGCTTATAGATAAGATTGTCCATAAATTTAAGCTGCTAAAATCAATCAAAGATACATTTTAATTTGTGTGACCTGAATCTGTGTATCATATGTTTTAAACTTGTTGGTAGAAAGAAACTAAAAACATTTTATATGGTTGTGCTTAAGTTTACTGGTTAAACAAACTACACCATGTTAGATATTTAAGAGGTGTTTTCAAATACATGATTCTTAAAATTTATAGAAGGCATTGGACCTTCTGGTAAATGTTTTCTTAAGTTGTTATCTAATGGTTGAAACGGTTTGCTAAGTATTCATGTAATATTGCTATTGTCAGCAAGTGATCTAGGACTTGCTCCCTCATTTCTCTATTCTAAGCCCAACTTGTTCTTTCATTTCTCTATTCTCTTCAAGGTAGGAAACTAATTCTATTATGAAGGAATCTGTAGGACGCACAATTTAATCTTTAGACCTTATAAAAGAGATGGCTAACATTTTTCTGTAATAGCATAGCCAAAACAAGAACTTAAATAATAATCTCATAGCTAGATTCACCTCGCCATCAGCCAAGTATACAGTAAGTAGAAAAAACCTCCCTTTCAGACCAAAGGGAAAGAAAGTTTTAAAGTGAGAATATAGTTTTCCTCATGGGCATTGTCTACCTTAGAAAAACTACTACAGTACGTGCCTGTGACTATAGACTTGTAGTTCAGGCCACCGAAGATTAGAGATGGGACACGGGCACTCCCTTGACTTGCATCCTCTGGTCTGCTTTAACACAAACCAGGAGGAAAAGAAAGCTAGGCATCAGAAGCAATGCGTGGCAGGCCTATTAATGGCTGATCTGTACAGTGATCTGCCCTCAAGGAGACCCAACAGGCCAGTCCACTGCAGTGGCTTTCAATGTGGTAAGCCTGGGCTTCAGCAGAAGTCAGCTTGTGAAGAGCCCTGGCAGCTCTGCCAAGAGTTGGATCACTGGAAATGGACCTGCCCTGGAGTCGAAGGATGCCCAGGTCAGAGCCACAGATCTTATTGGCTCTAAGCTGAAAAGCCCTTCACTCAGCCCAACTTCCAAAATGACCACTGCAGCTGAGGGTATGGTCAAGTAGGGTCAGCAACATTGCAGGCAGAACTGTAAATTTCTTGTTAGAGATGCCCCCTGCCTTTACCTGGCCAGCTCTCCTCCCAGGCCAGCCAAGTAATGAAAGTCAACAGAGTGCCTTCCCCTAGGAGGTTCACACCTCCCTTAGGATATACCCCATGTGAAGAGATAGATAGGTCTGGGCCTCTTAACTTACAAGGCCTAAAGCCCACCAGATTATTATCAAGCCCCTTCTATCAGGTTCTATTTGCCTCTCAATCAGAAAACTTAATTGTAGCTTAGACAGCACCTTTCTTAGCTCCACTAATAATGACTCTGTCCTTTGTTCTAGACCCTGTCTAGCACACTTGGGCCTCATTCCTTCGTAATCATAACCTCTACTCTACCACCAAAAAAAAAAAAAAATGTGCCTCCTTTTTTACTAAGTGACAATGGAGGCTAATGAAATTTACTAAGAAAATAAAACAACTATCATGGAGAAAATTCATTTTATTATGTAAAGATTAGATTTTGAAAACAAAACACACACTTCTAATTTACAAGTCATTGTGTATCATAATGAAGAAAATTCAGCAATTAATTCTTTCCAAATAAAAAGATAAATAATTTTATAGGCTGAAAGTATAAGCATTATTTAATTACTCAGAACTGTGGCCCTTTAATCTCCTTTCAAAGCAGTGGCAGATACCCAGAAACTACTTCTTGAGAATAATCTTGGCTTGCTGGAGGCAGGCCTTGGTTCATTCACCTTGGAAGAAAATTCTAAAGTCTTCTATTCAAGCATGTACCCTGCTCAGATTTCTCAAATTTCAGGACAGAATCCAACCCTCCATGTCTAACAGTAAAAAGTGTACAGCGATAAATGCACAACTAGGAATATTTCAAACCACTGCTCATTAGTGATACCAACTGCTAGCATTTATTGAGCATTAGCTATATGCTAGGCACTCTGCAGGGCCCTTTCACCCACAGCCCATTTAGTCCTCAAAATGTCCTATGAAGAAAGTACTTTTCCTAGTCTCAATTTATCATTTCTTCATTAATTCATTGGAAACAACAGATGTTCAAAGGTCTAACCTCTACCTGACTGTACATATTATTCTCTGTACCTTCTATATGCTATTTATAACACATTACTTGTTTTTTGTTGTTGTTGTTATTTTATGTGTCAATCTTTTTGATTTGAGAGACAGAAGAAGAAAAGGAGGAAAAAGGGGGTGGAGAGGACAGGAGGACAAAGAGGAGGAGGAGAGAGAGATAAACAGAGAGAGAGAGAGAGAATGTGAATGAGAATGAATATGAATCTCCACTGGTTCAACCTCCCCAAATACCCACAACATCCAGGATTGGGCCAGGAGCCTGAAATTCCATCCAGTCTCCCACATGGGTGGCAGGGACGCAAGCACTTGAGCCATCATCTGCAGCCTACCAAGATGCACATCAGTAGGAAGCTTGATTTGAGGCAGAGTAATTTCTGATGAATCAGAAGTAGAATAGCCAAAAGTTAAATAGGGAATGCAGACATCTCCAAACAACAGCTTAATCCATTGCACCACAATACCCACACTCTTTGTGTATCACTCTTTTTTTAGAAGCCAGGAGCTTCTTCCAGGTCCCCCATGCTGGTGTAGAGGCCCTAGGACTTGGGCCATCTTCTACTGCTTTCCCAGGTCATAGCAGAGAGCTGGAAGTGGAGCAGTCGGGACTTGAACCTACCCCAAATGGGATACTGGTACTGCAGGCGGTGGCTTTACCACTTTGCCACAGTGCTGGCCCCTTGTGTTTTTACTTATTTTACTGCTACCTCAAGAGAAGTCAAGTATTTTATATCTAAACTGTCCCATAAGTATAGAAAATTCTAATTATTTGTTGGATGAATGGTGTTTTCCATCCTCTTCCTTCTCAGGGTGGTATCCGAAATTTTCCCAGTAATTTTTTGCATAATTATTTATTCATAAGATCCAAATATCTTATTAAGAAAACATTCTTTCCTTTCTATATGGCACCATTCTTTAATCACTTTCTGGGATGGATTATCAACTTCAAAGAGCTGGGAAACCTTTGGGAAGAACAGGAACTCAGGGCTTTTTATGATACTAATAAATATGCAAATGTGAAAATTAAAGGAAATACACATTTAGCCAGAAAACTTCAACACACAATTAAAGGTCTGCTCTTATAATAATTTAACAGTATGAAGCAAAATAATAAAAGATGATAAGCAAGATGCTGAAGCCTTATCCAAGGGAAGTACTTTCTTACAAACTCACAGGGACTGAAGACTCTCATAAAGTCAAAACAACAATGCAAGAACTCCAGAGTCTTTGTTCACTATGTCTATGAGAGAAGATAACTTGCATCATCAGCACCATTGGAAGGTAGCAAAACACAGCCCCAATCCCTACTCCAGGATTCTGACACCAAATGAGTGAATGTGCATCTGAGAATGCCCTAAAATAATCTTCCCGCACTCATTCCATCAGGCAAGAAGTCTTCAGGGAAGTCTTAAATCCCCCGCAATGTGCTTTTAAAGCCCTATTGGTCTTTTTTTTTTTAATTATTATTTTAGGGCATGCATAAATGACAAATCCTGGAGTCAAAAACACAAACACAACCTTAAATCAAGATAAAACAAAAAGACAAGACCACAGAACCGGGCTGGGTCAGAATATACCATTTTGAATTTATTCCTTGCAATCGCATTGGTGGGGAGCGTAAGAGAAGAAAGATGAATAGTGGGGTCTGGGCTAGGAGAGGACGCCAGGCCATGCTGATGAGCTTCCCCAAGAAGCTGCTGTCCATTCCTGGGCTGGACTCATCTTCCTGGCAGCTGTCCCCCGAGGGCTTCTGAGCCCTGACTTGGAGAGCAACACATCACCTCATAAAACAGCAAAATGACCAGGGCATGGCAAAGGGTTGTTTCTAGGCATCTCTGTGTCGGCGACCAGGACAGTGCACCCTGGTGCCATGGGATGAACTGGGAACGTGGAAAGGAGAGAGGGGGAAGGGAGAAGCGGGAGGACGGCAGCAAACACAGAGACAGGAAGGAACGAAAGGACAGAGGGAGCACAGAGGTTAAAGGCACCAAGCCTGGAGCCCGAGAGTGGACCTTCAGCCTGCTTCATGCCTACGACATCCCTCTCGCGGCCTCAGCTTCCTCATCTGGGAAGTGGGTTAATAACAGCCTCAGTCCTCCTTCAGGATTCCTACTAAGTTAACTCAAATCTCCTAGACAGCAAGCTGAGCCCAGGTGTAATATATAAGAAGAATTTGAATGGTTCAAAAGTAAAATCTGAACTTAAGGAAAAAAAAAAAGGAACAAATACAAAGGAAAGTGCTGGGGGGTGGGGGTGGGGAATCTCAACAACTAAAAGAAGAAAGCTTCCTTGGGAAGCAAAACCTGGAGCAATGAAGAGCGGCAATGGAACATGAGTGCATTTGGAGAACACAGAACCCACCAGAAGCTGAGGAAGGAAACAGGCAGTAGCAAGGCAGACTTCAAACCTCACGTTTGACCGAAAGGCTGGCAGAGTTTACAATAATAAATAAGAAGAGAGGCCAAGGCTTTAAGAGGTGACATTCTTGACAGAAAATAATCAAACGAATGCTCCACTCTTGACAGCTGGATAATATCTGAAGATTTACAACAGAGCAGAGAAGTGGAGAAGCTGGGGACGTGCAGGATGCTTCTGGCCCTGAGCACCCCGTTCAGACAGCAAACGTGAGAGTGGGTGCACAGGATACCGACATCACTCCAGCAGTTTCATTTCTAGACGAGTGTTTTTGTTCTTTGCTGATTTTAGCTCACGAATGTACTTTACTATACTTTTCTCTGAGTCTCTTTTAGGCTCATCCAGCAAGAATTCTTTCCCTTCTCACTCTGTCCAATCGTGGTTGTGACTCACAGTGACAAATCTAAAGGCAAGCCAAATGGAACCAGGCCTGAGCTCCTGCCCAACAAACAGCACCAGTAGCCAGTGCGACCGTAAACAGGATAGCAATGAGTACCTAATTAGGACCAAGGGAGGAGAGCCAGAAGGTAGGCTGGAACCAGACAGGGAAAATGACTCCTAAGGGACCTTGGCCATGTAGCAAGGGGAGGAGAGGAGCAGAAGCAAGCAGAGCGTGCAGACCACATTAGACAAGTACGTCAGCCAAGCAAGCACAAGGATGACCCGAAATGCAAAAGACAGGAAAAAGTTCATCATTGATGAACTCTCTAATTTAAAATGACATTTGTTCCCACGGCCAGCTCTGAGACACAGTACCATGTATTAGATCAATCTTATATTTTCATTCTTTTATATAATAGTAATGTAACAATAAAAGCCAAATTTTACTTAATCAGGAAATGCCAAAATACTGTCAAGCAAATGCAGAAACAGAAAAAGTATACCTACTATCATCACTACTATTTATTTAACATTGTTTTGGAAGTGTTATCCAACACAGTTAAATAAGAGAAGATAGAGACATAAGAATCAGAAGAGACAGAATTAACTCTATTGGTATATAAATGTGTGGCACTGAAGGAAATCCACTAAGAAACTACCATATGAAGTAAGAGATACGAGTAAAATTAAAATTTATAAGTTAATATATAGAAAATAAAAATCTTATATAGAAACAAAAATGTTTCTTAAGAATATACACCTTCAGGGCTGGCGCTGTGGTATAGTGGGCAAAGCCACTGTTTGCCGTGCCGGCATCCCATAAGGGTACTGGTTCGAGTCCTGTCTGCTCCACTTCCAATCCAGCTCTTTGCTATGGCCTGAGAAAGCAGCAGAAGATGGCCCAAGTTCTTGGGCCCCTGCACCCATGTGTAAGATCAGAAGAAGCTCCTGGCTTTGGATCAGCTCAGCTCCAGCCGTCGTGCCCATCTGGGGAGTGAACCAGCAGATGGGAAATATCTCTCTCTCTTTCTGCCTTTCAAATAAATAAATGAATCTTAAAAAAAGAATATATATTTTTAAATGCATATATAATGAAACAGAAAGTCTCATTTATAAAAGCAACCAAAAAGATAAACGAGTTTTAAAGGAATGTGAAAACTTATAAGAGGAAGACACTTAAACATTTGTGAAAAATCCAAAAACAGACTCACAAAAGTAATAAAGATGTGTGTTCTAGTGGAGGAATCATTGATAGCATAACGTTTCTCTTTTTAAAGATTTTATTTATTTATTTGAGAGGCGGAGTTACAGAGAGGCAGAGGCAGAGAGAAAGAGAGGTCTTCCATCTGCTGGTTCACTCCCCAGATGGCCTCAACAGCTGGAGCTGAGCCAATCCAAAGTCAGGAGCCAGGTGCCTCTTCCAGGTCTCCCATGCAGGTACAGGGGCCCATGGACTTGGGCCATCTTCTGCTGCCTTCCCAGGCCATAGCAGGGAGCTGGACTGGAAAAGGAGCAGCCAGGACTTGAACCAGAGCCCATATGGGATGCCGGCGCCGCAGGTGGAGGCCGAGTCTCCTACACCACAGCAACAGCCCATTATTTATTAACTTATATGAATTCTCCAAAATACTCCCACTTTTTTCATAGCTAACTAATCAGTGTCAGATTGGTACATACAGCCAAAAGAGAAACCAGATTCAAGTGCACATGAAAAACTACAGCTTCTAAGCTTCTATTTTTTAAATCAACATATCTTAAATTTGAATATGCCAGGAGCCACTGACATTTCCTGAACCACTCTGACTACATTGAACACCTAGGAACTCATTATGACAATTGCACACGCAAAAATACAACAAGGAAAATCACCCACATCAATCATTAACTGTGACTAGGAGTTTTGAAAAACCATTCTCTAAAAGCAGTTTCCAACTTTTCTGTATAAAACTGTTAATATAAATTTTAGAATCACTAGATAGTCCTACTAGAGGATAAAAAGTCTTCCTTTACAGAAGAAACCCAACTAATAAATGCAAATAAATCCAGAGGAAGAATGAAACTATTACTACTTCATAACACCTAGTCACTGATTCAGTAAAAAACAAGTATATGAAATCATGAGGAGAAAGGTTGGACAACTCCACATGGAGTCAGCATCTGAACCCGACGTCAGTCAGAGAGGTGCCTCACAAAGTGATGAGGTGGAAGGAGATAACCTTTGAAATAGTCCCTCAAAAAACAACCAAATATGAAACCAATCATCACGAGTTTATTTCCAGTTTATGGGTGTAGTGAATGATCAAGGATCAGGCTAGAGAACACAGTGAAGAAAAAACAAGACAGTGATTTCAGTTTTCTCAAGCAGTCCATGCATGCAATGGGAAAAAAAAAATGTCTGGCAGAGGGACCAGTCTCCACTAAATGACCTAAGAAAAGCCAGGACAGTAAAGAGTCGACAGATCATCAGTAATGAGGAAATGTAACTTAAACTATAGGATTCCACTCTATACTTACTCAATGGCTAAATAATAGTTTTTGAAATATTGAAAATAGCAACTACTTGGCAAAGATATGGAGCTTGAATTCTCATATATTGCTTTGAGGGATGCAAAACGATATAGCCACTCTAAAAAAACAATATGGCAGCTTGTATAAGCTAAACATACACTAGCCATAAGACCATGTCAGTGTATTGTAAATGGCCTAGATATTTACTCAAAAAAAAAAAAAAGAAAACATATATTCACACAAAAAACTTATATATGAATGTCTGTACAGGTTTATTATATTTTATAAGATTTATTGATTGATTGTTATTCACTCTAAACAGGTCAACTGATAAAACAGCCTAAATGTCCACAAACTGATAGCAAGATGAACAAATTATGGCGACAACCATATTATAGAATATTGCTTAGTAATAAAATGGAACAAACTATTAATATACTCAACAATAAGTTATATTTTTAAATAGACTAAGTGAAAGAAGCTAGACTCAAAAGGTTATATATGATTCCATTTTATGTTATATATATTTGTATTGAAAACATACAACTATAAGATGAGGAAAGTAGGTAAGTTGTTTTTAAGGAACTAAGCTAAGAGGATAATGATAGGCAAAAAGAAGCATGAAGAGAACCTTCTCTTTATGGTGGCTACAAAACTGTATATCATTCTCAAAAATTAAAGAAAAAACCCACCTATTCCCAAAAGAAGTACATTGTACTGAACGCAAATTATACCTCAACATACTTGACTTTTTAAAGAAAGAGAAAAGCAGAAGGGCCTAGGAGATGTGACATTGCTATATGTGCAACTGGGGGACTCTAATTCAAACAACTACAAATATATATTTTTAAGACAAGTTGGAAAACTTTGCTGTATTCTTAGCATTAGATAGAACAAAGAAATCATTTTAATACTTGTTAGCTTAGATAATAGCATCATGGTTATGTTTTTTTAAAAGTGTGTATTCCATATATGTAAATGACACATATTTGAGCATATAGAGATAAAAAGAAAATGCTTTAAAATTCTCAGTGAAAGATACAAAAAAGGAGACACTTAAAAAGCAGAAATGTTTGTATAATTCTAGCATTTATTTTGATCAGCTTATGACAATTAAAGATAAAAATCAGCTACTGATATAAGCAACTATTTCTGTGTATGTTTGAAAATGTTCAAAATTAAAATAATAATAGCTAACATTTGTTGAGCATATGCTTGTGTCTGTCAATATTCTAAGGGTTTTTCATATTAACACATTTAATTCTCAATACAAACCTTGGAAGTTCAATTATAATTCCTATATTACACATAAGAAAATGAGGGCATTCTAAAGTTTTAAAAAATGCCTCCAAATCAAATAGTCAGTAGATAAGGCAGGCAGGTACAGGGTCTACATTGTTAACCACTCCAGAACCTATCTGTATATCATAAACTAGATTACAAAGTTTGCTTATAGTCTGTCTATATGATCTTGTTTTGGTCACCATGTTGACACATACAGCTATGCTTCTTCTTTTAAAATTTTTAGGTCTTTGTTTTCACATCAAAGACAAAACATTATCCAGATTGCATTCTCCAAATCATACAGAGCTAGTTATATTTTGAAGAAACCACAGAAATCCACCAATTCTTCTGTAACTTTTTTCATGATACTCATAAAATATGTATTGTTGTTTTCTCAATGAATTTATCAGCTCCCTGTCTGCAGATCTATGCCTCCAAGGAGTCATTAAATAAATGTGCATTGGGGAAAAAAAAAAAAAAGTGTGGGAGAGATGAGATTAAGTGCTGAGTGGAGAACAAGTAACAACAAGTAAGCAACATTGAAAATAGTTTCCCCTTGCAATGCTTCTATCAAGGCTTACAGGTGATATACAGGAAGAAAAATGCCACCGTGGTGGAGTTTTGCACCTCACCACTCAGCCACTTTTCAGTTATACTGGCTTTAAGAATGGGCACCTAATTTAATTGTTAGCTACTGTTGCTCTAGTGGAAGGCCTACACTTAGAAACTGTGTATGAGATTGGGTGATGACATCCATGAAATGTCTTCTACACAAGTTCCAGACAGTCTCAGAGGGTGTAAATTTAGCACTAGCTTTCATGTTTCAGAAAAGCTAGTGGCAGCCATGCATTTACACGTTTGAGGACATTAGGTAAGCACATTCTATAGGCACAGTAGGGGATTCTTATGCAGATCCTAAAGTACAGGGGTTTCCTATATCTCATTAAGAAAGGAGGTTGCTCCAACGTGTATCTCTTAACCACCTGACTTGCCTCTCCTCAAATAGTGATAAGGTCTGGAGCAACACACAAAGGAATAGTGTTTGCTCTTACATTTCCCAGTGCAGCGCTTGGTGGCCTGCAAGCGTATGGCTGCTCTGTTTAAAAGACGTATTCCTGGTTTGTGCTGAAGAATGGCCACGGATTTGAAGGTTAAGTCATTTTGTCTTAATTGAATCCCTAGCAAATAAGTGTGTATTTTAAAACCCTGGAGTTATAATTATTTAATTTGAATGACAAAAGGAGAGGTGAGGAAAGATTACATTGAACTACTCGATGGTAAAGGAATTCAGACACAATAATGAATGCTATAAATGCCTTTATTTATTTATTTTTTTTTGACAGGCAGAGTTAGACAGAGAGAGAGAGAGAGAGAGAGAGAGACAGGGACAGAGACAGATATATACAGTGAGAGAGAGACAGAGAGAAAGGTCTTCCTTCCATTGGTTCACCCCCCAAATGGATGCCACGGCCGGCGCGCTGCGCCAGTCCGAAGCCAGGAGCCAGGTGCTTCCTCCTGGTCTCCCTTGCAAGTGCAGGGCCCAAGCACTTGGGCCATCCTCCACTCCCTTCCCGGGCCACAGCAGAGAGCTGGACTGGAAGAGGAGCAACCGGGACAGAACCGGCGCCCCAACAGGGACTAGAACCTGGAGTGCCAGTGCCACAGGCGGAGGGTTAGCCTAGTAAGCCACGGAGGCACCTGCCTATAAATGCCTTTAAACACAGGATTAAATCCTTCACAAGCTTTGTAATGGCAAACCGCTGCATTCACAAGGGAAACCCAGGGCCTCAGGACATCCTGCATTACTGGAATTACATTACAATGGGTGTTAGATTACAAACTGACCAGAATCCTAAAACAAAAAAGTAGAGCAGCCAGGACTTGAACTGGTGCCCAAATGGAATGCAGAAACTTCAGGCTAGGGCTTAACCAACTGTGCCACAGCACCAGCCCCTAAACACATAACCTTTAATCCCTAAATATATTTTGATGTAGCTAATATAATCTTAGAAATTATTATCTCAGAAAATAATTAAATGAAATTAAACTAAAAATATCTCATTACTTCAAAGAATGAGGAAGACATTAAAGATTCTGAAATTACTTGGGGTTGGTAAGCAACGATCATGAAGACCAGCACAGGAAACTTCAGAAGAAGAAGGTATCTCAACAATATCTGAAACTCATGCCTTCAGCAAGTGAACCATAGTTCTCACATGAAAATTTACGCTGAGCTGCAGTGAGATCAAAGAAGAAAATAATGAACTCACACAGGCTTAAAGAAGGCTTAAAACCCAAAACCCATGTGAAGATCACGGCTGCAACTTGTATGCTCACATTTCACTGCATTAAGTAAAATGTGGTTTTTTAAAAAAAGATTTATTTACTTATTTGAGAGGCAGAGGCAGAGCGACAAAGAGGTCAGTCTTCCATTCGCTGGTTCACTCCCCAAATGGCTGCAAGGACCAGAGCTGGGCCCATCTAAAGCCAGGAGCCAGGAGCTTCTTCCAGGTCTCCCACATGGGTGCAGGGGCCCAAGGACTTGGGCCATCTTCTACTGCTTTCCCAGGCCACAGCAGAGAGCTGGATTGGAAGCGGAGCAGCCAGGACTCGAACTGGCGCCCATATGGGATGCCTGAACAGCAGGCAGCGGCTTTACCTGCTATGCCACAATGTCAGCCCCATAAAATGTGTCTTTTAAACTCAAAGTTATGCTCTAATAGTTTCTAGTAATCATTTAATTCCAACAAAATACGTAATAAAGTAACTTCTTTTCAGAGATCAATGACTCTCTTCAGGTATGAATGAACTATTATAATAAGGCTTTTTCATTTAAACTCTACAAATAACTGACCTATATATTTTACAACAGGCCTGATGCCCACTTAAGTTGTAGGTTCAAGTATAAGAGAAAAGAGAACAAAAAACCATAAACACACATTTCCAAGGGCAGGTGCTTGGTGCAGTGGTTAAGGCATCACTTGGAATGTCCATATCCTGTATCAAAATGTCTGGTTCAAATCCTGGCTCCCCCACTTTCAATGCAGCTTCCTACTGATGTGCACCTTGGAAGACAGCAGATGATGGCTCAAGTAGTTGATTCTGTATCACACACATGGAAGACCTGGATTGAGGTCTCAGGATTGACAACAGGCTTTGGCCTGTTCCAGCCCTGGCTATTGCTAACATCTGGAGGATGAACCAGAAGTGAATGAATGGAAGATTTCTCACTGTCTCTCAAACACTCTACCTTTTATAAAGTGAAAATAAATTATCTGAAAATACACATCCTATAAATTTAATTTCAGATATAAAGTCATGTACTGCATAAGAAAGCTTCAGTCAACAACAACACAAATATACCACTGAGGTCCCACATAACCCATGTGTCTAGTAGATCACACCATGTAGACTTGTGTAAGTACACTGTGTGATATCTGCACAATGAGGAAATTGCCCAATGATGCATTGCTAGGAATGTTTTCCCATCATCAAGAGAATACTTGGTCCTAGTAGCAACAAATAAATATAAGTCTCAGATGATAAAGGGCTAAGATTCTTGTTCTAATCTATTTATAGAGTCAAACTAATAGAGAATAATGTGTGTGTTAGTGTGTCCGCGCATGCCCGTACAGAGAATGTTAATATGGAAAATTTTTAAAAACTGAGATACAAGTATCAAAATAGAAAGCATACAGATTTAGTTTACTGAGTTTTTAAAACTGTATGCATTGATGAGTGATTGATACACTCAAAACAAGATATATTTTAAAAAAAGAGAAAAGTTCCTTTTTCCATACAGTTCTGTTACTTTTTATTAAAACTTCCTTTGCCTTTCTTCAGAGAAATATGCTTGGTTTTTAACAAAACAGACTAGATATCTAAATATAGCTTCATTGGAAATTTGCCAATTCAGTTCAAATTGCCAACATCAACAAATTTTGGGAGTTCTTTAGAAATTTTTTCAAAGCCTGAGTAGTGACAAACATGCGTCTTCCAAGTGTTTAAGTTTTGAAATGAAGTCCAGAGTCACTCACAAATAAGACTCCAAGATTTAAAAAAGTAATTACAGAGAAGAAAAGGGAGATGAAAGAGTCTAGATACCTAAGTGCCAAGAACCAGGCTAATCACTTTAGAAAATACTCTGATACTCTAACTGTTGAAATACTCTAACTGTTGAATACTCTAACCGTTGAAATCGTTACCTAATATATACTAAACTGATCTTCTGTATATAAAGATAATTGAAAATGAATCATGATGTGATTGGAAGGGGAGAGGGAGCGGGAAAGGGGAGGGTTGTGGGTGGGAGGGAAGTTTTGGGAGGGGGAAGTCATTGTAACCCATAAGCTGTACTTTGGAAATTTATATTCATTAAATAAAAGTTTAATTAAAAAAAAGAAAATACTCTGATTGCATGTGCACAGCAATCCTAAGCCACAGTTCTGATGATCTTTATTTTGGAAATGGGCAAATTGAGATTCAGTAATGTACTTGGCCAGGATTCCTTGTTAAAGCCAGGTTCAATTCCAGATCTGTTACTCCAAAACACATACCCTTGTATTACACTCCGGGCAGACTCTTTAACATTCATTAGCACTGTTTGGAATGAAAACTGGAGTATCAGGGCTTCCTGCCATTGCTGACCACATTGTACATGCACTCAGTTGCAAGGTGATGAGGAGTGAGATGGCAGCAGCACAAGTCCAAGAATGTGCTCAACGGGGGCTGGCGCTGTGGCTCAGTGGGTTAATGCCCTGGCCTGAAGCGCCAGCATCCCATATGGGTGCCGGTTCAAGACCCGGCTGCTCCTCTTGCGATCCAGCTCTCTGCTATGGCCTGGGAAACCAGTAGAAGATGGCCCAACTCCTTGGGCCCCTGCACCCACGTGGGAAACCTGGAAGAAGCTCCTGGCTCCTGGCTTCAGATCGGCTCAGCTCCTGCTGGTGCGGCCAATTGGGGAGTGAACCAGTGGGTAGAAGACCTCTCTCTTTCTCTCTCTGCCTCTCCTCTCTCTATGTAACTCTGACTTTCAAATAAATAAATAAATCTTTAAAAACAAAACAAACAAAAAAAAATGTGCTCAACTGACTACTCTCCCACTGCCCAAGATAAGCCTAAGTGAAGCAGGTTGTGAAGATTCTGCCACTGGGCATGGGGGAGATCAGCAAGTTCACCCTCCTGAGGCCAATGCAGATCAGCTACTCACAAGATTTGACCAGTGTCCACATAAGGACTTTTGTCCCATCCTCCACAGCAACACAATCAAAAGCATAAGAGGATTGGTAGATGCTTAGCAGAAGTTTCATATTCCTTGGGGAGGTAATGCAAACTCCTCAAGGGAGACAAGATGATGGCATCTGACACTCTGTCACCTGTGCAGGCACAGGGAACTAGGGAACAGTGGAAATCCCAAGGTTTCTTGTTTAACTTTGTTAAGAGAACGTTATAGACCAGCCGAAGCATTCGGAATCCCTGTGATCAGCATGAGTAACTTCAAACCGGTGTTATCTTTAAAAATATTTCCTTGATGATGGGTAATGGAGAGCAAGACTACATTCAGTCCCAAGATTGTACTTGCCATGAAAAACATTCATGAGTACAACCATGAAATTTAAAATGTTCCTTTTGAAATATTTAATATACTTGTCCAAAGATCAGAAGGGAAGCATTGATCTGAATGCTTCACTTCTACTGTGTAACAATATTTTTCCTTTTTCCTGCAAGTAAATCCAACCAAGTATTTATGGATGACTGACTGATCGAATCCCCTTACAGAATCTTGGGCAAATTTGATATGAACGTCAAAAGTCAGATTTTCAGCAATGTCTCCATAACTTGCTTCTTGAACAAGACAGACTTGCTTGAGGAGAAAGTGAAAAAGATGAGCCTGATCAGACTATTTCTTGGAGTACACCTAAACACTCCTGGTGGAAAATTTCTGTAACAAATGCCAAGATCTGCACCAGGTGCCCTTGAGCCACTAATCCATAAGAGTTGTCAACAGGCAAAACATCCACTTTATTTTCTGTGACATAAGGATACTATTTTTTGGGATGACCATAAATGACTTATACTACAATAAGGTACAAAAGATTTGATATTTTAATATTTTTGTGTTTTTTAATGATTTCCTATTTTGTTTTCTGAAATAAAAGTATAAAACAAGAAATAGCAAATCTTAATTCTGTATTTAACTTGTTGGGAATCTTAGTCCTTCAAATACAGACTTTGGTTTGTGGCTGAAATGTGCTGGATCACTCACTACCAATGTCTGCTGAAGTCCAACTGCTGATCCATTTCACTACAGATTCCAGTTGAAGCAACTCATCATTTAGGTTCTGGTACTGTGGGACAGCGGCTTAAGCCACTGCCTGTGGCACCGACATCTCATATGGCGCCACATAGAGATGCCAGTTCTAGTTCTGGCTGCACCATTTCTGATCCAGCTCGATGCTAGTGTGCCTGGGAAGGCAACAGAAGATGACTCAAGTCCCTGAGCCCCTGCACCCATGTGGGAGACCTAGAAGAAGCTCCAGGTTCCTGGCTTTGGCCTGGCACAGCCTTGGCCATTGAAGCCATTTGGAAGTGAACCAGCAGATGGAAGATATCTCTCTACCTCTACCTTACAAATAAATAAATAAATAAATAATTCTTTTAAAAAAATGTTGTAATTTACTGGAAGATCTCACACTAGGTATATTTCAGGCTTTGAATTCTTTCTATTTTTCTGACTGAATTCTCCTATTGTTTCAACTATACAAGATGTCTTTAATTACCTGTAGGTAGGAGGCTAAGAACATGAAAAACAGGTAAGATACCTTGGCTCAGCATTACACATAGCAATGGAACTTGTCTTTATGGAAACTCCCTATTTTGAGAAGAATATTGAAAGAAAGGTTTATGTAAGGAATTACATGCTCTTGATTCACACAGCTCTAGCTTTCATGTTGGTTATTACTTTTACATGTGAGTTACTTTTTTTTTTTGACAGGCATAGTTAGACAGTGAGAGAGACAGAGAGAAAGGTCTTCCTTCCGTTGGTTCACCCTCAAAATGGCCACTGTGGCCGGCGCTGCGCCGATCCAAAGCCAGGAGCCAGGCGCTTCCTCCTGGTCTCCCATGCGGGTGCAGGGCCCAAGCACTTGGGCCATCCTCCACTGCCTTCCCGGGCCACAGCAGAGAGCTGGACTGGAAAAGGAGCAACTGGGACAGAATCCAGCACCCCAACCGGGATTAGAACCCGGGGTGCCAGCGCCGCAGGCAGAGGATTAACCAAGTGAGTTGCAAGCCGGCCAGTTACTTTGCTTTTAAATGCTGCAGTTTATGAAGGCAATGTTCTTAGTGTTTCAAACATTATATGTAGATTTCCGGTCTGATGCTAATGAACAGCTCCTAAGTGATATGCGAGAACAAAGAGCAAGCAAACGGCATACACAGTGATTTGATCAAAAGAAAAATGTGAAATATAATTTGCCATTTTTATATTTAACCACCAAGTAATGAATGTGCCATGTGGAAAATGCATAGCAACAATTAACTGTACACTACTTAGTAACAGAGCTTCCTAAGTAAATGTACCCTCCCCAGAAAAAAATTATAATTAAAAAATAAGATGTCACTCTATTTTAATAAACCTATTTTTCATATCTTTCCAGGCATTTGCAGTATATGTAGGTGAGATAGTATACAATGCCCTTGTGTTTTAAAAATGAGGAAAGAAAAGGCAAGGGAAAGATGAAGTAATGCTAGAACTAAAACTCAACCCTCTTTACAACAAGTCTGGGTTCCTCTCCTCTACTCCATGATTTTCTAATATTGTTAGAATCAACATTTTTCTAAAAATAGTAAAAAATTTAAGGTGAGTGTTTAAAAAAGCAAATCAGAGCAGAGATATTCTGGTTAAAAGAGGTGGGGTTTACAAGTCTGAATCTCTTTCTTTTCCTTTCCCTGACTGTATTTTCTGGAATCCCTACAAACTGTTGGAATAAGTTTGGAAACAGTCTGCTTTGTACCATGCAATCTTACAAAATTAATCTGGAAGGAAGCCAAGTTTAAAAATTGTGAAAATTAAACATCAATATAGAAAATAAATTATACTTCAGTAGAACATGAAAGCTGTCACAAGTTAGCTCATGATCAAGCACCAATTAATAAGCCTGCAAAGGAGCATCCTTGAGTTCAGCAAAAGAAGACATCACAGTAAGTTGGCAGTGGTCAGGACTGACTTGGATCTTAAACCAGGGATAGTACTGAAATGAGAAGAAAAAGCTAGTTGTAAAAGATGTCAGGAAGATGTAAGGGAAATAGCCTCCACAATGACACTAAAACAAGAAACAACAACACAATTTTAATTGAAGTGAGTAGACCAACTAAGCGCAAAGAGATGACTGAAGAAGATGAAAACAGTGAAGTCAAATCCAGAAATTTGTGTTGGGAGGCCGGCGCCGTGGCTTAACAGGCTAATCCTCCGCCTTGCGGCGCCAGCACACCGGGTTCTAGTCCCAGTCGGGGCGCCGGATTCTATCCCGGTTGCCCTTCTTCCAGGCCAGCTCTCTGCTATGGCCCAGGAGTGCAGTGGAGGATGGCCCAAGTGCTTGGGCCCTGCACCCGCATGGGAGACCAGGAGAAGCACCTGGCTCCTGGCTTCGGATCAGCGAGATGCGCCGGCCGCAGCGGCCATTGGATGGTGAACCAACGGCAAAAAGGAGGACCTTTCTCTCTGTCTCTCTCTCACTATCCACTCTGCCTGTCCAAAAAAAAAAAAAAAAAAGAAATTTGTGTTGGGGCCAGACTACTTCACGTAAATGGGTTCTAATACTACCCTGCAGGCTTCAAGGAGTCACTGAAGGTTTCAGGGTGAGGTAACAACAGAACCAAAGTCTTTCAGGAATTTTACTCAGGCAGTGGTGTAAAAATATTCTTGGAAAGAAAAATTGGAGGAGAAAAATCTGTTAGGAGACTATTTGCAGACATCCAGGCACGATAATGATCACAATCAACTTAAAAGCTGGAAGAACTGAAAGGAAAAGGACAGATGAAAATTCCAGGAAGATTTGGAAGGACTCAGAAGGTTCCCTGTCATTCCAGGTAGTAGAAACACATTCTGGATATCTATCAGGGATTTGTAAAGGAGTGTCATTCATTACAAAAAGAAGGGTGGAATGGGAGAGTCCATCTGAACATAAAAGTTCAAAATGTGTTTGACTCCAAGAATGATGAAGGTAGTTCTAGGGAGAGACCTCTCATACAGACCATTCTAAGAGAGAAATAGAAAAGAGGCCCTGTTTCCTTAAAATATCAAAATAATGTAAGCCAAAAAATCAAGTAGCATATTAAAGCACATAATCCTCTAAAGTCAAGTGGTTCTTAATAATTGAATGAAGCTTATTTTCCTAGTCTATACTTCAAGGTGATAGCTCAGAAGAAAGCAAACTGTCTTGTTATCTGCTGACATAAAATACTGCAAAATAGTTTAACATTTCTCCTTTTCAACCAGCAACACAGATACAGTACTTAATAGCAGGCAAATCATCTTTGAGTACGTGTGGAAAGAATATATGTGAATGGGGCCAGTGCTGTGGCCCAGCAGGTAAAGCATCCACCTGCAATGCCAGCATCCCAAATGGGCACCATTTCCAGACCTGGCTGCTCCACTTCTAAGTCAGCTCTCTGCTATGACCTGGGAAAGCAGTGGAAGATGGCTCAAGTCATCGGGCCCCTGCACTCATGTGGGAAACCTGGAAGAAGCTCCTAGCCTTTGGCTTCGGATCAGCACAGCTCTGGCCATTGCAGCCATTTGGGGAATCAGCCAGCAGAAGGAAGACCCCCCCACCCTCTGCTTCTGTGTAGATCTGCCTTTAAAGTAAATAAATAAATCTTAAAAAAAAGAATATATGTGTATATATATTTATATTAAGGTTTTAACATTTTATATTCATTGAGGACAGAATTATTATGTTTTATTTTCTTTGTAATTCCGTATAATATTTAATCTACCTATTTCATGCAAAGTAAAAGAGCTAATTCATGTTCACTTCTAGTCCACTGTGAATGCTAGATATTTTATAACTTTTTCTCTTACTAAATATATACTCATTCTGATTTTTAAATGTATAGCTAATTAGCATTATGAAATGTACTTCCATGAACATGGCTCTAATGAAATTTATTGTCATAATTTCTCATCTCTTTTGATTTCTAAACCTAGCCTCAACTATCCTGGTATGACTTACAAGTACAACCAAACTCTCCTATACTGATAGATCATAATCAGCAAATTTCATCAGCAGTCTTCATTCAACTTAGATGATACCATTTGTAAACAATCATTTGTCAAAATTATTTGCCACATTTGTAAAGCATCCAACAAGAGCGTCACATTTTAAATCCCAGAAGCTTCTTCCAAGCTTCCAGACCCTGAGAAAAAGAAGGTGATGCCTCAAGTACTTGGGTCCCTGCCACCCACATAACAGACCCAGACTGAGATTCCAGCTCCTGTCACCCAGCACCACCTGTTGCAGGCATTTGAGAAGTGAACCAGCAAGTGGAAGATCTCTGTGTTTCTTTAAAAAAGATTTATTCTATTTATTTTTAAAGTAGAGTTACTGAGAGAGGGAGAGACAGAGAGATCTTCCATCCTCTGGCTCACTCCCCAAATGGCTGCAATGCCCAGAGGTGGGCCGGTTTGAAGCCAGGAGCTTCTTCCGTGTCTCCCAGGTGGGTGCAGGGGCCCAAGCACTTGGGTAATCTACTGCATTCCTAGGTTCATTAGCAAGGAGCTGTCAGAAGTGGAACAGCCAGGACTCAAACTAGCACCCATATGGGATGTTAGCACGGCAGAATGTGGTTTAACCCATTATGACACAATGCTGGCTCCAGATCTCTGTCTTTATGTTTGTCTCTGTATGTGTCTCCTCATATATATATATATATATATAGAGAGAGAGAGAGAGAGAGAGAGAGAGCGAGCCCATCACAAACTATAAAGCAACAAATTCATCAGTATGACTTTATCAGAGAACATCATTAAAATAATGGAATATAGAGTACCTTAAAATAAAGCAAACAATTTCTGTGTATCTGCTACATGCCTGCATTTGTAATATTAAGAGCTTTCCCAAAAGATACTTAAGAGATACTGGTTATACCCTCAGAAAGCAAACTGATTGGATAGGGATTACAACTGTGAATTGGTCCACTGAAGACAGTGATGGAGCTATGCTCCTAAAATAATGTATCAGGATAGAAAACAACCTTCTTTGAGTTACTTACATATACATTTGCAACAATTTGGAATAAATAAATCAAGAGTTTTTAGGGTCAACATTGTGGCCCAGTGGGTTAAAGCAGATGACTACAACTGCAACATCCTGTATGGTCACTGGTTTGAGTCCTGGCAGTTCCACTTCTGACCCAGTTCATGGATAATGCACCTGGTTAAGCAGCAGAAGATGGCCCAAGTCCTTGAGCCCTGCCATCCATGTGGAAGACATGAGTGGAGTTCTAGGCTCCTGGCTTCTGCCTGGTCCAGACCTGGCTGATGCAGTCATTCCGGGAGAGAACCAGCTCCTCCTTCTCTGTTGTAACTCTGTCTTTAAAGTAAATAAATCTTTCACAAAAATTTTTTATACAATGCTAGTTCATTAAATATTCCTAAACAATGAAATCTGCAGAACATCAATAAATGTTAAAGTCTACCTTTCTTTAAGATTTTAGGACTAAATAACTTTGAAAACTTTGGAGTTTTTGTGCTTAATTGTAAATAACAATATTTATGATGTATGTGGATACAAATTAATACATCATATGAAAGTTTTCAGCAAATATATTTAGGAATCAAGATACAGAATAAATCCTCTAAGAATTGTAAGGTAATGCTGTTACAATATGAAGATGGTTCAGTATGATTTCTATTCACTGTGTTCAAGACGACATTACTAAAATTTACTCCTTATAAACTATGGTCATATTTTAGTTCAGGTTCACTAACTTAGAGAATAATACAATGTGGTTTTAGAATGTTTGGTGTAGGTAGCTCCACAATAAACATCAACACATTCAATTCCAAAAGATATTTGGAAATAATTATGATGTTTTATAGTTATCTTAATAGCCTAAAGGTGCTTTAAATCTGACAATGAATTTAAATTTGTTAAAGGAGTAACTAAATAGGAAAATGGCTTTCCCAATGCAGACTCCACTGATCAGTGGCATTGGTGGTTACATTTGTCAAACTGGTATAAAATCCTCCATTTATTGCTGGATCTTGTAGTATGAGACTATAAATAATAGGTAGGAAGCAAAACAATGAAGAATAACAGACATGCACCTAGAATCCCTTCACACATCTCTCAGTGCCTCTCAAGACAAAATGAAATTCAACTATTGTATGCAAGCCTTCCTGATCTGTCCCCTCTCTGCATTAACTCTCCCCTCCCTTTTTTCAATGCCCAAAACTTTCACATACTGAGTAACTTTCCCTACATCTACATGAATTCATGCCTCATGACTCCCATGACAGACCCTGCTCATTTATCCACTTAGCTAAAATAGACCCTTTGAGTTCTGAGAGAATAGCCACTCCCATAAGGATTCCTATAATTAATTGTGCAAACACTGAACACAATCATGCCCTCTCTTCTGGAGCAGTAACTTTGCTGCTTATAAAATTCCCACAGTATGTAGTTATTTTTAAAGAGTAATGAATGGATAATTAAATGAACTTATTAGTACAAGAATTAGAAATCATAATGTGTACTTTTAAAGGCTACTAATTTTTATTTATTTGAAAAGCAGAGGGAGGGAGAGAAAGAGAGAGAGAGAAGAAGGGGGGAAGGTAGGGGGACAGGAGAGGGAGAAAAGGAGAAGGAGAGGGAGAGAGAAGAGAGGTGAAGAGAGAGTCAGAGAGAGAAAGTCAGTCTTCTATGCACTGGTTTTTCTCCTGAAATGGACAGGCTGAAACTAGGAGCCAAATATTCCACACAGGTAGCCTATGTGGGTGGCAGAGCCCCAATCACTTGAGTCGTCATGCACTGCCTCCCAGGTGTGCATCAGCAGGAAACTGGTTCATAAGTGGAGGTGGGACTTGATTCTAGGCACTTCAGTATAAGTTTCAGGTGTCCCAAGTTGTGATTCAACCCACTGCACCACAACAGCCACCCCAGTCTGTTTATTTAAATATAAAATGGGTTCAACATTTATCCAGTAATGAAACATTTATTCAGCACTCATGGTGTACCAGACATCATATTAAGTGAACAGACACAGAGACAAAAACAAAAACGTGACTTTGAAGGCATTCACAGTGTATCAAGTGAGGTAAGTATTTACTAGCATAACAAATGTAAATAAAAATGATAGTAATACATGCTAAATGATGAATGGAAAACAGATTTAGTCCTTCTCGGGTCTGGACTGTCCCTCAAAACCAGCCACTCAGGTAGGCAAGCCATAAACTGAGTGGCTTTTCTCAGTTTATGATGTTGGGGCACACAATTGCTGGTTTGACCATCTGTGGTCTTAATACAAGGAATGCCCATTCAGCCTCAGGCTGCAAATTCAGTGAATTCATCTAATAGTCCTGTCTCTGTTTATCTTGGAAAAGGGGGATCATAAAAGCAGAATAAAAAATAAAGTGTATTAAAAAATAAGGCAAGTTGAGTGTGGTTTATGAATTGTGACAAATAAGATGTTAATAATGGGGAAAGCTGGGTGTGGAGTATAGGGGAACTCTTCATACAACTCTACAATTTTTGTTTTGTAAATTTTCGTTAGTAAAAGTTTTTTAAGAATTAAAGTATACTTCATTTTGACTGAGATAAGAGGTGAAGGCTACATGAAATCAACAATACTTGAGTTGATTCTTGCATACTTTGGCAGAAATATCTAAGAATGATAAATATGTATTCTGGGTACAGGTACCACCACACTGGATAAATGTTATAAAAGGTGATACTCATGTGAATTCAAGTAGAATAGTCAATATTAGTCATATGAAACTATGTATCTACTAAATGTGGAAATAGATCAGATGCTGGGCTATGAGTTTGGCAGAGTGATTAAGGCTCTTAACCTATATAGTAGTGTTTTGTTTGAGATCCAGCTCTACTCTCCATTTCATCTTTCTACTAATACGGACCTTGGGAAGCGGAAGGTAATTGTTGAAGTACATGGGTCCTTGTCACGTATGTTAGAGACCCAGATTATATTCCCTCTTGGTTTTGGCCCGGCCTACTCCTGGATATTCCAGGCATCTGGAGAGTAAAACAGCATATGGCAGATCTCTTTCTATCCCTCCATTTGCATGTCTCTCTTTCAAATAAATAAAATAGCTTTTTCTTTACTTTTGAAAATTTATATAAAGGGAAAAACCTTCACATATTTCATAGATACCATTTTAAGAACATAATGACACTTAACATCCCATCCTCCCTCACTCTCACCCTCTCTCCTCCTTTTATTTTTTTATAAATTTTACAATGACATATTCTCGCTTTTATTTATAATCACAAACTTAACTCGTCACTAAATAAAAAATTCAACAAGTTGTACATAGAAAAACCAGTGTTCCTGAAGAGTATAGATTAGGGCTATAAATAATAATCAAATAGCAAAATGTCAATTTGACTTATGACCATTACAGTTTTTGTACTCTGTATACTAGTTACCACAAATCAGGGAGAGCATATTGTCTTTTGAGACTGGCTTATTTCACTAACCATAAAGTCTAGGTATATCCTTTCTCTCGCAAAAGACAATATTTAATTTTTTTACAGCTGAGTAGTATCCCATTGCATATATATACCATAATTTCTTTAACCAGCCATCAGTTGATGGGCATCTCGGGGTTGAATCCATATCTTAGCTATTGTCAGTTGAGCTGCTATAAACATGGGATACAGATAACTCTTTCATATGTTGATTTCATTTCCTGTGGAAAATTCCCAGGCGTGAAATGGCTGGGTCATATGGTAGGTCTATATTCAATATCTAAGGTATCTCCATACTATCTTCCATAATGTTTGTACTAGTTTGCATTCCCACTAGTAATGTATTAGAAAACCTTTTTTCCCCAAATCTCATCAACATTTGTTATTTTTTGATTTTTGGATGACAGCCATTCTAATTGGGGTGAGGTGAAACTTCATTGTAGTTTTTATTCTCATTTCCCTAATGGCTAATGATTATGAGCATTTTTTCATGTACCTATTGGCCATTTGTATTTCATTCTTCGAAAATTGCTCATTCATATCCTTAGCCCATTTCTTAATAGGATAACTGGATGGCTTTGTTGTTGTTGAGTTTCTTGAGTTCCTTTTATATTCTAGATATTAATGTTTTATCAGATGTGTAGTTTATAAATATTTTTTCCCAAAAAGTCAGTTGCCTCCTTAATTTGTTGAGTGTTTCTTTGGTTGTGCAAAAGCTTCTTCGCTTGATGTAGTCCCATTTGTCTATTTTTGCCTTTACTGCCTGTGCTTCTGGTGTCTTACCCAAGAAGTCTTTGCCTAAAGGCAATGTTTCGCAGAGTTTCCACTATGCTTTCCTCTAGAAATCTGAGGGTTTCATGCCTTAGATTTAGATTCCTGACCCATCATGAGCTGATTTTTGTTTAGGATGTAACATAGGGGTCTTGCTTCATACTTCTGCAAGCAGCATGTCCTGTGTGGGACACCCAGAGGAAGCTCCTGAACCCTGTCTTCAGATTGGCTCAGCTCCAGCCAACGAGGCCATGTGGAGGGTGAACCAGCAGATTGAGGTCTGTCTCTCTCTCTCTCTCTCTCTCTCTCTCCCCTTCTCTCTTTCTCCCCCTCTCTCTTTCTCTCTCTCTGCCTCTGCCTCTCTGTAAATCTGTCTTTCAAGTAAATAAACCAATCTTTATAAAAAAGAAATCAAAGGATACAAATGGGAAAGAAGGAAGTCAAACTATCCCTGTTTGCAGATATGATCCTATATACAGGGAAACTAAAAGGGAATTTTTAAAATGAAAACTTTGTATCAACACATATTCCTTCAAAAATTGAAAAAAATGTGTTAAAAATACCTAAATGTACCAGATTAAACTTTATTTAAGAAAAAGAATCAAGGCCCAAGACCAGATGTCATCGCTGCTGAATTTTACCACACTTTAAATAAAGTAACTCTCCTCAAATGATTCCAAAAACTTGAAAGGAGGAAAAACCTTTCAGTTTTGAGGCGAGCATTACCTTGATCTCAAAACCAGGTGAGGTCACAACAATTACAAAAAATATAGACTAATATTTCTCCTGAAGGTAGAGGTCAAAATTTTCAACAATATTAAGAAAGAGAATTCAAGAACATATAAAAAAGATCAAATACCATACTAAAGTGGTTTTAACATACATAAATCAATAAATATAATAAATCACCTCAATATAATGAAGGACACAAACCATATGATCACTCCATAGACAAAGAAAAAATTCACTTTTTTCCTTAATAATATTTTCATTTCTTTATATAACACAAAGTCGGGAGAAAGAATTTCAGTAAAACATATTTCTAATAAAGGAATTATGGTACTCTACAAAATTAAACATCCTTCAATTATAAAAACCTTCTACATCTCAACACAATAAAAACAATATATGAGAAACCCACAAACAACTTGATACATATAATGCAAGCGTCTACTTTTACCACTTTTGTTCAATATCATTTAGGAAGTATTCATAAGAATAAAGCAGGATAAATAAATAAAGCACATCTAATTATGAAAGGAGGAATTAAAATCATCTCTATTTGTAGATAACATAATTTGATGTATAGAGAAATCTAACTACTCCACCAAAAATTGTTAGAACTTATAAGTGTTCCATAAAGTTGCAGGATACAAATCAACATACAAAAATCAATATAATTTTTATATACCAAAAATAAACTGGCAGGGAAAGAAATCAATAAAGCATTGAGAATAATTGAAAAAATAGAATACCTAAAATAAATTTAATTCAGGATTTCAATGATCAATTAACACTATAAAACACTGATGAAAGAAAATGAAGCCACCACACACACACAGAAAATAATGGACAGAAATTCCATGTTCATGGAGTGCAAGCATTAAAGTTAGTAAAGTGCCCAAACCACCTAAAACAATTGAGAAATTCAGTGTATTTCCCATGAAAATGTCAATGGCATTCTTCATTTTTCACAGAAGTTAAAAAAAGAAAGAAAGAGATCTTAATATTCATATGTAACCACAAAGACCATGAATAGCCAAAGCAATCTTGACTACAAAGAGCAAACCCTGGGGTCATGTTGTGGCACAGCCTGTGACACTGGCATCCCATTTGGGCACTGGATAGTGTCTCACTTGTTCCACTTCCACTCCAGGTCTCTGCTAACGAATGGCCTTAGAAAACCAGTGGAAGATGGTCCAAGTGCGTGGGCCCCTGCACCCACATGGGAGACTTGAATTAAGCTCCTGGATCCTGGGCCTCTGGTCATTGCAGCCATCTGGGGGATAAATCAGCAGATGGAAAATCTTTCTATATCTCCTTTTCTTTCTGTAGTTCTAACTTTTAAATAAATAAATAAATAAATCTTTAAAAAATAAAAATAAACCTCTAAGAATCACAATATCTAACTTCAAAACATACTACAAACCTATAGTAACCTAAACAGTGAAGTAGTGGCTTAAAAGCAAAAGAATAGACCAAAAGAACTGAATAGAGAACCAGATACAAATCAGTGAATTTACTGCTAAAAGATCTTCAACAAAAGCACACAAGCATACAGTGGAGAAAGGATAATCTCTTCAATAAATGTTTAGTGGGAGAATTGGATATTCAAATGCAAAAGAGTGAAACTAGCCTTTCTCTCACCATATGTAAGCTCAACACAAAATGTTTCAAAACATAAATTTAACACTTGAAACTAGCAGAAGAAAACATAGGAAGAAAGTGTCAATATATTGGCAATGAAAGTTTAGATAAACCCTAAACACAATGGCAACAAAAGAAAAAAATAGACAAATAGGACTGCATCTAATCAAGAAGCATCTGAACAGCCAAGGAAACAACTAACAGAGTGAAGACCCAACACGCAGAATGAGAGAAGAAGTTCCCAAACGGTATCCAGCAAGAGATCAATATCTAAAATATACAAGGAACTCAATACTACAAAAGCAAACAACTACGATCTTTTGAGGCAATATGTTCACTCTGATTAAACTTTACACAATGTATGCATGTACCAAAATATCACATGGTACCCTATAAATACATATATTTCTATGTATCAGTTAAAATTTTAAAAACTCTATTTTAAATCAGAGCTCCAGTTAAACTGATTGGTTGGTGGGTTGGTTATTTGGATGGTTGATTAGCTGGCTGACTGAAGGTTTTTTTTTTTTTTTAAGTTTATTTAAGTTATACAAGCTTTATGTATTTCATATATATAGATTTAGAGATTTAGGAACATAAATACTTCCCACCTCCTAGTCCTCCCTCCTGCCCATACTACAACCCTTCCCCCTCCTCCATCATTCCCACTCTTAATTTTTACAAAGATCTATTATTCAGTTTACTTAATAATTATATAGTTAACCCTACAGTATGTAAAAGAGTTCAACAAATAGTATGAAGAAAAAAAAAAAAGACTGTTCCTCAAAATGTCAATTTCACTCCAATACATAACATTTTAGGTGCTCTTATTAGTTACCTCGCATCAGGGAAAACATATGATATCTGTCTTTTGGGGACTGGCTTATTTACTAACATAATGGTTTCTGGTTGCATCTATCTTGTTGCCAAAGACAGGATTTCATTTTTTTTAATAGCTGAGTAGTACTCTATAATGTATATATACCATAATTTCTTTATCCAGTTAACAGTTGATGGACATCTGGGTTGATTCCATATCTTAGCTATTGTGAATTGTGCTGCTATGAACTTGAGGGTATAGATAACCCTTTCAGATGCTGAAGGATTTTAAAAAGAGTATTTTCCCTCCTTTAAGGAAATTTATGAAAAACCCTATGGTAGGAAATGTTAATTATATAAGGGGAAAATCCACCAACATTAGATATGATTAAGAAAGTACAAGTGATCTGAATAGATATTTCTCAAAGGAGGATAAAAAAATGTACAACAAGAACGTGAAAGAAAATTCAACGTTACTAAGTTCCCTTGAAAGGCAAGTAAAAACCACAAGGAGTTATTAACTAACCTCAGTTAGAATGATTATAGTCAAAAAGACAAAAAAATACCAAAGGTTGACAATCATGAAGAGAAAAGGGAACTTTCATACAATGTTGATGACAATGTAAATTAATATAACATTACAGAAAATAGTACATTCCTCAAAATGCTAAAAATGGAACGACCATATGATGCAGCAAACCTACTACTAGGAATATATCTCAAAGAAATGTAATATGTATATCAAAGATATACATTTATTTCAGCAGTATTCACAATATCTAAGACATGGAATCAATCAAGGTGTCCAACAATGGATGAATGATAATGAAAATGTATATACACAGAATGGAATATTACTCAGCCATTAAAAGAATGAAATCTTCTATGTATTGCAACTTGGATGGAATTGGAGAACATTATGTTAAATGAAATGTCAGGCACAGATAGATAAATATTCCAAGTTCTCATGAATATGTCAAAGCTGAAACAATTCATTTCATAGAAGTCAATGTAATGGTAGTCACCAGAGCTTAGGAATAGTGGAGAGAAGGAAGAGAAAGAGAGGTTGGGAAACAGATACCAAAATGCAGTTAGACACTAGAAATTAGTAGCAATATTCAACAGCACAGTAGGGTGATTATATTTCACAAAAACTTGCTTTGTGTATTATAAACAGAGCTTCCCATGATAAATGTTTTGGGAGGTAGAAACACGAATTACCTTAATTTGATCATTACACATTGTGTACATATAGCAAATTATAACACTGCATTCCATAACATGTATGATTACTATGTTAATTTAAAATCAAGGAAAATTGCATCTTTAGAAGAACAGAAGAGATGAAATCCATGAAGTAAAAAAGAACACTTTACAATTGATAACTTCTACAGAAAGAGCAGCAGGATTTCATTAAAATGTCCTAATATAATATCAGTACTCTTAGAAGTACCTGTCAATGCAATTCACTCAGACACTAAAATCATTCTCAGGTCTTAACAGTATTTAAACTTAAATAAAATACTTGATTTAAATTTAAAATATAAATCTGATCAAGTCATTGTGCCACTTACATCCTTGCTCTCCCCACCACCTAAAAGATAAAGGATTATATTTTAGGATAGGGGCTGGCATTGGAGTATAGCCTGTTAAGTCACCGCTAGCAATGCCAACATCCTATATGGGCACAGGTTCTAGACCTGGCTGGCCCACTTCCGATCCAGCTCCCTGCTGATGTACCTGGGAAAGCAGTAGAAGACAGCCAAGGGACTTAGGCCCCTGCAACCACGTGGGTAACCTGGAAGAAGCTCCTGGTGCCTGGTTTCAGACCAGTGCAGTCCTGGCCATCACAGCCATTTGGTGAGTGCACCAGTCAATGGAATATCTCTCTCTCTCTCCTCCCTCTCTCTCTCTCTCTCTCTCTCTCTCCCTCCCTCCCTCCCTCCCTCCCTCCCTCTCTTTCTCTGTATCTCCATCTATTGCTGTAACTGTGCCTTTCAAAAAACTGAAAATAAATCTGAAAAAATTTTAAATTTAGCATAGACTACTCTGTTCCTTATGGTCACTACAAATCTTTTCCTTTGGATTTTTTCAGTGAAAGAGCCAGAAGACAGACAGAAATAAGTACACAAAAACTGATAAAAAAAAAAAAAAGTAAACCAAATAGTACTTGATTAAAATGGCTTAACAGAACTATATGATGAGATAGGAGGACCTACAAGTGATTAGCTGTTACTATCACTAGCAAGACACTTGAGTTCCAAAGAAAGAATGAGAAACAGAGGGAGAAACATTAGCATACATTCTAAAGAAGAAAGAAGTAAGACATACAATCTGTATTCTTTGCAGCACATAATAAACAAAATTTTGTCACGCTTGGGAAAAAAGTGAAAGCTCACCATTTTTAAAAAGCTTAATGTCTACTACAAAGGTGTTATAAACTAGAGTGGTGTGGTGAGGTGTGAATTAACTTCACTTTCATACCATGGAAATCAGCACAAATGTGCAAGGTCCCCAGAGTAGGATTTCTAAAATAAGCTAAGAATGTGGAAGCATCTCCATTTAAAAAGCTAATTCAATCATCTTCACTTCTCCTAGCTTAAAAAATTCTGTCTATCTCCTAAGGAAACTCTATTAAAATGTGTCAGTGAGCAGTGAACATTGCCATGTCATCTCTTGGAGACACACACATACACACACAGATATATATATTATATATATATAATATTATATATATATAATATTAATATATATATAATATTAAGAACAGAGTAAGAACCTGAGTTTACTGATATGTATTTTTTAAATTAGCTGAATCTTCAAAAGTATACACTAAAACAATAAAATGAAACTTAAAAGAATATTTTTACAACACTGGCTCAGCAGGCATTTTTTTATCACCTCTATTTATGAAGGGCAACAGTGTTCTTATTTTGGGTAATGGTGAAAGTAGGTGATATATACAGAAAAACACAGCAAGCAGATCCAAACTAGGATGGCAGTTTGGTGCTCTCTTGCAAAACAGGGCTCCAGGAATGTCTCTTACAGATGTTCTTCTTGACAAGGACAAAATAGAGCAATGACCAGACCCTGCGCTGACAAAGGAACCTGGGAGCAGAAACCAGTCAAGCCAACCTAGTCTTAGTCATCACTATGATGCCTGGATGACCAATGTAAGATTCAGCAAGCATGCTTTTTACAAATCAGTGAGAATAAATACATCCTGCACCAGTATACTTCCACTCTGGATTTCTTCTATCCAGACCATACAACCTTGAATTCCTATTGTAAAACATATGAGAAAAATAAATACATTTTCACATAAATATGTGTATAACATGTACCATACATACTGAGAAGAAAAAATTATATTGAGAGGAAAAAGCATATATCTAAAAATCCTTATTACTAAGTGGTTTCCCCAACTGTCCAACAAAACAGTGTCTGAAAATACAGTGAATCAGTTATCTGATCATATCAGCTGGATTTGCATTTTATCTATCATATTCAATGTATTCTACTTGAATAAACACATTCTTGATATATGCATATAGCTGGTATATTTCATTATCCACAAGCATCAGAAAGGAGCAATATCTTAGAAAATTCGTGCAATTAGCATTGTCTGAGTCTATAACACACACACACACATGATTTTGGCATCAAACAAGAATTGGCTGCTTTACCATCTGACTCAAATTTATCTACATGAGTTCTTTCAAATAAAAAGCAAAATGATGTCATGCTGCTCAACATAGAAATTTCACATGTGCATACTGATATGAGTGCAATATAAAAACAATATATTGTGTAACTAAAACATTGCATGCTATACAAGTTTTGACAAATGTTAAGGTGAATATAATTTCTAAAGTACAATTAGCATGCAAAAATCTAACAGACTTTCCAGTCAGAGTGACTAAGAACATGAACTAACAGTGATTCTTCCTAGATATATTATTCAATAACACAAACTAGAGTTGGCTCTGTGGCACAGTAGGCTAAGCTTCTGGCCACAGTGCTTGCATCCCATGTGAGTGCCAATTCGAGTCCTGGCTGCTCCACTTTCAATTCTATGTTTGGGCCCCTGTAACTATGCAGGAGACCTGGAAGAAGCTCCTGGATCCTGGATCCTGGCTCCTGGCTTCGGATCAGGCTAGCTCCGGCCATTGCTACCCTTTGGGGACATTTCTCTCCCTCTCTCTGTCTGTGACTCTGCCTCTCAAATAAATAAAATCTTTTTTCAAAAAAGCACAGACTTTAAAATAGCATCCATAAATGTGAAAGCAGTATATATTAAAAGGTAGTATTATTTGAAATGTTACTACAAAGATACCGTAAGCAAAACAGTATGGTATTAGTATCAGGACAGACTTACAGACATACAAATTAATAGAACAGCATTGAAAGTCTACAATTATCGATCTCTGAAGATAAACAGTTACAAATGAATCAAAAATCTAAATACACAAGTTAAAACTGTAAAACTCTTACAACAAAACATAGGTTTAAATATTTATTTTTTATTAGCAAACCATTTCTTTTTTTTAAGATTTTTATTTATTTACTTGAAAGTCAGAGTTACACAGAGAAGGAGAGGCAGAGAGAAAGAGAAAGAGAGAGAGAGGTCTTCCATCTGCTGGTTCACCCCCTAGTTGGCCACAACGGCCGGAGCTGAGCTGATCCGAAGCCAGGAGCCAGGAGCCCCTTCCAGGTCTCCCACGTGGCTGTAGGGGCCCAAGAACTTGGGCCATCTTCTACTGCTTTCCCAGGCCACAGCAGAGAGCTGGATCGGAAGAAGGAGCAGCCGGGACATGAACCAGCGCCCATATGGGATGTTGGCACTGCAGGCAGTGGCTTTACCTGCTACACCACAGTGCCGGCCCCTAGCCAACTGTTTCTTAGGTAAGACATAAGGGTAAGGACACAAAAAAAATAATAGAATAACTTGATTTCATCAAAATTAAAAATTTTTGTGTTTCAAAGGATACCTTCAAAAAATGATAGAACAACCCATAGAATGAAAGCAAATATTTGCAAATCATGTACCTGACGAGTCTAAAATGAGTAATATATTTTAAAAACCATTACAACTTACTACTAAGACAAATAGCTCAACTAAAAATGGGCAAAGACTTTGAATAGACAATTCCCCAAAAACGAATGGCCTTCAAGTACTTGAAAATATATTCAACTTCATTATTAAGTAGAAAAACAGAAATCAAAGCCACAACTAGATACCACTTCATACCCACTAGGATGGCTCTAATTAGTCATGTGAGAAAATTTGAATTTCTAGGTGTTCAAAGGAAAGCAAAAGGGTTCAGGAAATTTATAAAATAATTTGGCAATGTTTCACAATGTTAAATGGAGTCACCATGTAATCAAACAAAACCTCTCATAGATATATATCCAAGAGAAATGAAAATAAACATTTAAAAAAATTTGCGCACTAATGTTCAGAGCAGCATTATTCGTAAAAGATATAAGTGGAAACACCCAAATGCCCATCAACTGAACGGAAAAACAAGATGTGGTGCAGCGATACAATAGCATATTATTCATACATGAAAAGAAATGAAGTACTGATAGATGTTTCAACATACCAGTTTTTGAAAATAGCATGCTGAGGCAAAGGAGCCAAACTTATGTCACTTATTGTATAATTTCATTCATGTAAAATGTCCAGAATAAGCAAATTTATAGAAAACTACGCCAAAAGGCCAGCACTGTGGCTTAGCAGGTAAAGCTGCCGCCTGCAGTGCCAGCATCCCATATGGGCATTAGTTCGAGTCCCTGCTGCTCCACTTTTGATCCAGCTCTCTACTGTGGCCCCGGAAAGCAGTAGAAGATGGCCCAAGTCCTTGGGCCCCTGTGCCCTTGTGGGAGACCCAGAGAAAGCTCCTGGCTCCTGGCTTCGGATAAGCCCAGCTCCGGCTGTTGCAACCAACTGGGGAGTGAACTAGTGGATGGAAGACCTCTCTCTCTGAGTAACTCTTACTTTCAAATAAATAAATAAACCTTAAAAAAAGAAAAGTAAGCCAATAGTATAGGTAAAGGCATGGGAAAGTGGGAAGTGTTACTTAATGAGTGTGGGGCTCCTTCTCGGGGTGAGGAGAATGTTGGGCATTGGGAAGTGCTGATGATTTCACAGTTTGCAAATATTCTAAAAAACATGGAATTGTACATGTTAGGAATGTGAATTTTATTTTCCATTAATTATTTTTTTAATTTATTTGACAAGTAGAGTTATAGACAGTGAGAGAGATAGAGAGAAAGGTCTTCCTTCCATTGGTTCACTCCCCAAATTGCCGCCACAGCTGGCACTGCGCCGATCCGAAGCCAGGAGCCAGGTGCCTCTCCTGGTCTCCCATGCAGGTGCAGGGCCCAAGCACTTGGGCCATCCTCCACCACCCTCCCAGGCCACAGCAGAGAGCTGGACTGGAAGAGAAGCAACTGGGACTAGAACCCGGCGCCCATATGGGATGCCTGCGCTGCAGGTGGAGGATTAACCGAGTGAGCTACGGTGCCGGCCTCTTCCATTAATTATATCTCAATGAAAACAAATTTAAATTGCTCTTAAAATAACAAATTTGGGAACAAAATACAAGGAAGTACAGTACTAAGTGAAATTTGTAAAAACTTTTTCACAAGTAGACATGAAGGGACTGTTTTGAGATTCTAGGCAAAACGAGTCCAGGATATACTCATAATAGCTTCTTTCTGTGACTCTTTAGATCATTTTGAAATTAACATTATTTTCAAACATATTCATGTCCCATTCGGTGGAACTGGGAGGCTGAGAGTTTTGCATTATCTAGTAAAGAGACTTTCCTCTCCTTTTCTAATATGCACCCTCTTTTTCTTCCTATAGCAAAAGCTGAGACAGCCACATCATTATCCATCCAACATCCTCACTTGCTAAATTCTTGTTTTACCTAACATTCGATGCCAGCAATCTGAATTAAAGTGAGTTTCAGTGACAACTCTTACCATTACCTAGCAATCGGATTCTTCCAAGGCTATTTCTGTATTAAAGTGTGTGGATATTTTCACCCTGTACATTCATGAACAGTACCCTCTTCTCTCTTTTCCGTAAGTAGCAACCTGCTGCTAAAGCTGCTACACACAACTTCTGATTGAAAACAAATTTCCAATACCTGAATTCTGTCTTCATGCATCTGTTTCATTGGTTTCTAATGATCGCCTAATTATCAAAGCTAGTAGATTTTCCCGAAGTTTGATACTAATTTACCTATCTGAAGCATTGACATTATTTTAAAAATTCACTTTGTCCAAGTTGTCATTTTCTCTTTCAAAAAGTCATTATTTTTTTTTAAAGAGAGTCAAAGATTCCTAGGAATGATCTCTCTCTCTGTTCTGTCCCTAAGGCACAAAGGTATTCTTAGAGTAGTGAGTCACACCCCAGAGTCATAAATATATATATATATATATATACATCATCAAATATATATACACATATAAATATAAATATGCCCCATACATGCTAGCTTTCTGATCATCGAAAATTAACTTCTCAGAGTCCCAACTATTTTTTTTTTCCTGTAAATTGGGCATTTTCTGGTGTTTCTGTAACGGTAATATTAGACGTTATAAATGTTCTAAGCACTGGCTTAGTATATAAATGGCAATTTTTGTTATATAATGAGTATTACTTGCTTGAACTCCATCATCATCATCACTACTATTATACTCTTTATAATAATCAAGTTTACACTCTCTATCCCCATCTCTGGAGAATGTTCTGCTGGACAGAGGTGCCTCACGTTCTGCTTTTGCCCACTGTGTCTGTCCAAAGTACAGTCAGTCATGTCTGTCAGCAACCAGCAAGCTCTGCCTCCTCACTGATGACATCACCACCCTCCTAGGCATCGGATTTGAAACTCAGATGCCATCTTTTTTCTCTTTCTTACCGAGAAAATAGAATTTACTCCCAAATTTATTAAACTGTGTCTCTGAAACATCTCCTGAGTTATCCCCGTCTCTACTTCTCTGAAGAAATGAAGCCTGCCCCTCCTGATATTTTACTCTCACATCAGTGGTTCCCAAACCTGCCAAAATATCACAGTCAAAATGCAGACCTTGGAGGAATCCCTTATCACACAATTCATAATATTCGGAGTGAGGCTGAGATACCAGCCCTAATGAAAGTACTCAGGTGATTCACATAAACTGCCAGATTTGAAAATCAATGACATATACTAAGGAAACAGTTCCACAGTGCATAGTTCAGCCTTAACTATTCAACACTCATTGATAAAAATTCATTAAGCACCTATCATAATAGGTGCTTAAGTATATAAAAACCAGGAATTATATCTTTGAGTAGCTAACCATCTCAAGATGGCAAAAGAGAGGACTATTGAGGGGGGATGGGTAAGAGGAATGAGTGAAACAGTGAACACAGGCATTAATTCAACATCTTTAGCATGGTAAACAAAGGAGTTACAATTGGAATTAATTTTCTCATAGTTTGGCACTCAAAACCTATACTGCCCGTCTTCATCCTTACTCTTCACTATTAACTAAACTCGTACAAATTCCACAAACAACTGCTGAGTCCTTCTGCATATGAGTTTTGGCTCACAGGTTGCTTTCTGTCTAGAACATCTTTACCCACACTATGTCATTTCCTTGTGCCTAAATCCTTGATGTGTATCGTGTTCTCGATAAGCCCTTCCTGACTCTCTAAACAGGAAATGAGTTTTTCCTGTTACTCTAAGCATCTACAGCTCTACTCGGAACTAAACTTCTTCTAACCTATTTAACAAACGGTTTACTTAATCTTTGTTTTTATACCACAATCCCCTTTGGGGTAGAATTCAAAAGTGGTGTTTGACTCTTCACAGTATCTACTGTATACCTTAAATATACTTAGTAAGTAAATATAAACATATTGATAACTACTACTTTACAAACCTGAATTCTTGGACTTATTATTATTATTGGACTCATTACCTTTACTAGACTACAGGTTCACTAACATGATATTATCCATATAAAATGATAGCTGCTTAAATGAGAGTTACTAATGGACATAGAGTCAGTTTTACATCACTAAATGGCTGATTGAGTCTGCATAACAGTATCAAGTTCAGTGATGAGTTAGTAAAATTGCAGACATGTTTAGCTGTGAACTAAGCTTTTACTAGACAAGGAAGCTACCTAAACATACTATTAATATTATCTACATTTATTGAAAAAAAAATCCATATAAAAATCTGTTAATAACCTGGTCTGAAATGTGAGAGTATGTCTGTGTGAAAACTGATATGTCTATTTGCATTATATGTAAATGCTTCAGAGATTTCAAACAATGCTATGAAATGAGCATCATATTAAAAAACAGAACAAAATCAAGTCCAGCCCTCACCAGGAAAATCCTATGCACAGCTTAATAGATAATTCAACTTACCTGAAAATTTTCATTTAATTAGTTTCATACCATAGTAACACATGGACAGAATAAAAAGGTATTAATACCATTCAAGAAATCTAACCCTATGCAGACATGGTTGCAGAGTAGAAATTCCTTAGTGGAAAAATGAATTATATAATCGATTTTAGAGTCATACCAATTCTTATGGATTATGCCACCAAAGAAGAGCCATCATTTTAAAAGCAAAAAAAAGCCACAACTGAAGAAGTTAACATAATTTTTAAGGGATTGATATGTTTCCTAAGATTCTTCCATACAAAAGGAGTATGCAATTCACATTTCAGGTAATACAGTGTAAAGAACATCATGAGAGATGAAATGAATCTATAAGTTAAAAGCACTGGTCATTTTTAAACCAAAGAAACATAAGAAATGAATTGTGTTTATTTTTAAATGTGCATTCAAGTTGTCTCTCATGGAAACTACCATAAATTCCAACATTCAGAGCCAACTCATCACACTCTGTTCCCAGTTTTCTGAAACAAAGTGCTTCTCACTGATAATCACCAAGGACAATACACAGCATGAAGATAAACCCCTACATCAAAAATAACAGTGAACTCTTGTTAGTTTCAAACATTTAAGGTTACAAAGAAAACTCAAGGATAACTTAGCCATTATTTAAATGTATGTATCAAGGGTTATCATAAACAAAATAAACATAAAGTGATCTAGTCTTAATTTCTACAGAGGGCAGTTTAAGAAGGAATGTTTAAATTTCAGCAACAGATTAAGGTAGATATGAGAAAGTTCTTAACTACAAGTGCTGTTGGGTTCTAGAAGTATGCTGGAAAAGCTGTAGAATTTATCTTTGAAGACTTATAACAATCACAAAAATTTCATCTAAGTAAGATAACAGAACAGGAAGATAGGCAAATTCATTGATTTACAGTATCTTTCTGATTTTATGTGTTAGAATTAGAGATTTTATTGTCTCCAATAGAAATGAACATCATTAAATACTGTTTTAACACTTAATTGCAAATAAATCTCTGATTTATATGTTACTATACCTAATTTCACTTTAAAAATTGAGGTTTAGTAATTAAATCCTGGCTCAAATTTCAGCTCACTGCATTATTTTACATATGAGAACACAAGAGTGGCTAATACTTGGCTTCCTTTACACTGACAATAGCAAGGTCATCAGATACTTCTGAACATCCATCACACATATCAGTTAAGTGCTTAGTTTGTGCACAGCAATGTTATTAGGAAAATATAAGGGACCAGTTTTAATTAGGAAAGCAACTAGAAGCCACCATCATTTTTATCATCATCCTATATTTGATGAAGCACTATTCAAAAAAACAACCATACCTTCCATTTTCAGAAGTGTGATGAATCAAGAATAAAACAGCTAGTTTGGGTCAGTATACACAATGGTATGTCCAGATAAGGGGTCAAGGTCACCACTATAAATCTTCTATGAATCAGATAGGCTCCTTCCTTGAAGGACATCCTCTGACCCTCAGCCAGACCTCGGCCCTGCCTAGTTACATGCAAACACATGGACATTTTTCAAGGGTTAAAGGACTGATAAAATGAAAAAACAGGCATTACTCCAAAGAAAGCCATCAGTATTACTAGAAATCATCGTCTGGGACCAGCTCTGTTAATTATGAGTCAGCAGAATCTTCTAGCTTATGAAAGGAGAATGTACTACTTAATCACAAAAATAAGAAAATAATAAAATATAAGCAAGGACTATATCCACATTCCCTTTGAAACACAATTAACGTGTTTCAGCACTAATTTAATTCAAAAGAGGTTACATTGTAAAAACTGTAATGAACCTATTTATAGAACCAGAAAGATATCACAGCAAGTGAATTTCTGATATTTCAATGACAAATTCTCAAAGCTTCTAACATAAAGATTTATATTTTCCTCATTTGTCTACCTACTAAGCTCATCTCTGAATAAGGAGCTACAGGAACTTTCTTGAGTCCTGGTTAGTGGCTAGCAGTGATTGTGGTGGGAGTATGAACACTTCTGTGACAGTCTGAGTAAGAGTTCTAGTAGTTGACCTTGGTAAAACCTAATGTGAAATACTGTCGCCAAGTAGAAAAGGCCTATAACTAAGAATGAGGAACTCAATGTTCTTCTCAGAATTTTTTCCTGAGGCAGAATATGGTTTGATATAAATCTGTTTCCTGCAAGAAATGGTTTAACAGCCCTTGAGAATAAAATTATATATTCAGACACAATTCAAATAAAACAGAGCAGTTCAAATGTTAGAACACAACAAAAAATTCCTTTTTTTCTTTATTATTACTGGCTCCCCTGCCAGTATTAATCTGGCTCAGTATCTAATCAACACCAGGCTTTCCTCTGAGAAGGACATGGGGCTGTAGCTAAAACAGTGCAGGGTCACTCATAACCCCTGCCTGTTATTTTCCCACGATCCAAGTGTGTAATTCCTGGTCAGTTATTTCAGGTCTTAAGTAATTTGTAAGTGTTCAGTTTCTACACTTTATCATCCTTTAAGAATTTAAAATCACATTCTCTGTTCAACTGTTAATGCTAGGATCTGTATTAGTTTTATAATCTTGTCCTTGTTTTTATTTTTGTTTTGTGTTTTTTGACTCATGAATTTTACTTTGATTTGTTAAAAAATTTAACAGTGGAATGTTTATAAATTTCAGCTTAGTTCTGTAACATCACAAAATTAAGATTTTTTTTTAAATGGGATGGTTAAAATATGCTTCATATTTGAAAAAGCTGGGAATTGCTAGCTTTTAAAAAGTAACTTTTTAAAGATTGAGCACAAAAATGAATGGATTCAAGTAGCAGATTTTTAACACGTCAATTTTAAACAGTGAAGTCAAAAGAAGGCTTTTTTTCTAAGCTTTTTTAAAAACTTATTTGGAAGGCAGAGTTAGAGAGTGAGAGGCAGAGAGAGAGAAAGAGAATCTTCCATTTTGCTGGTTCACTCCCCAGATGGCTGCAGTAGCAGGGGTAGGCCAGACTGAAGCCAGAAGCTTCTTCCAGATCTCCCACCTGTGTCAGAAGCCCAAGCACTTGAGCCATCTTCTACTGCTTTCCTAGGCACATTAGCAGCGAACTGGATCAGAAGTGGAGCACCCAGGACTCAAACTGGCACCTCTATGGGATGCTGGCATTGAAGGCGGAAACTTAACCTGCTACGCCACAACACCAGCCCCTGGAAAATGTTTCTATATCAAATTAGCAGAGATATGATTATGACAAATGTATGCTGTAGATTATAGTTCACATCAGGTAGAACAGATATTTCTGAAAAACAGTTTGTCAACATGTATTAAGTTTCTTAAATATGTTTATGCCTTCACCCAGTAACTCCTACTTCCTGCAAGAAATGGTTTAACAGCCCTTGAGAATAAAATGATATATTCAGACACAATTCAAATAAAACAGAGCAGTTCAAATGTCAGAACACAACAAAAAATTCCAGGACCCTAATTTAAAGAACTTGTAAGTAACAGTACAAAGATTCTGTACAAGAAGACTACCTATTGTTGGCTACTTCCTCTTATAAATTAGTAGTAAACCTATATTAGTTACTTAAACTTACAATATGAGCAGGAGCTCTTGAAGCGAAAGTCCTATTCCTTGGTAATATGCCAGTTTCACTCTCA
The DNA here is from genome assembly GCF_033115175.1 of Lepus europaeus. Taxonomy (NCBI): domain Eukaryota; kingdom Metazoa; phylum Chordata; class Mammalia; order Lagomorpha; family Leporidae; genus Lepus; species Lepus europaeus. Next base: position 74,955,625 of record NC_084839.1, on the reverse strand, counting down.
ACTTCCCCTCTGCCAGTATTCAGCATCTCTCCATCAAGAGGAGAACATTTGAAGGGAAGGGCCCAGAGCTGAGCTTCTGTATGCCTTTAAAGAACAGCTTTCATATTTTTTCTAAAATGGAAGATTTTGTAAATTTGCCAAGAAAGAAGATGAGATATGGGAATGGTTCACTATATACAAAGCTTAAGGAATTGTGTTACTTGTATATTTCAGTTTGCAGGGAAGGCAGGACACACAAAGGCAAGCGCCCTAAGGCAAAATGATTACGAGGTTATGAACATGAGACCTGCTTCTCACTCCTACTTAACCGCTAACCCTCCAGCTGACACCAAGCCATGGCCTCGAAGGCTTTTGTTTTTCATCTCTAAAATGAGGAAAATACAATTAAATTTTTTCTAAATGACCCTTGAAACACTATGATACAAATACCAATATGTTTAGTTTGCTCTCTTTGAATATATAGTCTATGCTGCTTGGAATAGTACGGAGTCAATTCACAAATAGAAAAAAAAGGCACATGAAAGTTTCACCATTTTCCTCATTTATGACATAAGGACAATAATCTCTACTTCCGTGGAACAGTTTTTGATATGGGGATTAATTTTTCTATAATGTCTAGTACAATTTGAGGTGCAAGGAGGTGGCTTGAGTCTGCTTTCCTAATGATCTACAGTTTACTTTTTATAGAGGTATTCTCATAGAAACACTGGCAATCTAATTGAAGGTAGGTATAGCATCACTGGAATATCTGAAATATCTCGTGACCTAGCCAAGGGAATGACAAATTTACCTTACTAATGAGATGTGGCAGTCTCATCACAAAATAACCTCTGAAATTACCCCTGGGCTGATGGAAGCATTCTCTGAAATACACGGTACAAAATTATGTTGTAATATCATGTAGTACATATAGTACCTCATAGCATGTACCATCTCCACACATACTTTTCCCCTAAACAATCTTAAGGGAAATTTTAACATGAACTCCTTTTGAGTGATTCCCTTCAAATATATTGGAGGCTACTCATACTGTTCATGAGTCATTCAAAGGTTTGTGTACAAGAAAATAAAAGCTTTTGTGCCCTATCAGGCACTCATGTTTATAAAGAAAGGCCAGTTTGTCAGTGATAAGCACTTCTCCAGGCACCTTTCTTAAAGACAGCCAAAGCTTTACCTTAATGGGTAATCCCACTGAGGAATGAGATCGAGTATAATTATTCAACAAGCAAAAATCTATTTATAACTACATATAGAAGAAAACAGAAAATTTTAAAATATACAGCTATAAGCAGAAGTTAAAATTTTTTTCATTTCCTAAAATAATAATTTTATTCCTTTAAGTGTTCCTTAACAACTTTAGATACCACAGATCAAATATTCTTTATTCCTGTACATTTTAGGCAATGAACCGATGGTTAATGTTCTCCATAAAGTTCTGTAGCTATAGTGGGAAGGGCACAGCACTCTTTGACACAAGAAGTGAGCTCCAATTACCATCCTGTCACTTTTAACTTAGGTGAGTACAAATCAAGTAGTTTTCCTATTTATGTTTCAGTTTATCCATGGCCTAAGGACTAATGAAAACATACAGTATTACTGGAACACAGTCAGGATTCAGACAATGCTCGGATTCTTAATCTTGCTCACAATGCATGGTATCTGTCATGAACAATGTGGGGGGGGAGGAGAGGGAAGAATGAAGGAAGGGAGGGAGGGAGGAAGGGAGGGAGGAGGGTGGATTGTGTTTAAAGATGTTTTCGTGATACAACAGGGACAATTCTACATCTTGATACGTGGTCTTCTCATCTACTTACTTATTTTGTTTATATTTCACCACCTTCTGCTATCACAATTTGCCTATGGATTTCAGGTGGATGCTGTGGTGTGAGGCTCATATCTTCCAATCAGGACCAGGATACTCACTTCCCCAGATGCTAGCAGTGATGTGTACTGGAGGCTGATGGCTGCCTCTCCCTCTCGCTCTCTCTCTAGAAACTGCCTTTGGCTGAAGGAAATTGCCTTGTCCTAGGACAGACCTTCTCTCCAATGGAAGATAGCATCCAGTGATTGGTGAATATACACGTTCAAAGATACGACCTCTTTCCCTCAAAAAGTATAATGCTAAGGGACCATTCTGGCTCTAGAGGTGAGGATAAAGGTAACCATCAGTGTAGAAGAGGCAAAATTAAACATTTGAGAATGATTATAAAAGGAGTTTGAGTTGAAACTGACATTCACAGACTTAAAACATCAGCATGCTCACTCCCTGACCTTTTACCCCTGTTAGAGTAGGGATGTGTGAGTCAGGTAATAAATGAAGTTCCAGTCCTGGTCTGGCCCACGGTGGATCCACTGGAGCTTTGTTGGCCTTTAAGATCAAGTATAAATTCTGGATACTTTCCATCTCCTTGTTATGTCAAGATAGTGTGTCAAACACATCATATAACAGGGATAATAGTGTATATAAAATCCAAGGATCCGTGGTAATTATTTAAACACCAGATGCATCCTGATAGATGGCTAAAAGCTACCACAAGCTTAATCAAGAAGTGTCCTCAGTTGCAGCTGTAGATTAAGATGTGGTATTGATACAGCTCCATGTGTGCAGCTACTAGCTGGTTGCTATTTTTTTTTTTCAAACCTATTACAAAAAATGCATTTTTAAGGGTCAGGCATTTTGGTGCAGTGGGTTAACCCACACTTAGAAAATCTGCGGCCCATATCAGAGCACCAATTAGAGTCCTAGCTATTCCACTTGTTAATCAGTTTCCTGTTACTACATCCTGGGAGACAGCAGATGATAGCTCAAATACTGGGGTCCCTGGTACCCATGTAGGAGACCTAGATGGAGTTCAAGGCTCCTGGCTTTGGCTTTGGCCTGGCCAAAGAGCAGTTTTGAAAATTTCATATTTACATGGGAAAGAAAAGGAGTATATACGTATAATCTCACACTAGGATTAAATTAACTCTCTTCACGTCCTACCCAACTCTGAAGGGATCTGAACCATCTTGTACGTTCTTCAAAACATGACATTTATATGCCATTTCAACAACATTAAGTTAATTGATCAGATAAACAACAACAATATAGCACCATACTTTGAGTTCTAGAAAAAGCATTAGTCCAAAACTTTGATTATTGCCCTGACTCATGTGCTAAGTGGCACAGTAGTGATGGGAACCTGAGAACTGTGTGATAATGCACCAGCAAAAGACATACATTAAATGTCTATTCAAAAGAAAACTATTCTGCTAGCCAAATCAGCTTCTAGCTCTCTAGTTCTGATGTTAAATCACCTTTTTTTGTGGGCCAGTACTGTGGTATAGCAGTTGAAGCCGCTACCTTGTTCCGCCCTCCCTGGTCGCTTCGCGCCCTCTCTCCTGCCCGTGTCCCGCTAGCTGTCCCCACCATGCTGTCTCTAGACTTTTTCGACGATGTGCGGAGAATGAACAAGAGGCAGCTCTATTACCAAGTCCTAAATTTGGGGATGATTGTCTCCTCGGCACTAATGATCTGGAAGGGGTTGATGGTAATAACTGGAAGTGAAAGTCCGATTGTAGTGGTGCTCAGTGGCAGCATGGAGCCTGCATTTCACAGAGGAGATCTTCTCTTCCTAACAAATCGGGTTGAAGATCCCATACAAGTGGGAGAAATTGTTGTTTTTAGGATAGAAGGAAGAGAGATTCCTATAGTTCATCGAGTCTTAAAGATTCATGAAAAGCAAAATGGACATATTAAGTTTCTGACCAAAGGAGATAATAATGCAGTTGATGACCGAGGCCTCTACAAACAAGGACAACACTGGCTAGAGAAAAAGGACGTGGTGGGCAGAGCCCAGGGGTTTGTCCCTTATATTGGAATTGTGACAATTCTCATAAATGACTATCCCTAATTTAAGCACGCAGTGCTCTTTCTGCTGGGCTTGTTTGTGCTGGTTCATCGCGAGTAAGAAGCCTGCCTTGCTGCCTCTGGGAAGATGCCGTACTTTCTGTTACCAAATGCTTGGAGTAGATTCTGGTCTCTGATTGGTGAAGTGGAGAACACACGTGTTGGCGCTTCTTGGTAGCACTGGTTTACATTAGTTCATGTTTCCATGCCATAGTATGTGTGGGCGGGCACGTGCACTCGAGGGGACTTTCAATCACAGGATTTCCTATGTTGTCATTGTCACACTTTGGCATTTTTGTACATCAGTGAATTTTTTATATTAAAAGGTTGAGCAAGAAAAAAAAAAAAAAGCTGCTACCTGCAGTGCCTGCATAACATATGGGCACTGGTTCAAGTCCTGGCTGCTCCATTTCAGATCCAGCTCTCTGCTATAACCTGGAAAAGCAGTAGAAGATGGCCCAACTCCTTAGGTCCCTGTACGCCCATGGGAGACCTAGAGGAAGCTCTTGGCTCCTGGCTTCAGATCAGAGCAGCTCAGGCCATCAGATGGAAGACCTCTCTCTCTCTCTCTGCCTCTCCTCTCTCTGTGTAACTCTGACTTTCAAATAAATAAATAAATAAATCTTTTTTAAAAAAATCATTTTTTTTCCCTAGGGATTCCACTAAGGTATGTAAATACGAACTTAAAATCATTGAGAGAATTTAGTGTTAGTTGGTTTTAGAAAATTTGGTTTTGACGCACAGAGGTCAAAGTAATGGTATATCTTCCTCATTTTGTGAATGCATAATCCTTATACTACAACAGACCTTTATCAGAATGAACAGCCTTTTCATGGAAAGGCATTCTTATGTAGGTTGGCAGCACCAGGTGTGGTACTGCTCAAGTGCCTGCGAGTAGGGGCCAGGAGTGAGATGAGGGTCACGTGGAAATGGCTGCAACAGCTGGCACATGTCATTTGCAATTCATGTCAAAATGAGCAGGCACTGCTGGAGGAGGCCAGGGTGGGGATGCAGGTAGAGCTACTGTCCAATCCCAGAAATCAGTTACCTTCCAGGATCTGGTTGTTAACTTTACCAAAGAGTAGAAGCTGCTGAATATGGTTCAATCACATACCAGAAGAGATGATTGAGATCTATAAAAACCTGTTTTCCCTGAGGCATCTGGCATCTGCTTTCGAGACAGATGTAACCTTCTAGTTGAATAAAAGTGAAGATCTTGGCTGGTGGAGAGAGAGGAATTCACCAAAAGATCGAGCTAGATTCAGAGACTGCGGTTAAAATTAAATCAATTTCCAATAATAATGTTTCCAAAGAGAAACAATCATATATTAAAGAGGAAGCAATGCCAAGGGATAATTTATATTATTTGTCATTTAAAAAACAGAAATATGAGAAACAATCTGTAAAAAAAATAACAAAGGGGCTGGTGTTTTGACACAGTGGGTTAAGACACTACCTACTAAGCAGGTTCAAGTCTTGATTATTCTACTTCCAATCCAGGTACCTGCTACTGTGCCTGGGAAAGCAGCTCAAGATGGCCCCTGTTTGGGGCCCTGGCACTCACTTGGGAGATGCAGTTGGAGTTCCAGGCTACTGGCTTCAGCCTGGCCCAGCCCCAGTTCTTGCATGTGAAGAGTGAATCAATGGAAGGAAGACATCTTTCTGTCTTTCTGTCTCCCCTTCCCTCTCTCTGTAACTTTATCTTTCAAATAAATCAATCTTTTTAAAAATTTCTGTAAAAAATAACTGGAAATATGACAAGTTGGACAACTACGAGGACAATAATCAGGTAAAATGTAATCACCCAAAAGAAAATGCTGAAGTGCAAGGACAAAGATAGTAAATATTAGGAAGACATTATCTTTCTACTCAGTCAATACCTAAAGAGTATGTGATTCAAAGGTTAAAAGTTTAAATCATGGGTCAGTATTGTGACATAGAGGGTAAAGTCACTGCCTGCAATGCTAACCTCAAATCCAAGCTCCCTGCTAATGGCCTATAAAAAGCAGCAGAATATTGCCCAAGTGCTTGGGTCTCTGCACCCACATGGGAGACCTAGAAGCTCCTGCCTCCTGGCTACAACATTGCCCAGCCTGGCTGCTTCAGCCACCTGGGAAAAGAACAAGTAGATGGAAACTCACTCTCTCCCTCTCCCTCTCCCTCTCCCTCTCCCTCTCCCTCTCCCTCTCTCTCTCCCTCCCTCTTTTCCTCTCCCTATCTCTGTAACTCTTTAAAATAAATAAATAAATTTTTTAAGAGTTTGTATCATACATTTATTTACAGGTCATCAGGAAAGCTATTTAAACAACAAAAACTGATATATTCAAAACCTTTGTTAGCAGAGTCCCCTTACTCAATTTGTAAGAACTCAAGAGATAAGCCCTACAGTACATTTAATAGTCTAAATAAAAGAGAAGCATTACAAACTCAAATAACATGCAAAGTCCTCCAGCTGGATCCTGTGCTACATTAACATCCTGTAAATTATCATGGTGAGGAACACTATGGACAAAGAAAATGTATGAAGAAAAGCTTTCACATGATTCGATCACTTGTTTCTACATCAGAGAACCCATACTGGAGACAAAACGCATGTGTGTATTCAGTGTGGAAAAATGAAGCATTTTTCATGTTCTAGGCTTGTTAGTCACGAGATAATTCATACAAGAGAGACACTGCATTGAAAGCCCTGAACATGCAAAATCTTTCAGTTACAAAACTCACTCCATTAATGCATCAGAGAACTTTTCTAACAATGAAGTCCTGTGAATGTGATGAATTTGGGAAGTCTTATAATCAGACATCTCATCTCATTATGCATCATAGAAATCACTATTTAATGAAATCATTTAAGTGTAAAGATTGTGCAAAATACTTCAGTTTTAGCTGTCACATTTCCTTCACACCTGAGAACTCTACCGAGGGCCTTCATTGTGGGAAATCTGTCAGTGTTCTGACTTTATTGTTCATCAAAAAATACATCTAGAGCAAACATATGAGTGTTGTAAAGGTGCAAAAGTCTTAATCAAAAAGAATATACCCTATTAATCATGCAGGAATTTCTTATATGAGAGCAATCCTTAGTATGTAATCAGTGTCAGATACTGTTAATATCTCTAACCTTACTGGGTTACCAGGTGAATCTGGTATTGGATATCAGATAAGTCACACTGGAGAAAACGCTTTTTAATATAAAAAATATGGCACATTAGTAACCAAGACTAATATTATCATGCATCAGGGAAGTCATTCTGGAGAGAAGTTCTACATTATGTGGCAATATTTTTCATCATAGTATTGTCCTTACTGTACAGTTGAGAACTAGTCATGCAGAAACACACAGACGCACACAAACTCACCATCTCAGTAAACAAACACATCAGATTTTATTCTTTTCAAAAATTCCAAGAAAAATAATTGGCCTGGAAGCACAGTTGATCCGAGCCTTAATGCTTGGATCTAGGAAGGAACTAAAGTAGGTATTTTGTTGGGAGATGACCTAGCTTCACTGCCTTTTTTATTATTTTATTTTATTTTTTTTACATGTAGAGTTATAGACAATGAGAGAGAAAGACAGAGAGAAAGGTCTTCCTTCCACTGGTTCAACCCCCGAATGGCTGCTATGGCCGGGGCTGTGCCGATCCGAAGCCAAGAGCCAGGTGCTTTTTCCTGGTCTCCCATGGGGTGCAGGGCCAAAGCACTTGGGCCATCCTCCACTGCCTTCCCGGACCACAGCAGAGAGCTGGACTGGAAGAAGAGCAACGGGGACTAGAACCCGGTGCCCATATGGGATGCCGGTGCCGCAGGTGGAGAATTAACCAAGTGAGCCACAGCGCTGGCCCCTCATTGTCTTCTTTTAAAAGATAAATAAACTCTCCTTCCTCCGTAACTAGCCTGTGTCTTTTATCTGGTGACAAAAAGCTGACTAGTATACTTCCAGTCACAGGATATCTCTGCTCTGTCTAAATCAGGAGTTATCAACCTGAGGGACCACTGACCACTACTGGGCATATGGATTCCTTTCTGAGGACCAATACACAACGTTAAGACATTCCCAACCACATGAACGTGTGGCTTTCACCATACCTGTTTGATTTCTAATAATCAAAATGTGGGGAGCAATTAGGATACCAGGGTAGCTGCTATAACTAAAGCCAACAGAGTAAGTGAAGAAAAAGGAATGTATTCCTCTCTCGTTTAACAGGTGAGGTGCACACAGCTCACTGTGGCATACGGCTGCTCCACACTGGAGATTTGAGCTCCTTTTATCTTATTGCTCTGTTCTGCTAAAAATGCTGCTTCCATTTAGTGCTCTAAATTCCCTTAATACCACAACGCAACTCAGCCTGTGGGTAGTGGGGAAGGAGAAGTGGAAACGGCCTCTTGTAAGCACAGGGTCTGTGTGATGCAACATCACTCAGCTTACACCTTACTGAACAGTACTTTGTGAAGAACCCCATCTACTTAGTGAGTAAAGCCACCACATGTGATGCCAGCATACCAAGTGGGTGTCAGCTCATGTTCTGGCTGCTCCACTTCAGATCCAGCTGGTAATGGTATGGGAAAGCAGCAGAAGATGGTCCAAGTGCTTGGGCCTTGTCACCCATGGGGGAGACCTGGGTGAAGCTCCTGGTTCCAGCCTGACCCAACCCTGGCCTTAGTGGCCATCCGGGGAGTGAACCAGCAGATAAAAGATCCCTCTGCTTCTTTGTCATTCTCTGCATTTCAAATTAATTAATTAATTAATCTTTTTTTTTTTTAGAGATTTTCTTTATTTGACAGGTAGAGTTACAGACAGTGAGAGAGAGACAGAGAGAAAGGTCTTCTTTGCGTCGGTTCACTCCCTGAACGGCTGCAATGGCCAGAGCTGTGCCGATCCGAAGCCAGGAGCTTGGTCCTGGTCTCCCACCCGGGTGCAGGGGCCCAAGCACTTGGGCCATCTTCTACTGCTTTACCAGGCCACAGAGAGAGCTGGACTGGAAGAGGAGCAACCGGGACTAGAACCAGCGCACATATGGGATGCCAGAGCCACAGGCGGAGGATTAACCTAGTGCGCCACGGCGCCAGCCCCAGTTAATTAACCTTAAAACACATAAAAGAGAGTAGGCATTCAGCACATCAGTTAAGATATCATTTAAGATACCACTTATGAGCCTCATATCCATCCACATCCCTGGGGTCAAGCGTCAGCTCTGCTTCTGATTCTAGCTTCCTGCTAAAATGCACCAGGGGAAGTAGTAAGTGATAGCTTAAGTAGTTGGGTCCCTGCCACCCTTGTGGGAGACTCAGGTTTAGTTTTTGGCTACTGGCTTCATCCTGGCCCAAACCCAGCTATATCTGGAAGATGAACCAGTAGATGGGAGATGCCTGTCTTGGTCTGTTCTTCAAATAATTTTTCTTATAAAAAGAAACACATTTAATCACATCTAGCTACAAGGGAGACTGAGACCGGTATTACCTCATGCCCAATTCAGGGGTTCTATTAATAAATATATTTATTGATTTAAAGTACATGAGAATAGATAAGAGGGCTTACATGCTATCTTGGTAACACTGCTATGATTTCAAGTTCAATTTAAAGATCATGTAGTGTTTGGACAACCCATGTCCACATGGTATATGAGATTCATATGGACATACCATACTTTAAACAAATGCATATCATGGAAACCTAATTATGGTCCTGCATATAAGGCAGGTATCATAAGAATCATCAAGACATAGGGTTGGGGCAGGTATTTAGTTGGCACAGCAGTTAGGATGCCACTTGGACACTTGCATGCCATATTATAGTACAAGCCCTGGCTCAGCTTCTGATTCCAGTTTTCTGCCATTGCACATCCTGAGAGGCAGCAGGTAATGTCTTAGGTATGTGAGTCTCTGCCATCCACATGGGAGACCCAGACTGAGTTCTGAGCTCCTGTATTTGGCCTGGCACAGCCCTGGCTGCAGAGCCATTTGGGGTCTGAACTAGCAGATGGAATGTATTTCTCTCTCTCTCTCTCTCATCTCCTTTCTGAGAGAGAAGGAGAGTAAAATCAGGGAGGGAGACAAATGATTATATTACTGCCCTCACAGCATTACTGAGAGAATTAAATGTAATGGAACCACTCCAAATTAGGTGCCCAATAAAGTTTATTCTCTTCCCTTTTCTCTCTGGATAGCCTTGGTCTGTTGTTAGATGGGTTCTAAAAAAACACAATCATTAGCATATGCTCCAATTGGAAGTATAATAAGACCCTCTGCAGAGAAAATTCGATATTTCTTGGATAGAGTTTTGTGACTGACAGTTGCTCGCTTTCTCTTCCAAAGTCAGTCTGTGCTTGAGAGAACATTCGGAGTTTAAGTAAGGGAGGCCAAAGAAATACTTGTTAGTGCACTTGAACTCAAAATACCAGCTAAGCATGTTCCGTGTGTGACCTCTAGAAATTATTTTTTAAAAAGATTTTATTTATTTATTTGAGAGGTAGAGTTACAGACAGTGAGAGGGAGAGACAGAGAGAAAGGTCTTCCTTCCATTGGTTCACTCCCCAAATGGCTGCAATGGCAGAAGCTGCACCGATCTGAAGTCAGGAACCAGGTGCTTCTTCCAGGTCTCCCATGCAGGTGCTGAGGCCCAAGCACTTGGCCATCTTTCACTGCTTTCCCAGGCCACAGAAGAGAGCTGGATTGGAAGAGGAGCAGCTGGCACCCATGTGGGATGCTGGTGCCACAGGCGGAGGATTAACCTACTGCACCACGGCTCCAGTCCTATGACCCAGACCCATGAACTCTAGAATTTAAGAAGTGATTCTTCTCCATCCTGGGCCTTATAAAAACCAATACTCTTTGTGTCACCAGGAAGTTCTAAAGCTATATACCAGGATACTTCTGGAAGTCTGTGGAGGAGCAGGCATCGTGTTGTAGTGAGTTAAGCCACTAGCCTGTCAATCAAGCATCCTGCTAGTGCACATAGGAATGTTATAGATGATGGCTCAAGTAGTTGGGCCCCTGCCACCCATGTGCGAGAGTCTGTCTTCAGCCTAGCCAGCCCCAGCTGTTGCAGGCATTTGGGGAGTAAATTAGCAGACTTTCTGTCATTCTGTTTTTCAAAATACATAAATAAAACCTTTTGTAAAAATGTGCTGAAAAAGGGAATTAAAAGTATGAGTTTATTTTGAGGCAAATAATTTTTGAAATCATGCAGCTTTTCATAACATGCATTTTCCATGTTGTTTAAAATTTGCACCAAAAAGTTCTATAAAATTCACATACTTTTGATTTTTCCATGAAATTCTGGTGTTCCTTTGTACATTCTAACAATGCCACTGAAACCCAGAATAGCTATCTATGCCTCTGAACTTTCAAAATCTGCTTATTGCCAAAGCCACATGAACAGAACTCTGTAGTGATATCAGCATAGGAAATAATATAATTATCTTCTATAGTACAGAAACCCTCTTACTGATGGAATTACTATTTGCAAATTTAATCCATTCTTTTTATCCGAAAGAATCTGTTTCAATGACTTCACTTAAAAACAACAACAAAAGGAAGCCTAGGGTGGATGTTTGGTATAGTGGTTATGACACCACTTGGGGTAACTTCATCCCATTTCAGAGTGCCATGTTCAGCTTCCAGTTCCACCTTCCTGCTGATACACGCCTTGGGGGGTTGAGGGCAGGGGCAGCAGGTGAAACCCTGGTACTTGGATCTCTGGCAGATTGAGTTCCAGACTCCTGGCTTCTGCCTGATCTAGGCCCGGATGTTTTGAGCATTTAAGTAATTAACCAGTAGAAAGAACGTCTGTTTCTGCCATTCAAAGAAGTAAAGAAAAAAAAAATTAAAAGAAAAAAAATACTTGTGCCTTTTAAACTCATATTTGGTTTTTAAATTCATAACTTTTCAATTCATATGGCTTTTTAAAACTCATATTTATGAGTTACCAAGACAAAAAAATCACTGTGTACTCAATTAAACTTAGGAAATTATGGAGTTTCTTAAGGAACAACCACCCTAACCAAAATACAATTTCCCAAATAAGGAGTTTCCTGCTTAGTTTTGTCCAACTGTACACTAGTCCATGAATAATTGCTGTCTTTTTCTAGTTTTATAAAAACGGATTTGTCACAAAATGCTTTTTAAGATAATATTTCCAAATTGATGCTAATAAAATTTTATTCTCATGAGAAAGATATTGAGTGGACCATATGAAACAGATGCACTCAATGTGTTAGTTCTAGATAATTCTGCAATATAAATCTTATAAGGCTGGCGCCACGGCTCACTTGGCTGATCCTCCGCCTGCGGCGCCCACACCCCAGGTTCTAGTCCCGGTTGGGGCACCGGGAATTAGTCCCGGTTTCTCCTCTTCCAGTCTAGCTCTCTGCCATGGCCCAGGAGGGCAGTGGAGGATGGCCCAAGTGCTTGGGCCCTGCACCCGCATGGGAGACCAGGAGGAAGTACCCGGCTCCTTGCTTCAGATCAGCGTAGCGCCGGCCGTAGTGGCCATTAGGGGAGTGAACCAACGGACAGAAGACTTTTCTCTCTGTCTCTCTCTCTCTCACTGTCTAACTCTGCCTGACCAAAAAAAAAAAAAAAAAAAAAAAAAATCTTACGAAATGATTTATATTGTAAAATAATATATTCAGATAAAGTATTAATCTGTTTGTTTACTAGTCAAATCTAAAAATAACACACTAAAAAGGTCCAACTTGATCTGATAAAAACAGTTGATTTATTCAAAGTAAATTTTTAGCTTTTAAATGGTCAAAATTGGCATTCATGGGTAGGCGTGTGGCACAGCAATTAAGTTACCTCTTGGGACACCTACATCCCATATCAGAGTGCCTAGTTTAAGTCCCAGCTACCCTGCCTACAATCCAGATTTCTGCTGACGAACACCCTGGGAGGCAGCAAGTGACGGCTCAAATATGTGGGTTTCTGTCTCCCATCTGAGAGACCCAGACTGAGCTCCAGGATCTGGACTCCAGCCTGACCGTGCCCTGGCTGTTGTGGGCATTTGGGGAGTGAGCCAGCAGGTGGAAAGTCTCTATTTCTTTTTTGCTGCCTCTCTGCCTTTTAAAAATTAAATGAAAAATATTAGTAATAGAAATAAAATAACTTATCTTTAAAAAATGGGTTTTGTCATCCACAGTTATATATGATCTGCTGCTCATAAAACTAAAGCGTTGTTGGTTCTGTGTTTAGCTGTCCTCCTATAGGTTCCTATGGACTTTTTCCAGCCACTTTTATTGTATTCAGTACTTTGGGATGGCTCTGTAAACAGATGAAGCCAATAATGTATTAACAGTACCAACTGAGAGAAAGTATGGTTAACTGAGGTTACTAAAAAGAAAAAGCAATTCAAATCAATTGGCAATCTACAAAAAGAGTTAAAGATTTTAAAAGCTATTATTAAAATTGCTATATTGGTCTATTATGCTATATTATATGTGTGTACATATTGTATGTCCACATGGGGAAATTTTATTAAGAGTTTTATTTTAAATGGCTTATAGATAAGATTGTCCATAAATTTAAGCTGCTAAAATCAATCAAAGATACATTTTAATTTGTGTGACCTGAATCTGTGTATCATATGTTTTAGACTTGTTGGTAGAAAGAAACTAAAAACATTTTATATGGTTGTGCTTAAGTTTACTGGCTAAACAAACTATACCATGTTAGATATTTAAGAAGTGTTTTCAAATACATGATTCTTAAAATTTATAGAAGGCATTGGACCTTCTGGTAAATGTTTTCTTAAGTTGTTATCTAATGGTTGAAACGGTTTGCTAAGTATTCATGTGATATTGCTATTGTCAGCAAGCGATCTAGGACTTGCTCCCTCACTTCTCTATTCTAAGCCCAACTTGTTCTTTCATTTCTCTATTCTCTTCAAGGTAGGAAACTAATTCTATTATGAAGGAATCTGTAGGATGCACAATTTAATCTTTAGACCTTATAAAAGAGATGGCTAACATTTTTCTGTAATAGCATAGCCAAAATAAGAACTTAAATAATAATCTCATAGCTAGATTTACTTCGCCATCAGCGAAGTATACAGTAAGTAGAAAAAACCTCCCTTTCAGACCAAAGGGAAAGAAAGTTTTAAAGTGAGAATATAATTTTCCTCATGGGCATTGTCTACCTTAGAAAAACTACTACAGAACATGCCTGTGACTATAGACTTGTAGTTCAGGCCACCGAAGATTAGAGATGGGACACGGGCACTCCCTTGACTTGCATCCTCTGGTCTGCTTTAACACAAACCAGGAGGAAAAGAAAGCTCGGCATCAGAAGCAATGGGTGGCAGGCCTATTAATGGCTGATCTGTACAGTGATCTGCCCTCAAGGAGACCCAACAGGCCAGTCCACTGCAGTGGCTTTCAATGTGGTAAGCCTGGGCTTCAGCAGAAGTCAGCTTGTGAAGAGCCCTGGCAGCTCTGCCAAGAGTTGGATCACTGGAAATGGACCTGCCCTGGAGTCGAAGGATGCCCAGGTCAGAGCCACAGATCTTATTGGCTCTAAGCTGAAAAGCCCTTCACTCAGCCCAACTTCCAAAGGGACCACTGAAGCTGAGGGGATGGTCAAGTAGGGTCAGCAACATTGCAGGCAGAACTGTAAATTTCTTGTTAGAGATGCCCCCTGCCTTTACCTGGCCAGCTCTCCTCCCAGGCCAGCCAAGTAATGAAAGTCAACAGAGTGCCTTCCCCTAGGAGGTTCACACCTCCCTTAGGATATACCCCATGTGAAGAGATAGATAGGTCTGGGCCTCTGAACTTACAAGGCCTAAAGCCCACCAGATTATTATCAAGACCCTTCTATCAGGTTCTATTTGCCTCTCAATCAGAAAACTTAATTGTAGCTTGGACAGCACCTTTCTTAGCTCCTCTAATAATGACTCTGTCCTTTGTTCTAGGCCCTGTCTAGTGCACTTGGGCCTCATCCCTTTGTAATCATAACCTCTACTCTACCACCAATGGCTCTACTCCCAACCTGTGTGTACTGATGGTCCTCTTCCCCACTTAATGCTGTATAATTGTTCAAACCTGGTAAATGCCACTCTTAGGATCATTGGTTACTATCCTCACTCTGTCTTTTTTTTTTTTTTTTTTTTTTTTTTTTTTTTTTTGACAGGCAGAGTGGACAGTGAGAGAGAGAGAGACAGAGAGAAAGATCTTCCTTTTGCCGTTTGTTCACCCTCTAATGGCCGCCGCGGTAGCGCGCTGCGGCCGGCGCACCGCGCTGTTCCGATGGCAGGAGCCAGGTGCTTCTCCTGGTCTCCCATGGGGTGCAGGACCCAAGGACTTGGGCCATCCTCCACTGCACTCCCTGGCCACAGCAGAGAGCTGGCCTGGAAGAGGGGCAACCGGGACAGGATCGGTGCCCCGACCGGGACTAGAACCCGGTGTGCCGGCGCCGCAAGGCGGAGGATTAGCCTGTTGAGCCGCGGCGCCGGCCCTCACTCTGTCTTTTATGACCTTGTCTAAATATGATCAGAGTTGGCAAACTTGGAAGGCTTCCATAGCCTTGGCAACTCATGACGACAGCCTAGGATGGTTACTGGCACCATAAACTAGAGTGTCAATTTGTTGGGTCAACAACAGGAGCCACTGTGCACTTGCTCCTCATGTGGGATCTCTGTCCTTAATGTGCTGTCCATTGTGATTTAATGCTATAACTAGTACTCAAACAGTATGTTTCACTTTGTGTTTCTATGTGGGTGCAAACTGTTGAAATCTTTATACTAAATTGATCTTCTGTATATAAAGAGAATTGAAAATGAATCTTGATGCAAATGGAAGGGGAGAGGGAGCGTGAGGGGGGAGGGTTGTGGGTGGGAGGGAAGTTATGGGGGGGGGGGGAAGCCATTGTAATCCATAAGCTGTACACTGGAAATTTATATTCATTAAATAAAAGTTAAAAAAAAAATAAATGTAATTATCACAATAAAAAAAAAATGGGTTGTCAAAATAATAAATGAGTCAAAAATGCTTATTTCCATAAAACTAGCTAGCAAGAGTCATTTGCTTTACTTCTACAAACAATAAATACTTGAATTAAGGAAATACTAAAATGTAATTACTAGTCTTAAGAAAGTTACAATAATTCTTATTGTAATACACTTTGATTTCACATTTAAAAATTTAAACAAACTTTTCATGATTTTTTTAATGGGCTATTAAGCCATAATCACATTTTTATTCTTTTTGGGTATTACAGTTATATTTTAAATGAAGCTTTATATGTATTTTATCAATGCTTAATAAATGATACTAATGGAAAAAATGAACATCTGATTAAATAGTAAAAGTAGATAAGAGTTCTAATCTTTTTTTTTAAATTTAAAAATCACAAAACAGCCCTGTTTGTTTCAGGTGATTCATTTATCACTGTAAACTAAGGTTTATGAAAAAACTCCTGAAAAAGAAAAACAGCATTTAAGTGGTTAAAAAATGAATTTTTAACCCATTAGTTGTATTTTTAAATGGTGGAAAATATATGGAAACTCTTATGGAATCCGTCAAATTTACTGAAACTCCCTCTATACACTGATAATTTTATGAAGACTTTTTAGAACTTAAGAACAGAAATGTATGATGAGAAAGAAACCTATCAAGGCATTAAAATATAAAGGAAATATTCATTTTGACAGTTTTTGTCTATTTATAGGATGCAGTAAAACTGTATTAGAATAAATAAATAGGTGTGTGTGTGTAACATTTCCAGAATTAAAGCACCTCCATTCTAAAATTTATAAAATAATAATTTACAGATGGTATTTTGGGTACTATCCTATGAATTTTAAATGTTATTATCTTTAATCCTTATAATTATGTAGATTGGCATTACTATTCTATTATACAGATAAATAAGTTAGGGCTTACAAATGTTCTTTAAATCTGCCTGGTGTTAGTGGGCAATAAAACTGAGATCTCAATCTCAGAATTTTGCTACAAATCCCAAGACATAGCAAAAAAAGGGGGGGGATGTTTTGTTTCAATGTTTGCAAACTAATTCAATATTTTTCATTGACAATACCAAAAATCAATTTAATCAAAAAGGAAAAAAGAAGTTTTGCAGTTTAAGTTGCAAAACTCATATAGAATCCAAATAGAATAGCTTTCTCTTTTTTACAATAAATCTTTTCCTTCTAATATCAGCATAATGGTACATTTTTGTAATAAATTTCTTTCTCCACACGGAAGGGCTGATGACAATAGCTCACACCAAGGGACGAAACTGTGGAGTTAATACTGGCACTAAAAATTGCAGCAGCCAGACAAAAGCCTTCAGGTCATGTTGGTAAGTCTAACAGCACTGAGAATGTTCACAAAATATACCATGCCTTCAGTCTACAAGGTTAGTGCTTTCCAGTTGTATAAGCATAAAGCACAGTTTTCAAAAAGCTAGGAAAAAGAAATTAGAAGACCAGAAAGCTTTGATTTGAATACCTTAGTTTTTTAGCATTATGAAAAATTATCACTGCAAGTATCCTGTCAAATAGCCCATAAAAATTATGAAGATTGGAGAAATGCAAATTCTGAATGTTCTCAAAGGGGTAAGCTGAAACATGTTAAAAATTATGTAGAAAACAGAATTAAAAGGAAAACTTATTTTGTTTCAGAAAGTTTTAAATATGCATATGCTAGTTTTTTTGAAATACGTGTTCTCCATAGACTTATTGAAGACCCTCTTGTGTTTGTAGTGTATGTGCACATGCATGTACACATGTGTGTCTGTAGACACAAGGGGTCTTCAAAGAGTTCACGGAAAATGCATTTTATGTATATCAAAAAATGCTTGCACCAAAGTAAATTCACCTTTTAATTCATTCCATTTTCCACAAGCTGTCTGAAGTGCGCTCGTGTGTGTTTATGTGTTTATGTGTGTGTGTGTTTCGAGGTAGAAAATGTTGACAAAATATATATGAATAAATATCATAATTCAGATCTAAGATACAACAAGTACATTATCCCTTAGGTCACTTCTCATGGACATTTTATACAAACTACAAATGCTGAATCAAACTCAAGTAAGCTGAAACACTTTGATCAATACAATATTAAAATTATACATGTATTCATACCAATCACAAAACTATTAAGTAAAAGCTACCAATTTCCAATTCTCCACACAACATTAAGATCTTTGAAGTAGCTTCTTTGGTCAGACTCATGTTAAGTAGGGAAAACCGTCAATACTAAAAAGCATTCAGAAAAACATAAATCATTGAAAAGTTAAGTGATGTCTAGAAGCTATACAAAGCAACCTCACAGAATCAAAGATCTTGCGTGGTTTTTTGTTTTGTTTTTTAATATTTTATTTATTTATATGAAAGGTAGAGTTACAGACAGTGAGGTTCACTCACTCCATTGGTTCACTCCCCAGGTGGCTGCAACAGATGAAGCTGCGCCGATCCAAAGCCAGGAGCTTCTCCCAGGTCTCCCACACAGGTGCAGGGGCCCAAGGACTCTGCTATCCCAGGCCACAGCAGACAGCTGGACTAGAAGAGGAGCAGCCGGGACTAGAACTGGCACCCATATGGGATGCCGGCGCCACAGGAGGAGGATTACCTACTGTGCCACAGCAAGGCCCCCAAAGATCTTGTTTTAATATGTAAATCATGGCCAGGCGCCATGGCTTAACAGGCTAATCCTCCACCTTGCGGCGCCGGCACACCAGGTTCTAGTCCCGGTCGGGGCGCTGGATTCTGTCCCAGTTGCCCCTCTTCCAGGCCAGCTCTCTACTGTGGCCCGGGAGTGCAGTGGAGGAAGGCCCAAGTGCTTGGGCCCTGCACCCGCAAGGGAGACCAGAAGCACCTGGCTCCTGGCTTCGGATCAGCGAGATGCGCCATCCGTAGCGGCCATTGGAGGGTGAACCAACGGCAAAAAGGAAGACCTTCCTCTCTGTCTCTCTCTCTCACTAACTCTGCCTGTCAAAAAAAAATAAATAAATAAAAGATAAAAAATTTAAAAATATGTAAATCACTTTATTAACATATTAGAGAAATGAGTCACATCTGATTCACATTATATTCTAATATATATATATATATATTTTTTTTACCACAAAAATATTTACTTTAGCTTCATTGTAAGGAAGCCATCTAACTATTATTTGAAAAATCCATTTATCTGGAAAATCAGCTCAAATAACAGAAGGCCATGCTGTATGAACCAAGAGATACTCAAGTCACACTTCAGAGGACTCCAGTGTAAATTTTTGTCACAACACGATCAAGTTTTGTCTGCTTGCAGCTGAGGAGACTCAAAACGAGTCCATAAAACGTAGATGGAATCAGCTCAAGCGGCAGAAGTTTGCTTCTATTAATGTAAAGGCATATGTTTCACTCGCTCTATGGGAGGTGCTATCAAAGGTGCTTTCCAAATATCAGACTTTCGATTCTCCTAACATTCCTGGGCGGCAAGTACTATTACCACCCCCACTTTACAGACGAGAAAGTGGGGACAGCACCAATAACTTAGCCAAGACAGTAGGTGACACAGCCAGAATGTAGACCCAAACAAAGTTCACACCCATAAGCAGTAGGGTGTGCTGCCTTCCTGTGAATGACCCAAAGCGACCTCCAAAGACTTGACTTGAATCCTTCCGTCCCTTCTCTTAACCATTCCCTTCTGTGATACAGGCACAGAGATCCTCTCATTCAGCAGATATTTATGTAGGTCTGGGGAAATATCAGAAAGCAAAAGCAGACGGACTTCCTGTTCTCATGGATGCTGAAGTCTGGTGCAGGAGACAGACATTACAGAGTTATACACAAATGAGCATAGGATTGCTCGTTATGTTAAGAGCTATGAGGAAAAGCATTCTCTGAAAGCTTCCGACAAGAACCCTGACCTGGCTGAGCAGTCAGAGGAGGTTTCCTGGACAAGTGACAGGAGGCAAGAGCTCTGAGCACCCTGTCATTAACCAGGTGAACAAGCGGAGGAGCTGCGCATTTGAAGTCCCCCTCATTTTCAGTGCCGTTTACTGATGTGGAAGTGGGAGGACAGATAGCTCTGATCCATATCTCAGAATTTTCAAACACTGACAGGCTTGAGAAATCCACAAAAGTAGTCCAATAAGATCACAGTGTCGGATGACCTGAACACAATTGTTTGTGTCTAACCCAAGATAGCCACCCATGACATATTGCAATGTAAGGGTAAAGTGGGACAGAATTGTGAATAACACTGAACTCTGAAGAGGGATTCTTGTGAAAGCTTAATTCTTTGAGCTGTTAGAATTCACGATAACTACTTCCACAGGCCTCATGAGGTCTAAAAAATTTCCTGTAATTTAGCCTTTAGAACTCTACCTCTAGGAATCAGGAGCACAGCACCACCTTCAAACACCTCTAGCATGAGAGGCCTTCTCCTGGCCTCTTTGTACTTTCTAAACATCATCTTGAAATGTGATGGCTAACAGGGTCCGCAACTAAAGTAAAAAGTTTGAGCAATTACGAATAGAGCAGGAAGGCTATTTCCTGCCATTTGCATGCCTCACTCCTATTAATATATTTCCCCATCGTGTTGGTTTTGTTTTTTAATAACAGCACAACACTGCTGACTCATATCACCATATGGTCCTCTTGGACTCCCAGGTCTCTGTTTGCTGTACTTGTGCCTGCCTAACTAGTCTTTTCTTAACCATTAACTGTGCAATTATTTGGATGTTTTCATGCCTAAGAGAAGCTTAGCTTTTACTGATTTTGATTTTTGCAGACCACTTCCCTAGTTACTCTGTTCTTGACTATGCTGCCCTCATTCAGGTCCTCATAAGGCCTCACCTGAATTGCTGCAAAAGCCTCCGAACTGATTTCTCTACCACCACCTTTCCCAATTATGATCCTCTCTGTGCAGTCTTCATGTTATGTTTCAGACATTACAGCACGTTAATTGGACAGCTTTCTCTTGAATAAAAATGAAGGCCAAATCCAGGACTTTCTGCAATCTCTTCCCATCTTCCTTCTCACCAAACCCAGATCCCAGGTGACCTAAATATCAACCACAAAAGTCTACTCACCCCACAACATTCTCTGATCTTCCATCCTCTTCCTCACTCCCAAATGCCCACCATGGGTAGACTGGCTGAAGCCAGGAGCCTGGAACTGAATCCGGGTCTCCCTCATGAGCAGCAGGGACCCAATCACTTGGCCATCACTCATTGCCTACTAGGGTGCAAATTAGCAAGAAGGTGGAATCAGAAGGAGACTCGAACCCACACACACCAATACAGGAAGTGGACATCCAAAAAGTGTCTTAGAGGCCGGCGCCATGGCTCACTGGGTTAATCCTCCGCCTGCGGTGTTGGCATCCCATATGGGCGCCGGGTTCTAGTCCTGGTTGTTCCTCTCCCAGTCCAGCTCTCTGCTGTGGCCCAGGAGGGCAGTGGAAGATGGTCCAAGTCCTTGGGCCCCTGCACCCGTGTGGGAGACCAGGAGGAGGCACCTGGCTCCTGACTTTGGATCGGTGCGTGCTGGCTGCGGCAGCCATATGGGGAATGAACCAACAGAAAAAAGACCTTTCTCTCTGTCTCTCTCTCTCACTGTCTAACTATCTGTCAGAAAAGACAAGACAAGACAAGACAAGGGATGGAACTGGAGATCTTTAAAAAAAAAAAAGTCTTAAATACTATGCCAAACACCTGCCTCTCTCTTGATGTTTTAATGCATGCTTTTTGAGACTCTGGTCTTAGACCTGTACATTGAGTAATTGAGTCGAAACAGATCTTTGCTGCCTTGGTGCAAAGATGGTCACCCAAACTTCCTACTACAAGTAGAATCAGTAATTGCTGTATTCTCGTTTACTTAGAAAAGTTGAACAAAATAATGTACATGTAAAATGATCCTAAATTTTAAATTTGGAATATACGATTATAAAACACTATTATACAAAACCACAGTTTCTTTTGGGCTAATGGTATCCAAGTAAGTTATATGAATAACCTCCTCTTGAGAGAAAGAGAGACATAGAGTGAATAATTCAATAAATGGATACTGAACAGAATTTTTATGTTCTTCTATGATGTAAATGTAACTGATACCATGAGTATTTATGGTCTAAAGGTAAAAGCAGTGCTTACTGTGCCCATACTTTCACGCAGAAGATAGACTTTGCTGCTGGGTATACCCTTGGAAGTTCAGCAAGAATGAAATCTGATTATCAAGACTTATTTTATTCCTATGGGAAAAACACCTTGGTTGCAATGCTGTAAAGCCAATTCTCCCCTAAAGCTTGTTTTTTTTTTTTCTCAAGGTCAGATTTCTGATTCATCTCATCACTGCAAAATGTACAGAAAACACCCCAAATGTAGACACTGACACCAAAAGAGCAAAAGGATAACAGGGTTTAATGTGATACAAAACCATAAGAAGTAGGAAGAGAGCATGGGCAGAGAATTCTGAGATAAGACGTGGCTGAATCCCAGAGAGGCAGGAACCTGAAGAAAAGAGAAGAAAATTGGGCTTTTACAGATTTGGCTCATTGACTTGTCAATTTCTAGAGCAAGGCAGATTGATGGATCAGGAAGGTCAAATCATTCTGTTAGGGAGTTCACTACAGAACTTTTTGTGATTCTGGCCTTATACCTGTATATTTAGTAAATGGAGTTGAAACACATCTTCGCTCTCTTGGCATGAACATGGTCACCAATTTTCTTACTACAAGTAGCATCAATAATTGCTACATTCTATTTTATTTACAAAAGCTGAACTAAATCATGCATATGTAAAATGATTCTAGATCTTTCATTTGGAATATACAAGTATAAAACACCATTATACAAAATCACAGTTTCTGAGTGGCTGTTCACCAACAGAACTACTTGTTAGAGGGGTTTGTAGCCCCGTGAACATATACAACAAGACACCACAGCAGAGGATGTGCAGTTCAGCTAACAGCAAGGAAGTGAACAACATGAGAACTCATCCCCATGGGGTGAGGTGAGGAGGGTGGAAGATGAACTAAAAAGCAAGTGCACACCCCCCCAACACCTCTTCAGGACACTTGAGTATATTTGTCAATCTAATCGCTTAGAAAACTCTGACATATTTTTGATATATTTTATGATTTTATATATTTATAATAATACATATAATTTTATATATTTTATAATTTTATAATAAAATTATATTAAAATATATTAATAACACAATATATTTTGTGTTATAATAATATTGAATATTATTAGGCAAAAACATTTGTCACAATTTTGTAATTTTAAAATGGTACCATTGGTACAAGAAATATTTGAATCTCTTTGGTTCTTACTTGGCACTTCAAAATGAAGCTATATATTAGTAAGGATGGTCCATGGGAGAATTAGACTGGATCTGCCTACACTCTTTCTACCAGTCTAGACAGTGACAAATTACAGAGCTTGCATCTTAATAGGGATGAACACATAATCAAAATCAACAAAATACGGATCATGCACTAGTGACTAATTTCATCACTTAGCTCCTGATAGGATGAATCCAAGCATGGTTCTCTTTGTATCTCTGATTTTTGGGCAACTTCTTTCCCTTTCAGCAGACACTATTCAGTGTCCAGCTACTTCAGGCCAGTCATTACAGGTGCAGCCTCTCTGAAAATTATCTATCCACATTGAGTCCCTTCAAGAAACCCAGGTACCATCTAGCTAACCTGTTAAGACCTGAATCAGGAGAGAACTTGAGAGCCGTTCACTTATGTGTTATGTGAAACATTCCACCACCATTAGTGAGACTGTATGGCCAGGCAGGCCTAATCATGGTAATTGGGCTGGCATTTCTTCAGCTCCTCGACAGAGCTGACAACGTGCAGCCACACTGGAGTCTGCTGCAGAACACAAAAAATAGAATCTTAACCATCTCACTGCCACTATCTTTCATTAATTCTGAAACACCTTCTCTGAGCCTTGTTTCTCTTCCTAATTCAAAACTGGCTTCACTCTGCTAACTTAAATGCTGCTAACATTTACATCTGATAATTATCATTTATTTAAACATGCAATGGTATAGCCAATCAGATAGGGAGGACAAACTTAAGAACAAATGATTTTCAAAGGCAAAAATCTGGAGGGTGCCCAGTTTTATGTTCTAAATACCATAATTTTTAAACTTTTTCCTGATTATAAAAGCAAAATATGTGAACTGAAAAAAAGTTAACCTATCTTTCTGAAAGAATATTTGGGACTTTTAACTGATTCACCTGTAAGATCCTATTAACTATTAAATATACTTGGTATAACTTTATTCATCATATACATTTTCAAAATTTTGCACAAATAATTTCTTCTTATTTTGCCTTTGTAAAATTCTCTTAAAAATTGTAAATATTATATGACATTTAATCTATCAATGTATGCTTTAAAATTTCATTCTATTTTTATGTGTAGAAAGGCCTTTCCTAGTCAAAATCAAATGAAATAGTCACCCATATTTCTTCTTAGGTTGTTTTGCAGAAATTTTTCAAAATTTTTTGCTAATCAATCAGCTATAACGATGACTAGTTAGCTAGAACAACAGCAAAATTCAGAAATGAAAAATCTTTCTCTATGAATTTTTTTTAACAAATAATGACAAAAATGTAAAGTTACTCAAAACACAGCCACCATTATGACAAAGTCAGGAAGAATGCTGCATTTGAGAAATTGGAGAAAATAAGCACACTATCAAAAATGAAAAAAATAACTCAAGAGGAAAATATTGTAAGTAACAGAGGACACACATCTGTATCTAGATGGTCATGGGTTAACAATAGCAAAAGTTATTAATAAATCATTTTTAAAATAAACTAATTTCCACAGCTTCAGCTCTATGAGGCTTACAGGAAAAAAAAAAATGCCTGTCTGTAACTTTCCATTTCATGTCAATTAAATTTAAAAAGAATACCTATTGCTGGCACGACAGTGGAGGAACTGGATATAATTAAATACTGCAGGAATCCATATAGATGGTTCAAGAGTAATAACAAACAATGCGCCATAGTCACTAAAGCCATCAACTCAGTATCTGTACTCAGAACTTTTATGCTCACATTTAAATAGAACATGATGTGTCCAGAGGTGTTCATTTCTAAATCATTTACAAACAAAAGCAGAAACCATCTAAATTTGAAAAATGCAATGAAATGTGTAGCCATTGAATGATAATTTTCAAATGTCAATAACTAGAAACTGTTACTTTATAAAATAAAAGGAAACTGGATGCATTCTGTGTTTACAATCACACTGGAAATAAACACGAACAATCCTGAGACACAGAAATACAATCTGCACCACAATGACGACAGGAGGGATAAAATTTCTCTCTTTAGAACAACGTCCTTTGTTATAATAGTATTTGTGCAACAAATGTAATCAGGCTAGAGCTTTAGATAGGATCCAGATCAGTGTTTCCTTGGGGTACTCTGCGGGATGCCAGTAATTCCAGGAAGGTCAGGTAGGGAGGGCAGACTCATAGATGCTTATGGCCAAGTGAACAAAGGATATCTGGATATATAACGCTGAAATGTGATTTAATTGTGTTTGTGTACTTTGCTTTAAGGGCTGTTTGTGTATTAAATAGCAGAAACTCTCAGATAATATTTCAGAAGGAAAAAAAAGACCCTAATTTCCCCAAGTTCATTTGTGAACAGAACTCGTTTTGATGAAGCATTGCACAAAGTGCTCTTCTAGACCTCTGAATCCATGAGAAACGTGTCTGTAGGAAGTTCTCAAAAGTTTAGCGGTCACCTTTATCTCTCATCATCTATAGCACACGTACCAAATTTTGTAATCCTCAGTATATTCTGGTTGGTAAGATGGCACCTGATGATCTTTGAAAAATTATATAAGACTAGTAAAGGAAAATACCATGAGAAATCAGTATATTTTTCTAATTATTAAAGAATAATTATATTTATATGTTAAATACTATAATATTGTTAAGTCCAAACACACAAAAACTGTATAAATTTCATTTTTAAAGTGTTAATACATTTAACTTGAATAATTTTATTTAATTATTCCTACATTTACTGACCTTATGCTAAGTTTTGTGATATAAATTATATTGTATACTTAAATGAACAAAGCTTATTTCTGCTCTAAGAACACTTAAAATTGGCAGTTAAGTGGAGTCTGTGTAATGAGAGAAATCATTACAACCAAGACAATAAATATATCAATAATCCTTTAAAAATGAATGAGGTACAATGAACTTATTATAGAAATTAGGAGGAAAGTGAAATGTAATGATTTTACAGGATGAGATAGATATTCATCAAAGAGGGAAGCTGCATCCTCACATGCACGGACAGGACACGCAGGTCTCCTACATAGATGATAGAAAATAAGCCCAAGACGCCCACGAAAGAAAGAGCTTTTTTAATTTATTTATTTTTCCTGAAAGTCATGATTCATACTTGTCAAGGCTGAAGGTTCCCTTCAATAAGCACAAGAGTATCTTTTGGAATATGAACTTTAGTTTGGAATGTAGAAGTGTTAAGTGGAAGGCTAAGACATAAGATTTAATGTGGTGGTCGGAGAAACACATCCAGTGTTTTTTTTCAGCAAGAAATTTTAGAACCAAGAAATATTAACTTGGTTCCTATGCATTACAATTTTACATAGGAGAAATGACACTCAGTAACAGAGACAGAGAGAACACACTAAATTCTGTGACAGGAGGACAGTAGAGATTTAAGCAGCAGCCTGGAGGCTTATGGATGATTCAAAAAATATGTCATCAGAAACTAGCGAGAAAAAGGAGTTTAGAAAGTTCATATGTCAAGAATAGTCAATGATGGTGAAAGAAAAATCAATTAGTTAACCAGAAGAACATAGGCAGGAAGGGAATTTTTGAAGTATTGAATAACACTCAATAAATCCATCTACAATCACCTTTAAATTTTAATTCCAAATGGTGCAAACTTAATTTACATTTAGGACATATACTAGAGACAAGGCAAATTTATACTTTTTGGACATTATTGGATTCACTGGGGTAAGAAGACTCCAAAAAGTTTATGCAAGCATCTCATGGAGTCACTCCCTTAAAGCTCAGGGCAGAAATACTTCATAAGGATGGAGTTCAGCCCTACAATTTTATGTACACAGACCAATGAGGCTAAGATGGGCAAATTAATTTCCCCATTATCCATGTTCATTTGAAAAGAAATGGGACAAAAATTGGGCAGTTCTGCATCTTCGAGCACATCTTGATATGGTGGCAGAATTCTTCACACTTTTACCAAAGTCAGGATGTATGACTTAAAAATTAAATGCATAATGCAATTGAGAAGGAAAGTCCTATAGGCCTTCTCAACATTCATTTGAAGGGTTAATTTTAAAATCTTTACTTTGACAACTATAGCTACTCAGATCCAATTTACAAATGTAGGTATACCTCTGGGAGCACATACATGTGTCAACACTCACATACCTTGCCTATCTTGAACGTTAGACTCATGTTCCTACACAGACTGCTGTGCATTATTGCAGAAATAAAACAAATGTGTAAGGAGACCATTTCTGTTGCTATGGAAATAACTTCAGTTTCCTAATTAGTAGGTATATAAGTGCAAAAAAAAAAAAAAAAACCCTTAGCATTTTATTATTTCCAAACTTTGGCAAAGAAGTCTATTGTTCTCTCTGAGGACACACTCCCCATGTTTTCAACGCTTTCATTCAGTGTTAAGAATTAAGAACGGAACTTGTCTCACATTTTAATGCTTACAAATTGATTTCTTGCATGTGAGACAAAAGAAAGAATGAAACAAGGGATGTACATTAAGTCACATATTTTTCTCCTCAAGCAAAACATATAAAAACATCTATTTGCTAATAAATAAAAACTAGTGATAATACTTACTTTACAGAAGGATTTTTTTAGTGTATAATTTCCTTCATGGTTGTGGTTTATGAAATGTGGTTATAATTACAAAACTGTATTTTAGCAATCTATATATTATATAAAGTGAGGCCAAACTGGTATTATCTTTCCTCTCTTCTACCAAATTTTATCTAATCTGGGCTTAGCAATAGGGTAAGAGCATCATAATTAGCCAGATGAAGTACAAAGTTTAAAACAATGGTAAAATTCTAAAACCCACTTTTTCCCAACTACTCTAGGACAGGAATTCACCAGTGACCACCTCCCTCTCCTGGGAGTTTTCCCATGCTCAATCTGCTTTATTCAAAGCAAAGCAAACTAAACCACACCTCCCTTTATACTTTCCTCTCCCTTGCCTTTCAGTGTCCAAGCTTGTCAAACTAGTTTAGAGACAAATTCTAATTCCTCTCTTCTAGCCACTCCTCATTTCAATACTATCAGATTTCTCTGGTGACCACTTGGCTGCAGCTATTCTGGCAAAGATCAACACAAGGTCTACGTCTTGGTTCACAAATACAGTGGCCTCACTTTCATCTTTCACGGCCCTGATCGCTGAACATCTGATCACCTTTTCCCTCTGGAAATACTGCAAATGGGAAACTCTTTATTCTGTCTTCAGCAGAAAATGAGGGGAATCAGCAACCTATGCACTATTCTTCTCCTTTTCCACCTCTCATAACTCAGAATATATACACGACAACACTGTGGAAACTAGAAAAAGTGTATCAACAAAGAGATGTGCTTCCCCATCACTGATAAACTGTTTCTCCTAGTCACATTGATAGTACGAGTAAAATATCTTTGCTTTTGTGGGAGATATAAGACATACTATTAACAAAACATACTACTTTTTCCCTCTTTTACTGAAAGCATATTTTACACACGCCACTAAAACCGTAAGAGTTAGAGTTTAGTTCAGGAAGCTTCATGTTTCACATGCTACCCACGCCTATAATCGATTAGTGTAGTAAGATGAAGAATGCTGCTCCAAGCAAAATTCTGCTGACTCAAATATCAGAAATCAGGATCAAGAAACACCAGGCTTTGCCTCTCATCTCAGAAAGCCTTCCAAGCAGACCACGACTTGGTCCCGGGGTCACTGACGGCTGCTGATCTGGCCACTTCCCTGTCTCTTCTCATCACCAGCTCAGCTCCAGCAGCTCCCGAGGCCAAGCTACAAGACTGCTACCGTCCTAGAACTGTGGCCATAAGGAGCCTTCCTCACCTGCTCTGGCGTTACTAACCCTCCCTTTCCCCTGTTGGTTGTCAGATCCCAGAAACCTGCCTGGTGGCAGCTATGAACAAATGCAGGAATTTGATCTTACCATCTGCCTTTCTTTTTTAAAGATTCATTTTATTTGAAAGGTTGAACTACAGAGAGACAGAGAGAGACAGAGACAATTAGTTCTATCAACTGGTTCACTCTCAAAATGGCTCTAACAGCCAGGGCTGGGATAGGCCAAAGCCAGGAGCTTCATCCACATTTCCCACATGGTTGGCAGGGGCCAAGCACTTGGGCCATCCTCTGCTGCTTTTCCAAGTGCATTAGCACGGAGCTAGACTGGAAGTGGATCTAACTGGCACCTATATAGGATGCTGGCAGCATATGCAGTGGCTTAACCTACTACATCACAACATTGGTTCCTACCAAATGCCTTTCTTTGCCTCTTTATAGTCTGGATAAATCCAAATCATTAGCTTGAAATGAGAGTAATGTGGCCAGCATGATTGCATAATGGGTTGAACTGCTGCCTGCAATGCTGACATCCCATATGGGTACCAGTTCAAGTCCTGGCTGCTCCACTTCTGATCCAGCTCCCTGGTAACACACCTGAGAAAGCAGCCAAAGATGGCCCAAGTCCTTGGGCTCCTGCACCCATGTGGGAGACCCAGATGAAGCTCCTAGTTCTTGGCTTCAGCCTAGCCCAGCCATTTGGGGAATAAACTAGAGGATGGAAGACCTCTCCCTCTCCCTCTCTCCCCACCTTCTCTCTCTCCCTTCCCCTCTCTCACTCTGCCTTTTACATGTTTAAAAAAAAAAAAAAAACTTAAAAAAATGACAGTAACAGTAACATTTCTTTACCCTCCAAGGTTGCTTCCCCTCCCCCTTTTGGCTGTTTTTCCATGATGGCACTGATACACACCCTCAATATGATGCTCTGCCTTCTTTCACATCAAATTGTTCTGCATTCTTTGTCTTCTAATTGTCAGTATCTGGTGGATGCAGACGCCATACTGGAAACACTTAATGCAAATCCTTGAGTGGTTCATCTATCCCACATCATTATCACCTCCATCTTCACACCAAAATTTCTCATTTGAATACCAACAATACAGAACACAACGGAAGACTCCAATCTTGAAGTCCTGGAAGCTCTTCACATTTTACATCATCAAAATCACACATCAGCTTACTCCCAACCTATGTTTCACACAGGAGGCCACAGTGACAAAACTGTTACCTTTGTCTGCCTTTGTCCTGAATCTCTCACAACGAGACGGTTCCTAAGTCCTCTCACTTGTATACAGCCAGCCCTGCTCTCTCCATTCCCGCCCTAAGCACTCCAACAACTGCATTATTTATTGATATACACTGAGAGTGACATTCCCACTTTCACGCTTTGCCCTGAACCTGGAATGTTATTTCCTAATCTGTCTTTATGAGAAACTTGTACATGTTCTTCAACTTCCCATTCAAAATTAATCTTCTTAATCTTTTTCTAGCAATGCTTCACTTTAAGCACTTCGTCGCTGCTACCCATAACTTTGTATACACTCTCCATCCATATCATATTCTTCAGATATCTATGGGTCAGTCTTTCTCATTACAAGAATCGATGTCTCAAGGTATCCCAAGTAGAGTACTTTATATAAGAAAGGCAACAATGAAATGTCTTTTCAGCTATATTATGGCTGGATATAAGCATAACAATTAAATACCATTTTCAAAGTGAAATAATTTACATAAGCATTACAATTCTACTCTATGATGTATAACAGATTTATATCCAATTCTTCTGAAAAAATGTGATTTAAAATGGAGTAATTTGTACTTTTTAAGTACAAAAACAAAACCATAATTATTTATTTTAAAAATATTTATTTAAAATGCAAAGTGATAGAGATTTTCCATTCACTGGTTCTTTCCCCAGATGGCCACATAGCCAGGGTCTGGGGAGGCTTAAACCAGGAGCTGGGAAGAGCCAGCGCTGTGGCACAGCGGGTTAAAGCCCTGGCCTGTAGCACCGGCATCCCATATCAGCGCCGGTTCTAGTCCCAGCTGCTCCTCTTCCGATCCAGCTCTCTGCTGTGGCCTGGCAAAGCACTAGAAGATTGCCCAAGTCCTTGGGCCCCTGCACCCATGTGGGAGACCCAGAGGAAGCTCCTAGCTACTGGCTTTGTGGATCAGCACAGTTCCAGCCGTTGCAGCCATATGGGGAGTGAACCATCGGATGGAAGACCTCTCTCTCTGTCTCAACCTCTCTAACTCTTTCAAATAAATAAATCTTATTAAAAAAAAATTTTTAAAAACGGGAGCTGGGAACTCCATACAGGTCTCCCATGTGTGTGACAGGAACGCAAATGTCTGCAGGAGACTGGATCAGATCAGAAGCAAAGAAGCTGGGAGTTGATCTCAGGCACTAATATATAATGCAGGCTTTCCACGTGGCAGCCTAACAAGCTGTACCACATCTACCCCACTGTCTTTTTTAAAGTTTCATTTATTTTCACCTACTTGAAAGGCTGGGGACCGGGTAGGTGTCCAGACGTTGCAGGAGAAATCTACCTTGCATCTACTGATTCAGTTCAAAAACGTCTGCAGTAGCCAGGGCTGGGCCAGGCTGAACAAAATCCAGGTCTACCATAGAGGTGGAAGAAATTCAAGCATTGCAGCCATCACTTGCTGTTTCCCAGGGTGTAATAGCAGGAAGTTAAATCAGAAACAGAGTAGCCAGGACTCTAACTGGCACTCTGATATGGCACGCAGTCATCACAAAGAGCAGCTTAACCTGCTGTGCCATAACGCCCACCTGACTTTACATTGAGACATAACTCATGAGGCATAATATTCACCACTTCAAAGGACCTAACTCAGTGTAGAGGGTTTCTTTATGTGCATAACCAGTGCAACCATCACCACTATTTCCAGCATTTTCATTGGCACAAAAGAAAGCTTTTAGCATTCACTGTCACTCCTCCTTCTCCAAACACCTTACTATAGCTACTCTAGTATGTATGTGTATATATATATATATTTTTTTCTCATGTTGAATTTTATATAAATGGAATTACAGTATGTGATGCTTTGCCTCTCATTCAGCATATTTTTTCTAAGCTGTATTTTCATATACATCAGGACTGGTTTCTACTTATGGCTATATATTATCACATTGCACAGCTTATAATTTATCTAACAATTCTTCAATTAACAGACAGTACTTCTTCTAAAATTTGTTTATAATGAATAATGCCAGTAAGAATACAAATGTACAAGGCTTTGTCTGGGCATACATCTTCATTTCTCTTCAGTATTCACTTGAGAGTAGAACTGTTGGGGTCTAAGGTAATTCTACATTTAACTTTTGAAGAAATTACCAAACTATTTTCTAATGTGACAGTACCAGGTTACTGTCCCGCCAGCCATGTATAAGTATTTCAATTTCTCCATGACCTCACCATCTTTTAGATGAGAACAAGGAGAGCGAGTGTAAACTGGTATTTCACTGTGGTTATGATTTGTTTTCACCTAACTGTGCTAAGCATCTTCTCATATGCTTATTTGACACTTCTTTTTAAATCTTGCCCAATTTTTATTTAGAGTTTCTAATGATTATTAAATTATAATATTTTTATATAACCTGGTAAGTAGAGTCTTACTGATATATATTTTTCCCCATTCTGTGGGTTTTCTTTTCACTTCCTCAGTGGTATCCAATGATATTTATTTATTGACGGAGTCCAATTTATTACTGTTTCTTTTGTTGCTTATGTTTTGAATGTCATATCTAAGAAAGTACTCCTTAATCCAAGATCACTAAGATTTACACTGTTGATTTCTGCTAAAAGTTTTATAGTTTGTTCTTACATCAAGTCTATGATACAATTTGAATTTAACTTTTATAGAAACATTAACTTTTATGGAAACATTCAGTTGTCCCAGCATTTGTTAAAATTTGTTTCCTTCATTGAATTGTCTTGTTACCCTTTTTGAAAATTCAATTGTTTTAAATATATGTGATGATTTCTGAATGTTCAAGTCTATTCCACGTATCTGTATGTCTATGCTTACACCAACACCACGTGGTCTTGAATAGCATAGTTTTGCAATTATGGTCTGAAATTCACAAGTTTGAGTCTTTGTTCTTAAAATTATTTAAGCTATTCTTGCTTTACACGAGAATTTTAGAATGAACATGTCAATTACTGAAAAAAGCAAAAGGGTTTTTGATAGCAATAGAATTGAATCTGTGGATCAATATACTGTCTAATAATACTAAGACTTCTCACCTGTGAAAACCAATGTCTATTTATTAAGGTCTTCTTAAACTTCTCTCAGTGATGTTTTGCAGTTTTCAACATATAAACTTATTTATATTTTTAAATTATTAAACATTTGTACTTTCTAGAAAGAAGGACAAATAACAGTACATAGATTATAGTTATAATAAACAAAAGACAAAGAATTCAAAGTCAGCATCCTACCTGTTGAAATATTTTATAATTTTAATATTAAACATCTAAATGTATATGCAAAAGGAGTATTTTAGATATGAACTTTTCCTAGATAAGAACTGTTTTACAACTATGTAATAAAATGACCAACAGTAAAATGTAATATATCTACACTTTTGAGTTCACCTGTTTGTGAACAGCAAAAGCAAACAAAACTGTCTTTCCAAAGGCATTCATGCATCAAGAAAATGTTATCAGATCAGTAGACTCATCTCAAATTAGCTGAGCAAGCTACAGCAGAGAACAGCTATACTCTGCTCTTGAAGAGTTCTGTTCAAATGTATGATGGTGGTACTACTGTAATTCCTCAGTGTTGTAACCACTTAGAAAAATGCAGAACTATTACAGTTAAAAACATTTTTAAACTTGATTCAGTGATTCAACATTAATAAAAGTATCTTGCAACTCCATGAACCATGATTTACTGCTTGCAACTAATTTCATATCCACACTCAATTAATATTATACAAAGAAAAAATGTCTGGTTTGGAACAGTAAAACTGTATCTACTTAAACTATCTTATTGTGAATCACAGGTTTTTAAAGGGATGGGTTCATTAATCATAACTCTATACTTATATAAGTATGTAAAGCCTATACCAAATGAGTAATTACAATTCAAGGCACTTATCCCATTTTCACAATTAGCATAATCAGTGAAATGTTTTAAAAAAAAAACACTTTTTATGTTAACAAAAAATCATAAAGAAAGTACCAAAGTTTGGTGTCCCTTAAACGTTGAAAAAGATGGTTCTAGTTTCCAAAATTAAATTATAGGCAAAAGCTCGAGATTTCAAAAATATTTTTAGTGTGACTAAACTGGCTACCATATTAATACCTAACACAATCATTTAAAAAAAAGTATGGGGCCTGCGCTGTGGCATAGTGGATAAAACAGGCACCTGCAGTGCCAGCATCCCATATGGACACTGGTTCAAGCCCTTGCCCGCTCCACTTCCGATCCAGCTCTCTGCTATGGCCTGGGAAAACAGTAGAGGATGGTCCACATCCTTGGGCCCCTGCACAAGCGTGGGAGACCTGGAAGAAACTCCTAGCTCCTGGCTTTGGATCAGCCCAGATCCAGCCATTTCAGGAGTGAACCAGCAGATAGAAGATATCTCTCTGCCTCTGCCTTTCTGTGACTCTGCCTTTCAAATAAATAAATAAATCTTAAAAAAAAAAATTCCAGAAGTTGGATGAAAATGTGTAGCATAGCAACTTGAATATGGAAATTTTTAAAATATTTAAGGTAGCCAATACCCAAAGAGTAAAGTCATTTAGACAAATTTCAACAGTTTAAAATCCTGAGCATTATCACCAAATATGTATCAACATATTTGGATCACTGCTCACTCAACAGCTCAAGATCTAGAAGAGGTATGACTCAAGCCTTTGAGGAGTCACATAACAGCAACAACAAAAAAATCTTCGTGGTGCTGGCGCCGCAGCTCAATAGGCTAATCCTCCGCCTTGCGGCGCCCGCACACCGGGTTCTAGTCCCAGTTGGGGCGCCGGATTCTGTCCCGGTTGCCCCTCTTCCAGGCCAGCTCTCTGCTGTGGCCAGGGAGTGCAGTGGAGGATGGCCTAACTGCTTGGGCCCTGCACCCCATGGGAGACCAGGAGAAGCACCTGGCTCCTGCCATCGGATCAGCGCAGTGCGCCGGCAGCAGTGCGCCTACCGCGGCGGCCATTGGAGGGTGAACCAACGGCAAAAAGGAAGACCTTTCTCCTCTCTGTCTCTCACTATCCACTCTGCCTGTCAAAAAAAAAAAAAAATCATTCAAAAAGGCCTAGAAACATACCAAGTAAATATCTGTAAGTTAATATACGAAATCTATGTCAACACTGTACCACTACAAAGAGGAAGATTCACAAATATACAAATTATTAGTAGAGAAACAGTGACATTCTTGGGTTACTATGAAAGAGGAGGATACTGAGAATAATATTAGAAGCAAACAAAGCTTAGGCCATAACACAGATAATGTATTTTGGATGTGCAGAGTATCTCACGTCATTAACACTAAGTCAAGTTGGAGCAAAAATTTTTTTTTCTTTTAAAATTAAAGGAAACAAGAAGAAAAAATGTATTATACTCTATCATTTTCTGGTCAGTAACACGTGTGTGCATGTCTGTGTGTGTGTGTATTTGTGAATTATCAGACAAATTGGTTTAAGAAAAACATAAGGCGGGGGAGGTGGTGCTGTGGCACAGTGGGTTTAAGCCCTGGCCTGAAGCGCTGGCATCCCACATGGGTGCTGGTTTGAGACCCAGCTGCTCCACTTACAATCCAGCTCTCATCTATGGCCTGGGAAAGCAGTAGAAGATGGCCCAAGTCCTTGAGACCCTGCACCCAAGTGGGAGACCCGGAAGAAGCTCCTGGCTCCTGGCTTTGGATCAGCACAGCTGCAGCCATTGCAGCCAATTGGGAAGTGAACCAGTGGATGGAAGACCCCCCCCCTTGCCTCTCCTCTCTCTGTGTAACTCTGAATTTCAAATAAATAAATCTTTAAAAAACAAAAAAGGGACAAATTCTTTAATCCATAAAATATTCCAACAAAATGAACACAAAAGCAAATCGAAAATCCAAGATACAATTTCTGAATGAGCAATAACCTATTAGTACATGTAGAAGAAATAAAAGTTCCTTGCCCAACAGTAATAAAAAGCAGATATGTTTATAAACTTAACACGAAGTAAGATCTCATTCTATGAGATATCTCAAAAAGAGAATATCTCAAAAAAAGTTGAATAAAGATATGCTAATAGAAAATTATGAGATATAACATTGTCATTTCTCCATCAATATTATCTTAAATACTAGTTAAAATGCCAAGACTACTATTTATGAAATTTCAAAATCTGGTTATTATATTCTTCTGAAAATATACAAAATAGATAAGAAATTTCAGAGTAAGAAACACTCTTGTGTACTAGATATCACAATATACTTATTTTTTATAGCAGTGATAGTATTATATCATTAAAGAATATACAATAAAACTCTTTATATCCAAAGAACATCAAGAGACCTATAAATTAAGATAAATAACTCACTCGAAAATCCTGGGCAAAGATATGAACACACTCATCACAGCAGAGGCATTAGGCCATTAGATCAAAAAACAAAGACAATCAATTTTTCCAGATGTTAGGGAAACAAATTAACCTAAAAACAGAAATAGCCTATTCACCTATTACTCAGCAAATGTTTAAAAGTTTAAAATCATCTGGTTTCTTTATTTTTTCTTCATACTGTTTGTCGAACTCTTTTACTAAATGTAGAGTTAACTATACAATTGTTAAGTAAGCTGAAAACAGACCTATGTAAAAATTAAGTGTCAGAATGTGAGAGGGAGAAGGAGGAAGTGATGGCATGTGGGCGGGGGGTGAGGGGAATATCACTATGTTACTAAATTTGTATATATGAAGTACATGAAACTTGTATAATTTAAATAAAATTTAAGGGGCTGGCACTGTGGTATAGTGAGTAAAACCGCCGCTTGTAGTGCTGGCATCCCATATGGGTGCTGGTTCAAGACCCACTTGCTCCACTTCTGACCCAGCTCTCAGCTATAGCCTGGGAAAACAGTAGAAGATGGCCCAAGTCCTTGGGCCCCTGCAACCCTGTGGGAGACCTGAAGAAGCTCCTGGCTCCTGGGTTCGGATCGGCGCAGCTCTGGCTGTTGTGGCCAACTGGGGAGTGAACCAGTGGCTGTAACTGTGACTTTCAAGTAAAATAAATAAATCTTAAAAAAATAAAATAAAATTTTCAAAAAGTGAAAATAAAGTGGGTTCATCAAAAAAGAAATAATGTTTTTGCAAAAAATAAAGAAATAAAGGAAGGAAGGAGGGGAGTTGAGGGACAGAATTACTGTTATCTTAGAATTAGACTTCTATGAAATACATGTAATCTAGTCTCTTTCTATTAATGTGAATTTTAAAAATCCTGAAACAAAAAAAAAATCATGTATTTACACAGGAATTGTGCATTTTCATATCAGCTAGTGGAATATTAACTGGTGCTACCATTTGAAAGAACGAATTGACACTAAAATGTACATACCTTATGATCCAATAATTGCATTCATACCAGTGTATTTTTTTCAAAGATTTATTTATTTATTTGAAAGGCAGAGTTACAGAGAGGCAGAGGCAGAGACAGAGGTCTTCCATCCGCTGGTTCACTCCTCAGATGGCCGCAATGGCCGGAGCTGCGCTGATCCAAAGCCAGGAGCCAGGAGCTTCTTCCAGGTCTCCCATGCAAGTGCAGGGGCCCAAGGACTTGGACCATCTTCCTCTGCTTTCCCCGGCCACAGCAGAGAGCTGGATAGGAAGTGAAGCAGGCAGGACTCAAACTGGCACCCATATGGATGCCAGCACCACAGGTAGCAACTTTTCCCACTAAGCCACAGAGCTGGCCCCTATCAGTGTACTTTTTAAAAAAAACATATTTACTATATTGGACAAGGAACCTGTATACAGTTGTTCATTGCAACATTATTTAAAATAGCAAAACAACAACAGACAATATCTATGAAAACACGATAAATAAACCATAATACAACTACACATAAAACAACAGGCAGCAATTAAAAAATAATCCTTAATATCTTCATGTACCAGGATGGAGATAACTCTAAACTGTATGAAAAGTGAAAATGATATCTAGACAATCATGCTACCATTTAAGTAAAAATACAGGTATAAATATAAACAAACACACAGCCACATAGATGTTGGCCACCTTTTCTTCTAAGGCAGTCTCCCGGGCCCCTTAAATCAGTCTCTGCTTGTGACACAGCCTATATTCGAAGGCTGAACAACCCAAACATTTTGTCTTTGCAGACAACCAAAAACTACAAACTTGGACTCCAATCAATGTAATGTCATACAGAAATTAATGTGGAGGAAGAATTTTTGTGATCCCAGGAAATGCTTAAATATATTTAGTTAGAAAACAGGATATAAAATCATATACATTTATGATTTCAAATATGCTTTAAAAAGAACTTACTACATGGCAAGCTAAAAACCCACATGTGTAAATAAGAAGCTAGAAATTCAGCCAGCACCATGGCTCAATAGGCTAATCCTCCGCCTGCGGCGCTGGCACACCAGGTTCTAGTCCTCGTCCGGGTGCCTAATTCTGTCCCAGTTGCCCCTCTTCCAGTTCAGCTCTCTGTTGTGGCCCGGGAGTGCAGTGGAGGATGGCCCAAGTGCTTGGGCCCTGCACCCCATGGGAGACCAGGAGAAGCACCTGGCTCTGGCCTTCGGATCAGAGCGGTGCACTGGCCACAGCGGCCATTGGAGGGTGAACCAACAGCAAAAGGAAGACCATTCTATCTCTCTCTCTCACTGTCCACTCTGCCTGTCAAAAAAAAAAAAAAAAAAAAAAAAAAAGCTAGAAATTCATCAAATGTTCAGTGGATGGTTGGACTACCTTGATTTTTATTTTCCAGAATATTTTTCTTGTCATTTTTCAGATGTTCTACAATAAGCATAGAGTGCCAGAAGTGTAAAACACAAAACATACTCCTTTAGAAACAGTGTGTTCTGTTATTAAATTCTTGTGTTATCTCAATGGAGTTAACGCCAAAATATTTTTCTCCTCCCAGCCTCTCACCTCCTCTCCAGATCCACTGCTCAGTTACCTCTTAAGCAGGTATCAACATCCCATTCTTAGTTCTCTTGGATGTGATTTCTCTGTCTCCCACTTCTGTGCTCATTGAACCCATCCCCCTGCTGGATCAGCCCTGTCCCAGTTCTCAGGCCAAGGCACGAGTGAATTGAAAAGTAGAAATACAAGGTCATTCTCTCCTCCATACTCTCACTCCACTGCTAGAATGAGGTTTCTGATTCAGTACCTGCCTGGCATTTTGACCTATGCCACTGTGAAATGTGCACTACACATTTCATCATAGTCTGTGTGGTATTAAACTCTTCTAGTACTTATGTTATTGCCCCTACTAGACTCAACTTACAAGATCAGGTAGCACAGTATTCATCCAGAGCTGTGACTCGAAAAACAGTATTTTATATCATTTGGTAAACAGAGTTTGATGAATGACTGTTACATTGCAGAGAAAGGTGTGAAAATTAATTCAATCAACAGGCATTCATGAAGGAACTACTGCAGATTCAGGATTTTATTGGGGGAAATAATGGATGGGAGGGGGTTAAGGAATGCCTCCTATCCTGGACATAGAATCTAAAGTACTTGAGAACACCTTTAAAAAGCAGAGAATAATTACTGTTTTGGCTTCTGTCTTAACAGGCAAAACATTGAAATCTTCCTGCCTGAGGTCCTGATTTCACAGATGGGCAAGCTGCAATGGAGTTTGCCTGCTTGGATTCCAGACCACTGCCAACACTGACTTTTGCCTCCTGCCCCAACCCCTTGAGCCTCAAATGTGCCTGGCTGTGCTTGTCATTACTTGTGTGTGGCCCACTTTCCATGGTTCCCTTGAATCAAGAAGTAGACTAAATTTCTTCCTTCACCCTTGTCCTAGGATACCCTCTCTCACCCATTTTTGCACACACTCCCACAGTAACAAGTTGTGCATACAATCCCAGCTTTCTTCTCCAACCTACTTCCCACATGACCAAGAACATCATGGCAGACCTTTAAATCAAATATGAACAAACACTGTTACTTGCTTACACAACATTCATTTTCCCCTTCCTTGTCCTTAATACATGGGCCATTCTGCACATCTACCCCCGGTCTCCCCCACTATGCTATGGGCTTCAGAGAAAGGTGATTCCCTATCTAGCAATAGCAACTGGATTCTGATTTATTCTCAGGCCATCATTCATAGAGTCCACATTCCTTGCTGTTGACTGGGCTGGATAAGGGATGCCAATTGGGATCCACTACTAGTTAAGAAATGAAGAAGGAAGTTTGCAGGAAGAGACACAATTGCTGCCAGTCAGTCTTCCTGGAACCGAAGCAGCCATCACATTACTGGCTGGGGATTAAGTCAACACCCAGAACGAACAGAATATAGAGAAAGGCAGAGAGCAGCAGCTAAGCCCAGGGGACCACCTGAAGCCACCCACCCTACAGATTTCTTGTCACTTTTATAAATCTTTCCAAGTCTATTCCCCTTATTCTGATGTAAGGTTACATATATTAGTTTTTTTATTTATTTATTTATTTATTTTTTGACAGGCAGAGTTAGACAGTGAGAGAGAGAGACAGAGAGAAAGGTCTTCCTTCCATTGGTTTTCCCCCAAAATGACCGCTACAGCCGGTGCTTTACGGCCGGCACGCTGCACCGATCCAAAGCCAGGAGCCAGGTGCTTCCTCCCGGTCTCCCATGCAGGTGCAGGGCCCAAGCACTTGGGCCATCCTTCACTGCACTCCCGGGCCACAGCAGGGAGCTGGACTGGAAGAGGAGCAACCAGGACAGAATCCAGCGCCCCGACTGGGACTAGAACCCGGGTGCTAGTGCCGCAGGCGGAGGATTAGCCTAATGAGCTGCGGTGCCGTCCATATATTAGTTTTAAATACCATTGTTTTTTCTTTCTCTTTCACAGATTTTCTATTTCAAAGCAGTGAATTTTCAAAGGGTATTTATATATATTTGGGTTGCTTTTAATTTTCTATTATGAGTAAAGCTTTTATTAATTTTCATGTAAAAATCTTTGTACATATATTTTCATCTGGAGATGAAATGTCTAGGTTATATGGAAAGACTATTCTTAACATTAACAGAAGTACCAACCAGGTCTTCAAAGTAGTACATTCCCACCACCAATGTATAAGTATTCCTGTTGCTTCACAATGTGTCCACAACTTAGTATTGCCATCCTTTATTATTTAGCTATTCTAGTATCTATATATTGAGATCACACTGTGGTTTTAAAATTTCATTATTTTGGTGAATAATAGGGTTAATATCAATTTCGTACATAATTTTGTAAATAATAAACAGTTTTCCATCTGTTTATTGGCCATTTTATGTCTTCTTGTGTGAAATATATCTTCAGATATTTTGTTTATTCCTACTTGGATTGTCTGATTTACCAAGTTGCAAGAGTTCGACACATAATCTATACAAAGTCTTTTTTCAGATATACAGAGAAACAGGTCAAGATACACAGAGTTAGCAAATAATATCTTTCAAAGAGCAACATTATTTTTAAATTTTTAATAAAATCAAATATGTTTTATTTTACATTTTATCAGTTATTCTTTTGGGGTCCTAAGAAACCTCTGTCTGACTCCAAGTAACTCCAGAGGTTATGTGGAAAAAATACACTAAAATCACAGAAAAATCCCCAAAAACTAAATGTTCAAGGAAAGAAAACAAAAATGAGCAACTATTCTGCGATTCATCCTACATCAGTTTCTAAGGACAGGAAAGCTAATCTATAGAGGCAGAAAGCATATCAGGCACAAGGGAAGTTTAAGAAAATGAAAACATCTTCTACGTTGAATGTATATTTTTCAATAGACAGCAGACTATGTATAGTAGTTGCACCTTACTGTATACATGGCATAATGAAAACAGGTGATTTAAAGCAAAATTCAGTGGGAATATAGAGCTGTGTTGATAGGAAGACAGGTGGACATACAGTCCTTTGGAATAGGATTTAGGGGAAAAGCAATGCCTTGCTATGTCTGAGGGGAAAAGCTGACCTTAAATTATACAGAGGTTATTAAATAAGTACTTTATGCTAAATCACAAATGTCATATAAGTTTTCAGACACTGGCATAATTCAAACCTGCCAACCACACACTGAGATAATTCCTCAGTAGAGCAACGGACTTGTTCCTCCCATGCAGAAAGAGCTTAACAGGAGAGAGGGAGGGAAGGTTAAAGGGACAAGAAAAGGGAACAGCCCCTAGTTCTCTCTTGGTCCAGAGGCTATGAAGCTAAACTTGCAACTTTATGGGGAAAAGAAAAGCATATGGCATTGAAAGTGACAATTTTCCTCCTGTAGCAGTTTATGTTGCAACAGAAAAAAATGAGACACATTGAAAAATAAATCACTATGTGCTAAAACTGTTAGGGAAATTCCCACATAGGATGATGCAATTTTATAGCTATATATCTCTATATCATATATTCCAAGTCACTAAAAGTACACATGAAATAAATAAGGCTTGGAGGGATTGAGACTTGTGTAGTCATATAACTAGTTAATTGGCGGAAAAGGACGGAGAATACAGTTGACCTGCTTCAGTCTGCTTATAAAATTATAACTCTAGCCTAAGGCTCTTCACAGAGTATATATTTTCAAAAACACCTGTGGAACAAATTCATGGAAATATGGTAAAAATTTCATGGAAAGCATAAATTAACAGAGGATGAATTTAGATGATCTTATCTCTTTTTTTCCTAACAAAGTGAGTGCTGTTTATACTCTTTATCCAAGTTCTTCACATCAGAGAATAAAACATATTTTGTGAAATTACTCTAGCAAGTATTAATGCCAAAGAAAGAGAATGAAGTGGAAAACTCTCAGGAATTGTAGGACACTATTTCCTCAAAACAGCTGAGGGAAGTTAGATCCTTCTGAAGTGGTTCAGGAGGGTTCTTCCTACCTCCTTTCTATAAAATGGATTGATAATATTAAACTGTTTCAGGCCCTATGAATTGAAAATAAACTTGGAATACTAAATTTTCAACAAATACTCATGCAATCATAATTATACTGGAGCATCAGAACCTTTGGTCATTTCTGAAGTCAAAGTGTTTTCTGGGTAGAATGCAGGAGAACAAACTGATCGTCTTCACCCAGAGTCCAAGACTTTAGTTCTAAAATATCAAAACTCCCTTAAAACAAAATTAACTACACAACTATTCGCTACATAACAAATAATAGAAACCTAATTTACACAAAACATCTCAGAAGCCACCTGTTATTTTTCTACTATGGTTCTACAGCATTGGGATAATTTAAAATGAAATTATTTTATCCCATGTACTGTGGCATATCCACTCATTTAACACAGGAACATTGGATTGAGTTAGCATATTAGTTGATTTATATTTCCATCAAAAATCACTTCCAGTTTTGTCAACACCTTAACTTATGCGGAACATAACAGTTTTTATTCCTGTTAGTTCACATGGTATCCACACTCGAAAATTAATGGTCTGACAGTTGTATACACATACAGAACCTTTAAACAAAAAGGAATAATAAAATACTCTTCAACAGCAAAGTCCTATAAAATTAAGCTCTATAAAGTAAAAAAAGTCAAAATATCATAGTTTTTATAATATGAGTAACAATTTCAAAGAGGTATGAAATGCATATTTGTGGCCAGAATCCAATTCTGAGATCAAAGTTCACTTATAAAGCAAATATCCTCTGCCTTGCGGCGCCGGCACACCGGGTTCTAGGCCCGGTCGGGGCACCAGATTCTGTCCCGGCTGCCTCTCTTCCAGTCCAGCTCTCTGCTGTGGCCAGGGAGGGCAGTGGAGGATGGCCCAAGTGCTTGGGCCCTGCACCCCATGGGAGACCAGGAGAAGCACCTGGCTCCTGGCTTCGGATCAGCGCTGTGCGCCAGCCACAGCAGCCATTGGAGGGTGAATCAACGGCAAAGGAAGACCTTTCTCTCTGTCTCTCTCTCTCTCTCACACTGTCCACTCTGCCTGTCAAAAAATTAAATTAAAAAAAAAAAAGAAAAAGAAAATAAAGATTCCTAAAAGTAAAATCTGTCAAATATTTCTTGTGTCTAATGTAAAAATGACAGAACTGATAATCTGAAGATGGTACTTAGGTGAGTTATGTCTTTGAAATATCAGATATTGAGAAAATACTCTGGCCGGCGCCATGGCTTAACAGGCTAATCCTCCGCCTTGCGGGCCAGCACACCGGGTTCTAGTCCCGGTTGGGGCACCGGATTCTATCCTGGTTGCCCCTCTTCCAGGCCAGCTCTCTGCTATGGCCCGGGAAGGCAGTGGAGGATGGCCCAAGTCCTTGGGCCCTGCACCTGCATGGGAGACCGGGAGAAGCGCCTGGCTCTTGGCTTCGGATCAGCGAGATGCGCCGGCTGCAGCGGCCATTGGAGGGTGAACCAACTGCAAAAAGGAAGACCTTTCTCTCTGTCTCTCTCTCTCTCACTATCCACTCTGCCTGTCAAAAAAAAAAAAAGAGAGAGAAAATACTCAAAAAAGAAAATAAAAATAGTCT
Source organism: Lepus europaeus (assembly GCF_033115175.1). Taxonomy (NCBI): domain Eukaryota; kingdom Metazoa; phylum Chordata; class Mammalia; order Lagomorpha; family Leporidae; genus Lepus; species Lepus europaeus. The sequence continues at coordinate 74,911,002 of NC_084839.1, read as the reverse complement.
ATGATCTGTTAGTTTTTAGAAACACATTCATACAAGCTTTCAGAAATATATTGAAGTTTATGAATGATGCATCTTAAATATATTCACCAGACCAATCTTGTGCATTTTAGAATTAACAAAAATAGGGGGCCGGCGCCGTGGCTCACTTGGTTAATCCTCCGCCTGCGGCGCCAGCATCCCATATGGACACTGGGTTCTAGTCCCAGTTGCTCCTCTTCCAGTCCAGCTCTCTGTTGTGGCCCGGGAGTGCAGTGGAGGATGGCCCAGGCCCTTGGGCCCTGCACCCGCATGGGAGACCAGGAGGAAGCACCTGGCTCCTGGCTTCAGATTGGCACAGCTCTGGCCATAGTGGCCATTTTGGGGGTGAACCAACGGAAGGAAGACCTTTCTCTCTGTCTCTCTCTCTCTCACTGTCTAACTCTACCTGTCAAATAAAAAAAAAGAATTAACAAAAATAAATACAAGAAAAGCTTTTTACTATTTGAGAGAAAACAATAAAATTGTGCCAATGTATTTCAAAGAGATTAAACATGAGCAATATAACTACTGATCCTTTAAACTTGCAGGTAAAATTTTCTGGAAATTTATTCTTGATAAAAGCATTCAAATCATATCACTTGTGCTATTGGATAAATATCTGATGAAAAAATTTTTCAAAGTAGCTCATGAACCTCAAGTAAAAACAAAGGGATATATATATTAACAGATGCAGACGATGCACGTTTTTCACTCCACTCAGAGTAGATATTTAACTCGCTCTGACATAAGTCCCCTGGTAGACTCTGTCATCACTGCATTCTAGTCTCCCAGTAAAACACTCAAAAGAGCACAATCCATGAGGAATCACTCCTAAGTCTTTTTTGATCCGAAGCCAGGAGCCAGGTGCACTCCCGGGCCACAGCAGAGAGCTGGCCTGGAAGAGGAGCAACCAGCACTAGAACCTGGGGTGTGGGCACTGCAGGCAGAGGATTAGCCTATTGAGCCATCGTGCCGACCCTAAGTCTTAATGCAAATGTAAAGAGTCTTTAGTAACTAGACAAAGTCACCAACAAAGTTTTAAAAATGCCCTAGAAATCTAATTACCTCAATAAATACTGGCGTCAAAATCAAGTAGTGTCCTTATTACTCAAAATACAGGACTAGAATATTTGTGAGGCAAGGCAAAATAAGGAAGAGTTTTAATAATAATATCAAACATTTTGTTGTTCATTAAAAGTCAAGTTTTCCTTCTACCTTGAAGTTTAAAGAAAAGACATGAGAAGAATACTCCGGGTCACCACTGTGAACAGACGTGGACGCTGTGTCTTGCGATGGGGCTTTGGTTGTGAAGAAGGAAAATAAGCTGAGCACTCCTGAGAGGCTGACTGTCCTGTGGTCAGATGGACCTCAAACCTCATCTTATCCCAGATGATGGGTAATTTCTCCGACTGTATACATTGAACTCTTGTTAATATGCTCACCAATATACCAAATGTACCAGTACCTGCACACCATGCTTCTTCCTCCTCTCCATTTTTGCTTGAGCTGTAGTTTCCACCCTGTATGAAAACCTTCTCAAGGGTCTCTATCCAAGCACCAGTGCTACCACTGAATATAATACTTTCCTGCTTGCACAGACAGCTTCTAACACTTGCTCTGCCATCCTTCCAGAACATAATCATATACTATCTTGGGATGTTTCTAAACTCTTTCTCCTAATTATAAAAATGCTTACACAATACATACTTTGTTTGCACCAAGTACTGGGCAAAAGCATATTTAACCTTTAAAGCAAACCTATGAATCAGCCTACCATAATTCCCATTTGATAGATGGAGAAAGAAACTTAAAAGTATGCAAGGGCCCACCACTCTGAAGCAGTAGAGAGCCTGCATCTTAGGCTCACATCTGAGCTCTCTTTAAAGATCTCCTCCTTTGCCACTGTGAAATATGACCTCATGCAAATACCAGTCCTCTTCACTGTAAGCTAAGGTCACAGAGAGTGTCTTTTACTTCTTTCTGCTTCCAATACCTCATACTACTTAGCATAGGATGGGGCAGGTGTTAAGAGCGCTGATGGAGGGAAGCGTAGACAATGTATCCAGAATGTACAAATAGTGTATTCCTAAAGATTCCCATAATATGTTCTAATAGGTCTTTATTTGTGTGCTGCATTCTCAAGGGTCCAAACAATTAAAGGCAGAAGCCTCTAGAAATGAAACTCTTCAGAGGAAGTGAATTTTTATATGTAAACTAGATCAATGGTCAGGGTGACAAGCTGCTTTTTTAAGAGTGAAGCTCTTTTTCCAGTTCATTTTTTATTAATTTCACTCAAATCTCTCTGAAGATCTTGCTATAAACAAAACGCTTTTGCCAGTCCTTAAACAACTTCGTAAATTCTGTTTTCACTAAATGTATAAATATTTACAAACAAAGGAGACAAATAAAAGATAACTTCTGTTCCAGTGTAAAGACAATATTATAATGTGGGGCATATACCTACGAAATACTGTGCAGAAACACCTCAAAAAAGAAACAGCAGGGCTGACTGAGGGTCTGCCTCCTCCCCATTCTTACCACTGGGAAGCCCCACAAAGAAGGGAAATGGAGATGTTGGTAGGGGGAAAAGTCATTTGAAAGCACAATAGGACAAAACTAACTTACTGTGCTCATAGATAATGCCCATCAGTGTCTTTCACCAGCTTCATGGTATCCCACAAAAAAGAACACCCCTATGCACAAGTTCACTATTAAATAATATAACCATTCAAAAATATACAGGGTCGATCACATACACCACAATGTTAGTAACACTGAGAACTCAATCAGGCTTCTGCTACATGGCTATAAAGTTAGTCAAGCTATTAATGGAACTGATTTCCTACAATGAAGAATTTAGCAGCTTGGGGGGAGGCGGGTCCATCATTCTAATATTATACACTCCTCCAACTCTGATTCTAGTGTTCCATTGTATTGGCTACTTCACAAATCAGCACTCAATCACATAGGAAGAGAATTCTGTACAGCTCAACTCCGACTTCACATCCCCATGAAATACATAAGCACATGCTGCACAACTATCACACAATTTAAATGGAAGTTTAGAAATAAGTAGTTTACACCATAGTACAGTTTTCATTTTTACTGGAAATCTCAGTGAATCCAATTTTTGTTGTTCACGCACACTTCTTAAACAAAACACAGCAGTTACACAGATAGTGAGGTTTTGGGTTTTTCGTTTTTAAAAGAATATAAATAATACTCGATCTGGACTTCCAAACATCCATGTCTGATTCATACTTACAATGCTGGAGGTTTCTGAGAGGTTGAATACACTACACAAGGATGGTTGTCCCACCACGTATAAATAAACTTTTCAGCACAAACGCTTGCAAAGATGAGAATTACTAAGCTACCATTCATAAAAGGGGTTAAAAATGGAAGCTAGAGAAAAAAAAAAGTAAAATATAGCTTTTTCTGGAAGTGCGCAAAACCAACTGAATTGTTAAATTGTTAACAATGGTCCCGGAGCTAATTCAACTTTTGCATTGGTGTAAACCACAAACAGAACCATACAGTGCGATTCTTTTCAAACATCTTCAGGATTCCTATAAGGTAGATGAGACCAAGGGTAGGGGTGACTGTACATAGCTTTCATGCAGCAAATGCTATCAAAACGGTCTATTTACAAGCCTGTGGAATAGAGCCTCATTTCTGCAAAAACTGTCTAGACATTATCCTCCTGTAGAAGTTAACCCACGGCAGACAGAAGTGCATCTCTTCCACCCTTCTGCTCCCTATTTCCCCAAACCAATCTACCCTGGTGTTTTGCATGCCAAGCCAAACATTCCATAAATAATGCTGTGGCACACAAGCATTAAAGTTCAGAGAGTTTGTGCCTTTGAAGTATGTAGTGACAGGACCAAGGACACACGGGTTCAGACCCAAGCCGGGTATTAGGCGGGTGGTTTGAAACTGTCAACCCAGAGAGGCCTAGGGGAAATGGATACAAGCTTCCTCTGCCACCACCCTTCCTCTCCTCTCCCCTCCCCTCTGCTTTCGTTGTGGTTTCTCATGGAGACAATCAAAGCAGAGAAAGCTGAATTTTGAATTAGTAAGAAACACACCAGGAATATGTAATTCCCAGAAGGAAAAAAAAAAAAAAGAAAAAGAAACTGCTTTAGAGGGGTGAGGGGGAAGGGGCTGTTGGCAACATGTCTAAGTGACAGACCTCCCCACCCCCACCCTAATTCAGCACAAATCTATACATTCTCTCTCCATCCCCTTTTGCTCCCAGTTCGCAGCGCTCAATCCAACTTGACCCTCAATCCTAATGATCTGAGGACCTGCACGGCGTCCCCCGTGCAAGTGTGTGTCTCTCAGTGAATGTGTCCAGTTGTCTGGAAGCCCCTGAATCCGGACAGTTAGAGCAGGCAAGGGATGCTCCCACCCTCCCACCGTGGACGGAGTGAAGGGGGGGGGGGGGAATGCGATGGAGACAAGGGGAAAGCGATGCAGAGCTATGCATTAGGGCCAGCGGCTGAAAGGAAGACGGGGAAGAAAGAAAAGGTGGCAGAGAAGTGGGGCTGGGGGAGAGCAAGAAACGGATGAAAGAAAGGCTGGGAGGCAGAAAGGAGGGGAGAGGAGAGAGGGATGTTGGGAAGGATGAGGGAGGGAGGGAGGGCTGGAGAGCCGGGAGGGAGGGGAGGCTGGAGGGGATGGGAGGGAGGCAGGGAGGAGGGAGGCAGGCAAGGATGGAGGATGCTCTGCCCGGGACTCACCTCTGTGGGTCGGTGGGAGTTTCTCGCCTCCTCCTCTCTCGCCTGTTCGCAGCAGCTGGAGTGGTAATCACAGAAGGAGCTGGAGAGGCGGCGGCGGGGACGAGGGCAGCAGCTGCTGCAGCCGCCTCTGGCCGAGGTGCGGTGCCGCCTGCTCCGCCCGCCTGCCCCGGTCTCCGCCTCACTCGGAGCTGGAAGCGAAGCCGCTCCCCCCTCCCCCCGCCCGCCCCGCGTCCTGCCCAAGCGCGAGCGGCAGCGGCCCGGATCGCCGCTAGGGGAAGCAGCCTGTGCGCAGGCGCGGCCGCTCGCTCGCCTGCGCGCGCCCCCGCGGCCCCCGTGGCTCCGCAAGACTGTGGGGAGCGTGGGGTGGGAGGTGGCCAGGACGGCGCGCGGGAGGGGGGGGGCGCGCGCGGCCTGGAGAGCGCCCGAGAGGGCGGGGCAGGTGAGGCGGAGCTAGGGAGGCTCGGCCGGCTCCTCACCAGAGGTGGGGGGAGGGGATGGCAGCGAAGGGCCCCCCGCCGCCGCAGGGCGCAGGTGCCGTGGCCATGACAACAGCGTTACCCTCCGGGCGGGGCCCGGGAGCCGAGTGTGAGCCGAGAGATCTTTCAAGAGGGCCCGGTGCGGGAGCGGTCGGAGTGGGGCGCCGGGCGGGGTCGCAGAGCTGGACAGGAGGGTCCACCCGCGAGCAGGGCGCTGACAAGTGGCAGGCGGAGGGCAGGGCCCGCGTCCCGCGGAGGTACTGATGCGGAAGCAGGACTTGTTGGGACCTGGGGCCCGGGGGAGATGGGGGTTGGACTTTAAGAGAACTAGCAAGGAATGCAAGTATTAAAACAAACGGCATGCTGCCTCATTGAACAACCCTTTGTTGAGTGTGGTCTCTGGGGAAGCATGGCGATTTTTTTTACTGATTCAAAGCCTATTACCGAGCCGCTATTTGTCGTAGCACTCTACTTAGGCGTCTGGACACATCCAGTGTTAGTCCAGGCAGAGCCTCTCCTGCGCTTCGGAACTTCGCACAGGGAGTGGGGAGCATAAGCCCAGTCAGCCACCAGCCCCTGGGGCCTGTTGGAGGTGCAGTGTGGCTCTCTGCAGAAGTGCCAGCGCGGGAACGGTACACGGAAGCACAAGTTAGTCACCTTCATTCTGCCACAGTGCCAAATGCCGGGTTTTGCTATGCTTTTCTTTGATTTAAATCAAGAGAGAAATAAAGACAAAGAAATCTGCCGGCAGTTGGGTATGACATGACTGATGCTGCATTCACAACATGTTACCAGTCGAATACACGCACTCAATAGCACGGATGCATTTGTTCTTGTCGATACTTGGATGCCTTTATATCCCTTTGTGCGCGCCTTTTTTTTTTTTTTTAGCTCTCCATCGTCGGCTATGTCAGCTATTTTTCTATAACCCCTTGATCCCAAGTTAGCTTCTGCAACTGTGTGAAAATTATAACAAGCCCAAAGTCTTTTATTCTCTCCAAGCAATAACTTGAAAGAGCTACCTCTCTCCATTTCTGTTTCTCTAATGTATTCTTAACATTCTTTTTCCTTTTCACCACTTTACCAACGTCAAAATTCCTGAGGAAGAAGTGGACAGGAGCCAGACATAACGAAAAATCGCCTTAGTCAACGTTTCAGGACCACGGACAGTGACAGCTCTTGCCCTCCCAGCATGCGTTTTGCTTAGACACTGTGTGGGCGGTGCATACAGAAACCAGAGAAACCCTCTAAAGATGGTACAGGGATGAGCTTCAGGAAGTTTAGTGTTGAGCGCCGAAAGACTTGTGTCCAAAGCTTTGAACAGAGTAGAAAAATATATAGTATACTCTGCAGTCGATAGGAAGGAACTAGGCCTTCGGCTAAATGTTGAAGAATGGGTAAGATTTAGAGAGGCATCGCAAGAATTCTAACGTGGGTAAGAGGAGGATGGTTTAGACAGCAAGGCAATTGAATAAATATAGAAATAGTCCGTACTGCAGCTACACAGTATCTTCCTGGAGGTAGAGGATATCTCCAGGTTTAAATGATCCAAGCATGTGGTAATGGGTAAGTAGCCTAAATGAATGAAGTAGAACACTTCACTGGAGAAATTATCTGTATAATTTTGTTGTTACTGCTGTAATTTTCCATTCCTTAGTTTGGAAGGGATATTCTTTTTTTAAAGATTTTTTTATTTCTTTATTTGACAGATAGAGTTACAGACAGTGAGAGAGACAGACAGAAAGGTCTTCCTTCCATTGGTTCACTCCCCAAATGGCCACTATGGCCAATGCACTGCGCCTATCCAAAGCCAGGAGCCAGGTGCTTCCTCCTGGTCTCCCATGCGGGTGCAGAGGCCCAAGCGCTTGGGCCATCTTGGAGGGGATATTCTAAAAATTACAGATAAAAGATTAACAATATACATTTGTTTAGTTTAAGATTCAGGATTCATTTGCAGCTTGCATTTTATTGATCAACCTTAATGTTTTAATTGGCAGCAAACAAATATATAGATCAAGTTTATCTTATCAAAGTAAGATTTCTCTTGTTTTTATTTTGTAGTGACTATTTTTAAAAATCCAGTTACTAGGATCTTTATACTTACTGATCTCTTTTTTGTAAACATTTATTTATTTTAGAGGCAGAGTTAGAAAGGCAGAGACAGAGAGGTCTTCCATCTGCTGGTTCACTCCTTAAATGGCTGCAATGGCCAGAGCTGGGCCAATCTGAAGCCAGGATCCAGGAGCTCCTTCCAGGTCTCCCACATAGGTGCAGGGGTTCAATCACTTTCAACTGCTTTCCCAGGCCTTCAGCTGGGAGATAGATTGGAAGTAGAGCAGCTGGAACTAGTACTGATACCCATGTGGGATGCCTGCACCGCAAGCAGAGGCTTAACCTACTATGGAACAGCACTGGCCCCTTGTAGTGACACAAAACTGTAAGAAATTAATAATATTTAAATAGCATTTATGCATTCTTTGTAAGCTTTTTGTCCATGGAATTGCTTTAAACTAAATTGAATTTTTAAGAGTAGCATAAAAAAAAAAACAACTCGAATTTCTCAAAACCTTGGCCTCACCACCACTCCCCCTTAAAAATGAACCAAACGGCTGCCTATTAATCAGACAGCAATAAGAAATTGCCCAGGTAATGAACTTAAGTCACCAGTAGGCAATGGCAGCAACTGATTTTTTCTGTTTTGTCCCTTCAAGTAATTTATTAACTCATTTAGGTTTTTAAATGAAATAGAACCCCTGCTTGCTCTATGTTAAATCTGCAATGAGCATTACTTTAGTCATATTCATTTATTTCTAGTTAAATTCTTGCATAAACATTACTACCACTGGATACTGAAAGCTATCACTTAGGGCCGACACTGTGGCATCATAGGCTAAACCTCCACCTACAGCACCAACATCCCATATGGGCACCAGTTTGTGTCTCAGCTGCCCCTCCTCTAATCCAGCTTTCTGCTTATGGCCAGGGAAAGCAATAAAAAATGGCCCAAGTCCTTGGGCCCCAGTACCTGTGTGGGAGACCCAGAGGAAGCTCCTGGCTGCTGGCTTCGGGATCAGCCCTGCTCCTGCAATTGCAGCCATTTGGGGTGTGAACAAATGATGGAGGACCTTTCTCTCTGTCTCTCCCTTTCACTGTCTCTAACTCTACCTCTCAAAATCTTCTAAAAATATTTTAAAGCCATCACTATTTCATTTGCTTTGAAACTGATTGTGAATCTGGCAGTTTTGATTTTCTTGATTTCAGTGTTGTCCTTCATTTCAATGACATATAAAACATACAGCTATTAGAAAAACAATTTTCTTTCCCTCATTTATATCACAGATGCATGCCAATGTAAAAGTACAGTAAAAAAAAAAGTATAGTAAGACCTACAGTATTATTTTCAAATGGAGAGAATACCATTTGAACTAAAATAAATGTAATCGATAATGAGATTTTTATAAAGGACTCTAAACCAATAATTTTAAGTAAAACTACTACTCATGTTTATAAATTTAAATGTCAAAACTCTCAACTCTTAGACCCTCATTCAGTCTGTCAGCTCCAGAAGTTTTGTTATCAATTCCTCTTGGAAAATTTGATTTTTTGATTGAATTTTATCTTTCAAAATAGTTTTAAGCTCACGGCAAAATTGAGTGGAAAGGATAGAGAATTTCCATATATCTCCTGTCCTACCTCTGACTTCTACACTATTCAACCTCCCTACCACAGTAATGCCATGATGGACATACAGACACATCATTAGAACCAAAATCCAAATTTACATTAGGATTCACACCTGGTTTTGTGCAGTCCATTGGATTTGAAAAACTATGTAATGACATATACATCATACAGAATAGTTTCATTGCCCTGAAAGTTCTCTGTGCTCTTGTCTATCACTTCTTCTTTGCAACCCCTGGAAAATACTGGTCTTTTTACTCTCTCAATGGTTTTGCCTTTTCTAGACTATCATATACAAGTCATATAAATATGTGGCCTTTCCAGATGCACTTCACTTAGTATTATGAATGTTAGATTCCTCCAGGTATTTTCATGGCTTGATGAGTCATTTCTTTTTAGCAGTGAACAATACCTTATTTTCTGGATTGCTATAGTGTATCATTTCACCTATTGAAGAACATCCTAATTTCTTCCAAATTATGGAAATTAAAAATAAAACTGATATCATAATTTCATTTTTTTAAACTTTCATTTAGTAAATATAAATTTCCAAAGTACAGTTTATAGATTACAATGGCTTTTCCCCCCTATAACTTCTCTCCCACCTGCACCCCTCCCATCTCCCGCTCCCTCTCCCCTTCCATTCACTTCAAGATTCATTTTCAATTATCTTTATATACAGAAGATCTATTTAGTGTGTATATATATATATATATATATATATATATATATATATATATATATTTGGACAGGCAGAGTGGATAGTGAGAGAGAGACAGAGAGAAAGGTCTTCCTTTTTGCAGTTGGTTCACCCTCCAATGGCCGCTGCGGCCGGCGCATCTCGCTGATCTGAAGCCAGGAGCCAGGTGCTTCTCCTGGTCTCCCATGGGGTGCAGGGCCCAAGAACTTGGGCCATCCTCCACTGCCTTCCCGGGCCATAGCAGAGAGCTGGCCTGGAAGGGGGGCAACCGGGATAGAATCCGGCGCCCCAACCGGGACTAGAACCCGGTGTGCCGGCGCCGCAAGGAGGAGGATTAGCCTGTTAAGCCACAGCGCCGGCCCCAGCTCCTTTCTAATGGCCTGGAGACCCAGATGAGGCTTCTGGCTTCAGCCTGACTCGGCAATAACCTTTGTGGCCACTTGGGGTGTAAGCCAGTAGGTGGAAGATCTCTGTCTCTCTCTCTCTCTCTCTCTCTCTCTCTATAACTTTATCAAATAAAGTGTAAAAGTCTTGAAGAAATTCTGCTTGTAACCAAACACTAGGTGTTTTAGGAGCCATATATGTAAATTTTCTTCCTATTGCATACTGAAACATTTCAACTGGAACATTACATACATAGAATGTGTTCTGCAGAATAATGGACCCCCAAAGATTTCCATCCCTTAAACCTGTGAATCTGTTACATTGCATGACAAAAGGAACTGTGTGGTTGTGATTAAGACTATTGAATGTGAGGATGGGAGGTTATCCTACATTATCCAGATGGTTTCAGTCCGATCCTTGTCCCCCTAAAACTGGAGAACCGTTCTCTTGATAGAGTCAGAGATTTATCCTCCAGCTGAAGCAGGTCCACAAGAATCAGATTCAAAGCAGGAGAGTCACTGAACTGATTGGTTTTGAAGGAAATCACAAACCAACAAATGTGGGCACCTTCTCGCAGAAAAGGTAACATCTGGACAGTAGGCAGCAAGAAAGCGTGTACTTCAGTCCTACAACCATGAATTCTGCCAACAACCAGAACGAACCTAGAAATCAACTTTCAGAAAGGAATGCAGACCTTTTAGCACTTTGGTGTCAGTTTTTATAAGACTCTGTAACATGGAAGCCAGTCGCATCCACTAGACTGGTCTGTGGAACTGCAAGATTACAAATTTGTGTCATTTCAAGCAGCTAAATTTGTTACCGCAGCAGTGGAAGGTGAATATATATTCTACATCAATTGGCTGATCTTTGATCTTCAAGGAATTAAAATGGAGCAACTGGGGCCAGCATCGTGGTGTAATGTATTAAGCCACCACCTGTAACACCAGCATCCCGTATCGGTGCCAGTTTGAACCCCAGCTGCTCCACTCCCAATCCAGCTCCCTGCTAAAGACCTGGGAAAAGCAGAAAAAGATGGTCCAAGTGCTTGGGCCCCTGCCACCCCTGCAGGAGACTTAGAAGAAGCTCCTGGCTTCCACCTGGCCCAGCAATCTGCAGAATGTACCAGCATATGGAATATCTGTCTCTCACCCTTTGTCTTACCTTCTCTCTGTGTAACGCTTTCAAATAAAGAGATAACTCTTTAAAAATAAATAAAATAAAAAGGAACAGCTTTGTTGGATGTCATCTATGAAAACCTGAAAAGATTGGCCATATTCTAGCTTGTAACACTAGGCATATTTTTACAGTTCAAGTAACTTAGTTTCCAAGTCTACAAAATTGAGGCAATTTGTTATCTGTCTGAATTTCTTGTGAGAATTAAATAATTTGTCAAATTTCAGTGTGCTGTTGTCTACAAATGTTGTACACTTCCATTAATTAATGTTTCTAATAGGAATGAGCAAATCATTGGGATCAGCTTTTATTTCTAATTAATATTTAAAAGAATAAAGCATTGTCTCTGATATGACTTATCATATTTATTATCTCAATCTCACCTTTAGGCTCCTATAGGCCACCATCCCTTTAACACAAAGCTGGGGTTGACGTTTAATAAATTCTAAAATTGTATCATTTTCATTTCATTGGTTACCCTGGAGCACCTTTTTCTGGACTCTAAGAAAGAAAAGTTTCTCCAAGAAGGAATTTTCTGTGACAACTGGATACTTTAACTTAGTTTTAGAAAAGGGAGTTTTTTTACTGCCATAATTGGGAGGTCTATTGTATCTAGGTGAAATTCAGGTAGATGGAGGGGGTCATCAAAAATATTCATCAAGGCAAAGGCTCTGATTGGCTTGCTGGAGCCTTGCTCTCATGTCTGAACAGATTACTGTGACACAGAGGAATGGCACACTCTGGTCCACATGCTCACTCTTGTGACCACATGCAGGAAGAGGAACAGTTCCCAACACGAATTTGAGGAGGGGAATGGGAAAGCATACTAAACCAATCAAATTTACAGCTATCCATTCATCACTGTGAAGTTATTTTAAAAGTGATTTCCATAATTCACAATAAAATTTTATTGGCAAGTGGTGGTTGAAATGTACCTTACAGATTTTTTATGAATATGTTGAAAATGATAATTTGCAAGAAAGTTAAGAAAAATAGAGGCAATGTTTCCCATCCATACTTGATCATGGAACCCTCTCTCATAGCACCTTTTGAGACTGGAGTTGCAAAAGACATACTTCAATAAAAGCTCACAGTGTTCATCTTATTCTGTCATTCTTTGATTCATAAAACTCATTAGTAATTTATTTATGCTTTTCCTTGATTAAAATATCACTGCCATTATCATTTTTATCAAAGAATAACTTAGAACTCAAAGGGACTTTAGTGACAATCCTTTTCTATTGAGACTCCTTATTTTGCAGATGGAAAAACACTCATTATGATTTTTCTCCTTTATTATTGAGTCAATTTTATATAAATCATATGCACTAGGTTATGCTGATATAATAAACAATCCCAATCTCACAGTGTTATATAATAGCTCTGTTTGACATGACTTCCTGAGAACCAGCCTACCTCAACAGTCACTGTCTGGAATGTAATTCATCATCATTATAGAGATACAAAAAATTGATTGGTATATCCCAGGGGTGACGTGTGTATTGAACCCAAATTAGTCACATAGCTCACATAACCACAAAGTACTTCAAACTACAAAACAACTGTGTGCTTGAGAGGCAAGGAAGCTAAAATATTTTGTAAACAGTCATGGCTGCCATAGTGAACAGAGTTGAGACAGAATATGCAGACTTAACATTTTTAATATTCCTTCTATTACTTTTGATTACCAACTGTGATCTGATAATGCATACAAAAATATAACTTACAGAATATTTACCTTTTTTATTTTTTTGACAGGCAGAGTTAGACAGTGAGAGAGAGAGAGAGACAGAGAGAAAGGTCTTCTTTTTTCTGTTGGTTCACCCCCCAAGTGGCCACTACAGCCGGCGTGTTGCGGCCAGCGCACTGCGCCAATCCGAAACCAGGAGCCAGGTGCTTCCTCCAAGTCTCCCATGCAGGTGCAGGGCCCAAGCACTTGGGCCATCCTCCACTGCCTTCCCAGGCCACAGCAGAGAGCTGGACTTAAAGAGGAGCAACAGGGACAGAATCCAGCGCCCTGAACGGGACTAGAACTCGGTGTGCCAGCCCCACATGCAGAGGACTAGCCTAGTGAGCCGCAGCACTGGCAGAATATTTACCTTTGTAAGGAACTACGTTTAGAAATTTCTACATGTTAACTCATGAGATCACTAACGTCATCCACATATGTAAGATGAGGAATTGTAAACAGAGTGTGTTACAAGGCTGGCCTCTGTGTATGACATGAAAAGGCAGCCTTTAGTTTAAGGCTCTAGCTATCATTTTTGTATCAGATTGTAGAGTTGGAAAGTGGTAGAGCTGGGTTTCTGAGTCATCGAGTCTAGCTCCAAGGTCCATACTGCTCTTCCTAATGCTCTATTACCTTCCTCTGTTGGGAAAAATAACTCCTTCATCTGAGTCAAATATAAACTTGTTAATTCTGCTCAAAGTGATAGGAGATGATTTGTACCATTTTTATGGTGTTCAAATTATAATTTAATAAGCAAATATGTGAATCTGGAATATTCTCTACAAAACTCTGAAATAATCATAGTTCTCTGTTTTTCAGTAATTTCACTTTACTTATGATAGTTAGGTATCTTTGTTACATGACTTGTTCTTTTTTAAATTTGAAACATACACCCCAAAATATTTTGCAAAGGAGCTTTAGGGGTTCATAAAACAGATGTTCCATCAAACAAACATTTCAACAGTATATGGGTAGGTAATGCTACAGACATAGAAATGCTCTTATTCTGCATACAAATGCACGCATGCGTGTACACTTTCCTTTCCTGTAATATTTTGTTTGACAAAGCACTTTGCTAACTAATAAAGTCCACTGAACAAGCAATTCTTCAGTTCTACAAATACATTGTTCCAATAACTTTTTGTATGCTGTATTGTGATATTATTACTGTAGTCTCAAACCCAATCTTGTTAAGAATACATATTCAAAAACTATGGCACATTGATTCATGCATTACCATTCAAGAAATTTTTGACACTTACTTATTGGGTGACAATTACAATTCTCAGCTTTGACTATTTATATAAAAGACACAGTTTGTACCCTCAATGATCTCATAGTTAATATGTACAAATAAATAATCCTATGCATTAGATCTTATATACGTATAGCTGCCACCCATTCCATACTACCTTACCTAGTGGAGGTAAGACAAATCTTCATTCCTCAAGGCCCAAATCCTTGGTGGAGCTGTCTATGAATTGTTTAGGCTCCCATTAAATTTCCCCATTGTAGATTAAAGGACTCCATGAAATCTCCTTGGTTTCAGACATAATTCTCCCTGTCTCTATTATAGAACAGCAACCCAACTTCTCCTTAGTAAACACATCAATTACCAGAAGTCAAGGTAATTTTTCATTGATTCAGTGAAATGATGAGCCCAAAATGGCCAGGTGGCATAATCAACCTCAATTTAATAAATAATTACTTCCAATGGTTCAAAAATAGGCAAGAAAGAACATAGAAATAAGCTCTCTGAGCCTACGATTCTAGGCCTGGTGTAAAAAACAGTGCTTCAACATTCTTAGTACATGGGTTAAGAATCAAACATTATCATGTCTCTACCAAAAGTTAATGCACATGGTATATAGAAACAACCAAAATTCATATATTTTGTTTATTTATTTAAAAGAAAGAGAGAGGAAAAGAGAGAGAGAGAAAGTCGATCAATCTTCCATCCACTGGCTCACTCCCCAAATTCCTACAACTACTGGGACTGGGCCAGCTCAAAGCCAGGATCCTGGATCTCCATCCAGGTCTCCCATTTAGATTCGAGACACAAGTATTTTGATCATCATTGCCATCTTCCCACAGGTATCAGTAGGAGGCTGCATCAGAAGAGTAGCTGGGATTTGAACCTGCACTCCAATATGGAATGCAGACATCCCAAGAGGAAGCTTAACCCAGTGCACCACAATGCCACCCCAAATTCACCACAAGTGGCACTATCTAATTCTTCAAGGGCACATTCTATGTTTCTGTGGAGGCAGTTGATTCTAAGAAGCTTCAAAGTCAAGTATATGTTGAAATGTATAACACCATCATACTTTTATTTCTTTGTAATAAGTTCTTTGGTCAGGAACAATACAGAACAAGATAAGCTGATGGTGAATAATGTGCTCCAAAAGTCTCCTAATGGTGGTGTTTAAAGAGACCTTTGGATCAGGGAAGAAGATGCAATACCCAAAGTTACTTGCAGTTCCAGTGAGCACAAAATCATTCCCATTTCAGTCTGAAAGAAATCCAAATCAATCTAAACCCATGTGGTTGGTTGATTTTCCCAAGGAGTGGTGTCATTTCACAATCTATGTTTTACCTCTGCTGTTGAATCCTATGCATTCAGTAAAGGTCAGAGTCTAGAATCTTTGATAAGAGAAACTATTGAACCCTTGTAGAATTTCTGTACATGCTACTATGGACACTTCGCACATTAGCCTATTGATCAAGCACTTGAGAGGTTAGGAAACTGTTTTCTAGGTGACAACCACAGATCAAGTCACCAAGTATACTTTTCTTTAGTAGTTAAGCACTCCCATTTGTCTTCTGCTATTCAGGAATCCCATCCTTTCCACTAAAATCACAGATCCTATTTTTTTTTTATTTTACTTTTTTTTTTTTTTTGACAGGCAGAGTGGACAGTGAGAGAGAGAGAGGTCTTCTTTTTGCCATTGGTTCACCCTCCAATGGCCGCTGCAGCCTGCACACTGCGCTGATCCGAAGTCAGGAGCCAGGTGCTTCTCATGGTCTCCCATGGGGTGCAGGGGCCAAGGACTTGGGCCATCCTCCACTGCACTCCCTGGCCACAGCAGAGAGCTGGCCTGGAAGAGGGCAACTGGGACAGAATCCGGCATCCTGACAGGGACTAGAACCCAGTGTGCCGGCGCCCCAAGGCGGAGGATTAGCCTATTGAGGCGCGGCGTCGGCCAGATCCTTATTTCAAAGTTGGCCTCTTCCACTGTCATCCCAACCAACAAAAGACAGCCAACCACAAAACTAATATTCTATAATTGTATTATGGAGAATTCCAAAAATATGTAACAGAAGAAGAGTACAATTATTACATCATTATCTATTGGTCAATTTCGATAATTATCAGTTCAAAAGCAATCTTCTCCATCTGTACTCACATTCACTTCAACAACCACAGTTTTGTGGATTCTCATATTTCCCTCACTAATATGTTTCTCAATATTTGAGACTATTTCAAGTTGTTGATCTTGAAGGGACAATAAGGGACAGTGCATCAAAGTCTTATAAACAGGGAACCACTTTCAAAGCAATTCAGTTATGGTATGAAAATTAATGCAGGTTTTTCAAATAGAAAATGAATAATATCCTTAGATATAGTAGAGTATTTCTGTTAAAGGTTCAATGAGATTTGTGAGTTCAAGGTCTTCAGATTCATCTCCATCCACCTAAATGTCCTTATGTCCAGTTCCAGAATTCCACTCTTTCCCACATTCCCAAGGTAATGTGTTATAAACTTCATATAAGATACTTTAATGAAGTCAACTTACATTTAATTTTGGAATTTTCAGTTTTAGATTTGAGATAGGATTTGGGATCTCCCCTCAGCTACGACAAATAAGAGATGATTTTAAGACAGCAAAAGTTCTCTGGGCCTTGGCCTGCCATAAGCTAATTTTTAAAAAAAGGTTTATTTATTTGTTTGAAATGCAGAATTACAGAGAGGCAGAGGCAGAGAGAGGGAGAGAGAGGTCTTCCATCTGCTGATTCTCTCCCCAAACAGTTGCAATGGCCAGAGCTGGGCAGATTCGAAGCCAGGAGCCAGGGGCTTCTTCCTGGTCTTCCATGTGGGTGCAGGTCCCAAGGACCTGGGCCATCCTCCACTGCTTTTCCAGGCCACAGCTGAAAGAGTGGAGCAGCAGCAACTCGAACCAGCACCCATATGGGATGCTGACACCACAGGTGGCAGCCTTATCTATTATATCACAGTGCTGGCCCCTTAAGCTAATGTTTTTAAAGCTCTGGGCTCATCAAATTTGTTTCTATAAGTGATCTACTACAGTCTCAAAAAAAAAAAATAAGAACTTCTATTCCACAGTATTTAGCAGTCATCAAATATTATAGTGGTAACATGCATTAATCATTTGGTTTTACAGAGCTTTGCTTTGAGTAAGTCTTTCATCTAAAACAACAACAGATAACAATTTGGAAATGTGATATAACTGGGTGTCATAGATTACTGGTAATCCATTTTCCACTAGTAATGAGATCATTATTATAACTTTATAGTACACCTAACTCAAGAATCAACTCTTTGAAGTCTACTTCCTGGAACCCCAAATTATCAAGTACCCTAATATTTCAAAACAATAAACTGTAATTTAAGGATCTAATTCACAAAGATTGTCATATTAGGAATTCTGAAAGAAATAAAAGGGAATGAAGATGAAATACACCAAAAGTTGGTAATTTGTTCTTGGGAAACAAAATGAAAAGATGTAGTAATCAAAGCCCGGAACAATACTCAGTGCTTCTCTACCAGGGTGATGACTAGACACCACTGAAATCATGAAGAAGGAAGGGGAGGCTATAGCTTGTGCTGAAACAAGGAAACAGACTAGGGAAAGCAGGAGAGTTTCTGATGAATGGAAAGCATACCGTAATTTAAAAAGCAATGGCAAAGAAGAGTAATAGTTCTGCTCCTCCAATTATCTAATCCTTCTAGAATTATCTTCCTTGGAAGGATCTGAGTAGATATCAGCTGGCCAGAAATGCTAGGAGATGATTTACTCAAATTCTCATTCCTAGCATTTCATAGTGCAGAACAGAAGGGTTTGAGTGAGAGACAACAGACAAATATGTGGTATAACCAATTTGATTCAGAAAGATGTCAATATTTTTTCTGCATATGAAATATTTATTTCTTTCTGGGTAAGAGATACTGCATCTGCTCCCCAGGGGAATATAAAAATTAGACTCATGTTGTTAAAACCTACTTAAACGAAAACTATTGGATGTATTCTGTGCAAATAGTAATATATAAGAACAATGTGAATACTCTAGAAATGGAGACAGATAAGCACACAGAAAATAAATGTGCAAAATAATTTTAGATGTTGATAAAAAGCTCTGAAGAAAAATGTTATGAAGAGACAGGGGAGGCAAGTGTTCACAGAATCTTCCAATAGGAGCATCAAGGAATTGCTTTCTTAGAAGGTGATGAATGAACACTAATATGAAAAGGTGTATGAGTGTGATGGTTTATTTTAAATGTCTGCATGACATATTTTGGAGTGGGATTAACATTCTATCAGTCAGCTTGAGTTAAAAGAGTTACTATAATGTAGATGGGCCTCAGCCGATCAGTCCTGAGTAGAACAAAAAGGAATTCCCCATCAGAGGTTCTTCATAGTTCGTCATATCATGGCTCTTCACATGTCCAGGCTGTTGACCAACACTGTGGATTTCTGTCTCTCTCTCTTCCCCTAGTATGGAATTCTGTTCCTGACTAATAAAGTACACAATGCCTGCAAGACATTATTTACGTGCATTCTGGCCACAATCATTAGCAAATATCAAGGTCCTAAGATAGGACTGTGACTACTGTGTGGAGAAATGCTTTAGTGGACACACTCACATGTATACAGATGAGAGATCAACATACTGTGTTTGGTCAGGATCCTGTGGAGAATTTTGATGGCCATCCTACCTGTGGACTTTAAGTTACGTAATTCAGATATTTTCACTTTCTATGAACTCAATTTTCTGTTACTTTATGCTAATGTGATTGTAGATGATGCAAATCTTGGAATCAAGTGTGTGTTTCTAAATCAAGGTAGAAGGAATTCAGTGAAAAAGATCTCTTGGTCTTGGACTAGGGACTTGATTTTTGTTATTTAATAATATTAGTTTTTTTTTAATGACACCTTTCCTGCCTTAGGAAATGGCTATATAGAGTGTGAAAAATGAAGTGTTTATAGGGAAAAAAAATTAGAAATCAGACTGTTTTGAGATAGTACTCCAACCTTCAGTGAAGTCTACAAAATGGACACTGGATTAGCTTTGACTGAGCTTTATAAAAATAAAGAAGAGATGGAATGAAAGAAAATATTCTTTTCTGTCCTTGGACTAAAATTCAAATACTTTAGATAAACTAATTTGGAATTGAATAAGGAGTAGAATGACACATCTCTTCCTCAAAAATAAAGTTTGTGCTGCCAAAACAGGGTACTAGGAGACCTAGGAGGTTAAAAGATTGAGATACAATATAAAGCTACTCATATATTGGTCCCAAGGCCACTAGTTTTCCAAATATGTCTTAGGGGATTCTTTTTCTTTAGGAGCTAATATATATATATATATATATATATATATATATATATATATAAAGCAATTTTTACCAAATATTCTCAAATGATGAAGTTGTTAATCATGCCATTGAGAATGTGCAGATGTGACTCAATCTAGGATTATTATGTAAGTTTTAGAGCCCTTTAACCCACAGTGTTTTTTTTTTAACTGCTCTAAATAGAGGTCAAGACAAAGATATTATTCAAGGCCCAAGGGAATTGGCATTGCAGCAATGCTTGCTGCAAAAACAAAATTATCAAAATCAGGCTTTCACCAGATTAATTACTATGGTTCTGATGCTTCCAAACTCAAAAATCTTCAAGGTTCTCACATTTACATACACTAGAATGGGCAGCAAATATGACACTACTACTAGAAAGGATGTACTCTCCAATGTCCATCTTAAATTTGACCATGGAGGAAAATGGACAGAGATTCACCCTACAAATGGAGCTAGGTACTGTCAATTTGGTTAATCAAGTATTTCCCTTCTTTTTCAAATCATGAGGTACTTGATATTCTTGTTCAAGACAACATGATATTTACATGTTGAAGAAAAGATATATGTGTACACTGCTGGTTAAAATGTTCAGTTGTGGTGAATATTGCTCACTGTTTACTATTTGTCAGTCTCTCCTTCCCTGTTCCTAATAGCATGACTGGGTCCATTTATGTGTCTAAGAAAACTAAAGTATTCAAATTTAACCTGAAAAGGACATATAAGATTAAGAATCAGGTGACATGCAAATGCTGATATAAGTATAATTCCTGGAATAGATATTCCCTGAGATGATAATAAGGCAAACGATACTTTGCAAAGACAAGTGAGAAGGGTGATAGGCAGTCTAAAAGGTATTTCAAATACTTTAGTAGCCTTAATTAGCTTATGGTCTCTTGGAAATACACGAATTCCACTTCAGCAAGAAAAAAAGCAGTAACCATGGGTATGCCTAGGATATGACATTGAAAGGGATCAGTTTCAAAGGCAATAACAAATGTTTGAAATCATCTGTTGTAACATTATGCTGTACAGAGAACTAATAATCCTGTCTTTTAAACATTTATTTTTTAGAGAGAGAAAAAGAGAAAAAAAAAAAAAAAGACAGCTCCCATGTACTGTTTCACTTACCAAATGCCCACAACAGCTGGGGCTGGGCCATGAAAAATCCAGGAATCGGAACTCAATTCAGGTGTCTCACATGGGTGGCAGGGACCCAACTACTTTTGCCATCATATGCTGCCTCTCACGGTGTACATTTGCATGGAGTTGTAATTGGGAGTGGAACTGGAATTCAACCTGAGTTACTCCAATGTGATAATGAGGGTGTCCCAAACAAGGGCTTAATTGCTGAGCCTAACACTGACCACATTTGGTTACTCTGGATAACAGGAGATGCAGAAGATGATAGCAACAAGAATAAATGCTAACAATACATAGGTGACTATCACTGGAAGTTAATAGAGAAATATAAGCCAGGAGCTAAGGACACAAGATCAGAAGTTTAGTAATTATATTAATAAAGTCAGAAATGTGTAAATGATAAATGGCTACTAGGAAATGATATTCTGCCACCACACTGGGGAAACAGAGATACATTAGGGATAGCCTGAAAGGCAGAATAGAGCCCCATTCAGAGAAACTGCTGTTCCTTAGCTCCTGCCAGCTCCTTGCATGCAACACAATGGGTTTGTACTGCCAAAGATCCTCTGGAACTCTAGAATTTTATGAGAAATCTCATTTTTTATAATTCTGACAGCCAATTCAAACTTAAAATACTGTGTATGCCTACACTAGGCAAGCCTCCAAAAACCAACAAAAAGTATCTGGTGCATTGGTCCCAAGGCCACTAGTTTTCCAAATATGTCTTAGGGGATTTTTTTTTCTTAAGGAGCTATTTCTGATAGCTTTCTGAAGTTCAGTAATTCTTACAGTTTTACTTATTCCTTTTGTTGCTGTTAAACTCAGGAGACTTACATTTAATAATTTTCCTTTAAAAACATGCAGAATTTGAATTAAATTATATTCTTACATGTATAGGTACATCAAAAATAAGTGTTTAGGAATATATATAAATAAATATTCACATTATAACTAATCAAGAAAATTAACAAATAATAAAAATTTTGAGAATGACACTTAATAGGCATAAAACTGATACCAATATATTAATTCAAAAAATATTGTTCCACAGAAAAGTAATATTGGTACAGAACAAAAAGGAAAAATAGTTATACAAATGAAAAAAACTACCCAAAGCATATACTTGTAAAAGAGTCTTTTCTTAAAAAAATATTTATTTAAAAGGGTTACACAGGGGTGAGGGAGAGACAGAAGTCTTCTATCCACTGGTTAGCTGCTAAGATGGCTACAATGGCCAGGGCTGGGCCAGAACAAAGCCAGGAGATTCATCCAGATCTCTCAAGTGGGTGCGGTGGCCCATGTATTTGGGACATCCTCCACTGCTTTCCTAAGCCATTAGCTAGGAACTGAATCAGATGTGGAGCTGCTGGGGCATGAACTGGTACCCTATGGATGTTGGCATTACCCACTACACCACAGCAGTAGCCCAAAAAAACTCTTTCTTATATTGAGTTTACACTTCTCAGTTTTCATCTTTCCAATTCTGAAGAAAACAATTACACCTCTGTAGCACTCATTCTTTGAAGATCCATTATTATTATTATTATTATTATTATTGACAGAGTGGACAGTGAGAGAGACAGAGAGAAAGGTCTTCCTTTTCCATTGGTTCACCCCCCAATGGCCGCTGCGGCTGGCGTGCTGCAGCTGGCACACCGCGTTGATCCGAAGCCAGGAGCCAGGTGCTTCTCCTGGTCTCCCATCCGGGTGCAGGGCCCGAGGACCTGGGCCATCCTCCCCTGCACTCCCAGGCCACAGCAGAGAGCTGGACAGGAAGAGGAGTGACCGGGACAGATTCCGGCGCCCCGACTGAGACTAGAACCCCAGGGTGCCAGCACCGAAGGCGGAGGATTAGCCTAGTGAGCCGTGGCACTGGCCCCTGAAGATCCATTATTAAACACATAAACTACACGGGGCCAGTGCTGTGGCAGAGCAGGTTAAGTCATCAATATACAACAATTCAATTATTTTTTGTTTACACACAGAGTTGTGCAAACATCACCACTGCACAACTTTCAAACACTTTCATTGTCACAAAGACAACTTGTACCTAACGGCAATAGCTCCTTATCCTACACATTCCTTCTTCCTCCAAACTTCTGTCCATTCTTATCCCCTCAGCCCTAGAAAACTGCTAGTCAGGCCAGCACCATGGCTCACTTGGC
Source organism: Lepus europaeus (assembly GCF_033115175.1). Taxonomy (NCBI): domain Eukaryota; kingdom Metazoa; phylum Chordata; class Mammalia; order Lagomorpha; family Leporidae; genus Lepus; species Lepus europaeus. The sequence goes on along the minus strand of NC_084839.1, from coordinate 74,888,196 downwards.
CAATCCTCTGCCTGCGGTGCCGGCACCCCGGGTTCTAGTCCCAGTTGGGGCGCCAGGTATTAGTCCCGATTGCTCCTCTTCCAGTCCAGCTCTCTGCTATGGCCCGGGAAGGCAGTGGAGGATGGCCCAAGTCTTTGGACCCTGCATCCCATGGGAGACCTGGAGAAGCACCTGGCTCCTGGCTTCGAATCAGCACGATGCGCCGGCCGCAGCGCGGCGGCCATTGGAGGGTGAACCAACAGCAAAGGAAGACCTTTCTCTCTGTCTCTCTCTCACTGTCCACTCTGCTTGTCAAAAAAAAAAAAAAATGTTCATGTGACTTTTGTTTTATTCTATTAATATTATGAATTGCTTTAATTTCAGATAATAAGCCAACCTTGCAATTCTGGCAATAAACGTATTGGTTGATATATAATCTTTTTTATAATCATATGTTGCTGGACTCACTTTTCTAATATTTTGAAAAAGATTCTTCTGTATTTCAAAGGTGCTGGTCAGTAGTTTTGCTTTATTTTATGTCTGTGTCAGGGTTTTGCTATAAGGGCAATAATAGTCTCATAGAATTATTTTTTTTAAAGATTTGTTTACTTAAAAGGTAGAAATACAGAGACAGAGAGAGATCTTCCATCCACTGCTTCACTTGCCAAACGGCCACAATGTTCGGGGCTGGTCCAGGCCGAAGTCAGGAGCCAGGAGCTTCTTTCAGGTCTCCCACATGGGTGCAGGGGCCCAAGTACTTGGGACATCCTCTACTGCTTTCCTAGGTGCATTATCAGGGAGCTGGATTAGAAGTGGAACAGACAGGACTTGAACCAGTGCCCATGTGGGATGTTGCTGCCGTATACAGAGGCTTAACCTTCTATGCCACAGTGACGGCCCTGAATCATAGAATTAGTTAGGAAGTGTTACTTTAATTATAAAGAAAAAGTTTGCAAGTAATTAATATTTTTATATTTGTCATTTTGCTTTAATTTTTTAAGATTCAGCATTCACATGATGAAAGTTTAAATCTCTTAACTCTTCATCTGCATCTCTTAAATTGAAATTACAGATTTTTTTATAGATTTATTTATTTATTTATTTGCAAGTCAGAGTTACACAGAGAGAGGAGAGGCAGAGTGAGGAGAGGCAAAGAGAGGTCTTCCATCTGATGATTCATTCCCAACTGGATGCAACAGTTGGAGCTGCGCTGATCTAAAGCCAGGAGCCAGGAGCTTCTTCCTGGTCTCCTACGTGGGTGCAGGACCCCAAGGACTTGGGCCATCTTCTACTGCTTTCCCAGGCCATAGCAGAGAGCTGGACTGGAAGTGGAGCAGCCAGGTCTCAAACCGGTGTCCATATGGGATGCCGGTGCTTCAGGCCAGGGCATTAACCCACTGCGCCACAGCGCCGTCCCCAAAATTACAGATCTTATGATAGCTTCAAGTATTGCAATAATTTTTGTACACACTGAGTATTGTTTTATATTGCTTAAAGATAATATTTTATTATATAATCAAATATTTTAGTATTTGATTTTCTTTGCAAGTTTCATTGTCTTGATATGAAATATTCCAAATTATTTCTTATAAATCCGAGATATCAATTGACAGATACAGTGAGTATATAGTTCTCTTCTATGGATCAATATTCTGAGTAAATGTAAGAGTTTTTCAACAAAACTACGTATAAATTTATAACTTAATTACACATTTCAAAACTAAAGTTAGGAGTCAGCTCTGTGACATAGTGTGTTAAGCCACTGCCTACAGCACTGGCATCCCATATGGGCACCCACTGGGGTCCTGGCTGTTTCAGTTCTGATTCAGCTCCCTAATAATGAGCCTGCACAAGCAGTGGAAGATGACCCAAGTCATTGGGTCCCTGTACACACATGGGAGATCCAGAAGCTAATGGCTTCAGATGGGCCCAGCCACAGCCATTGTGGCATTTGGGGACAGAGCCAGCAAATGTAAGATCTTTCTCTTTCTTGCTCTTTCTCTACTGTACTCTCTGTAAATCTGCCTTTCAAATAAATAAATCATTTTAAAAAGATAAACATGTTTATACCAATTAGAAAAATCTATTTATGATTATGCCTAAGTATAAAAACTGCAAACATTATAAATATATAATATTACATATTTTATGTGAAATGTTGATTATTAACATCATTTTAGCAGAAAATATTAGTACTATGATTTTGATTCAGGTAAAGTAACTACTATGATTATAAAATTCGTACCTATTATGCAAACAAATATACCATATATAGAAGGTGATTTTTGTGTTTCTGCCTCCTTCTGGTACCACAGTGGCAGGAGACGTGATGTCTATATTTCCAAAATATTCTTACAACCAGCATCCCTAGTCTATAATTTGTTTTGCCACATAGATATATTTGAATCTGATGTTCAAAAACTAAAAAACAAGTACAGCTATCTTATTAGTGATTTTTCTATTATTGTTTAAAATCATGGTTATGGAGAACTGTTTGTACAGCTTTGCAGTATCTAAGTACCAGGTCCGTGGAATTAGAAAGGCAATTATGTACCAGTAGCAGCAACTTATCAATCTCTGGTATGATCTTGAACTTAGAAATTCTAGTGGTAGGTCCAGATGCTATATCAAAGGAAGCAGAAATTATAACTTCCCTGGAGGCCCTGTTTAGTGTTACTGCTCTGGGAAGCTTTCATCAATCCTCCAACTCCTCATGGGAGTCTCAAGAACCCAATTATCAGTAATAATTTCCTTTATGTTTAACAAATAGTTTTTGTTACCCTTGAATTCTTTTGAGTATGGTTATTTAAGTCTAAATATGCTTGGTGTTTGATGATGTTTTTCCAACAATAGGATACACATTCTTCAAAAATTGCTAATAACTAAAGGGTTCAGCTCCTGAGAGACCTGAAGTGGCAGACATCAGAGTGATTCTTTAAATGCCCAGATGGCCAAATTGAGCCCCTTTCTGTATACATTTTATCTTGGACACTAGAAATAACACACTAATTACAATAAAGAATAAAACAACTTGTAAAAAACAGAGTTCAGAACTGCGCAGAGTAGGTAGATAACAACCATTACTGAAAAAAATGAGATAATGGAATCAAGATTATTCTCCCATGTCTTCCTCTGTAATATCAGTTTCTCAACCATTTCTGTACTTTGGTGTGAAGTTTTCTCTTTCATAATAATTGAGGTTTTAAATAATGTGTAGCTTCATGACATCACATGTCTTTCTACTGTGACAATCTTGTCATTCTACATAGGCAACATAGCAGTCACATTTCCCTGCCTGCTAGGAATTATGTCCCAGACTCCTGCTCTTGCAACATTCCCTAACCCACCTGATTCTCCTGTCATTTTCTTCTCCCCTCAGGGGCCATACAATTGCTCAGGACCAACATAATCATAAAAGCCTTTGAACAAATATGTCAAGGCAGGCAGTTGGTGAAGTCATTCTGCCTTGTGAGGCAGGAAGTGATTAATCCACTATTTGAGTTCTTGCTACTTATTTGAGGAAATTGGATTGAGTTCCTCCTAGATTTGTCCTGGCCAACCCCAACCTGTTGAAGGCATTTGTAGAGTAAGCCAGTGGCTGCATGGGGCTCTCTCCTTCTCTCCCTCCCTCCCTGTCAGGTAATAAAAACAATAGAAAATTAAGGTAACTTCTCAGGCCCCAATACAGATCATTTGGATCTGAACCTTCATATAAAGGGAGAATAAATGTCTTTTTCAAAATGTATTATTTGTATTTGCATATAGAAAACTTTAATAATCAATTGTATTATTTTCTTTTATTCCTGAATTCTGTTCTATTAACTCATGAAATAAAAAGATCCTTCATCATTTAGCTGTATGAATAGTAGATGGTCAGGACGTTTAAGTAGGAATTATTGCTACTGGGAGGGAAACATTGATTCAAATTTCAAAATGTTAAATATATAGCATATTGATGCAATTTAAAATAGAAACTTGCTTTCTGAGTTTCCTTATGGCTCTATTGAGTTACACTGAGTTTATTATTAAAGATCCAGGATTGGATATGAGACATCCAATGACAGATGGCTACAGAGGACTACCAGAGCCCACACCCTGCAGCAAACCAAAAAAGTAACTGAGACACAGCAAGGACAATCAGGTATTTTAAGGCATAAGTTCAAAGAATACACCAAATTTTGATATTTTCATACAAGCTTGAATTCTGATTCAATAGGAGACATAGACAGCATCAATTTACAGGTTGTATATGTACTAAATATAGTCAGCTAGAGCAATATCAAAATCTGAAAATATCAAAACATGTCTGCATAGTGTAGTTGGAAATGCCGGAGACAAGATCTAGTATATTTTATTGATGGAATTGGCAAGAAGTAGGCCACCAGATGAGTGATCTGGGCGTTAGTCCTAGAATATTAAGCAAGCAAACAACAAGTATGGAGCAGGCATCAATGTACAATCTGCAAACTACAGTCACAATGAGATGGGCAGGCATGAGTATTGCCTGTGGAGACAATCAGGACCAGAAGACAAGGAATGATCTTGATCTTTTGACTATGCCCAGTCTCCACATAGCCACACTTCTGGGTAAAGAGAATCCTGATGTAATTGAGTCAAATTCCATAATTAATTTGGTACAGTTACCTACACATTGGGTTAAAGTACACCAGAAGGCAATAAACATAGACATGGCTCACTCTGTTTTCCATTCTTCCTCTAGTTCTCTGGCACTTCTTTGCATTCGTGCAATAGAATGAGCAAACTCAGTGAGGACCTCCTCCTTGGAGTAGATGTGGTCCTCATACTCTTTCTCTTCTGTAAAGAACACACTTTTAAAGATGGTGTTGATTCAGGTTAAAATTTAGTGTTTTCCTAGATCTTAGTGTTAAGCTCTACCAGAAAGTCCTGCATTTTCTGCGGGTATAAGCTTAGATCATAATAACTGAATAATGCCTTGTTTCTTATTTACCATTCTTTTTATACAAATGTATCTTCCTCCACGAAATCATGGGGAAAAAGGATGTTCGGAATAAAAAGTGATTTATGCATCTCTGAAGCTCTTAACCTTAGTACAATCTTAACACAATCTAATAGGGGTTCTCACCCTTGGGATTAAAACATAACTTTAGACCATATTTTTTGCCTAAAGATCTAAAATAGGGCAAGATACCTGTATATTTATCTTCCTCGGAGAAAATCATGGAAGGGAATAAAAGGACAGAGATTACTTCGAGAAAAAGAAGGCTAGGGGATTATAAAAACATGATCACTTTTAGGGAAGCAATAGGAGACACAGTAGAGAGTAGAGTAGAAGCAGTTAGAATGTTACAGAGAGACCCTAAAGCACCACAACAATCCATAAAGAACAAAGAAGTTGTCAGCCTGGTTATAGGGTGATAGAAATGAAGTGGGAGATGAGAACAGAGGGAGACTTAAATATATCTAGCAACTAAAATGTAATGGACAACTTGGGACATGTAAGTTTGTAGAATGATGGAGATGTAAACAATTAAGCACTAAAATTGAAACAGGGAATTTAGACTGAAATCTGACAGCAGAAAAGTAAGGAGAGTTTTCTTGAGGAGGTACAAGAAACTGATGGAACTGGTAACGTAAGGATAGAGTCAAAGTAAGACCTTAAAGGATTAAGAATACTGTCAGAGAACTTTTCATTGCAAGGGGCTCTCTGGAAAGATAATAAGGAATTAAACAAATGTATGGTACAATCCAAGGTTCTAAAGGAGCTAACTGTTATGCCTGAACAATGCCTATCACATACTCCATTCTAGCAGCCCAATAACCTTGTTAGGTATTCAGTTAAATAGGTTGATGTGGGCCACTCATACTCATTGTCTATCTCAGCTGGATCCTGATAATTTCTGTACTCAAAAATTAGCTGAACATCTATAGTTTTCACCCTGAGTCAATGACAAATATTGACCTTTGCAACAGAATAAGTAGATTTCTGCTTGTCAGAGGAACACACTTCGCTTGAACCATCTTTTTAACACATTGAACCTTTCTCTTTAAATATGAAGAAATAGGACCAGAGATTATGCTGCTAATCCCCAAGTCATTATATGCTTTAACACTAGCACCTGAGCTCAAGTGTTTTTTTTTTTTTGTGGGATGCTTTAGTTTCTGAATTTTTATTTACTTAATATTCATGACACTTTCTTTCAACTATGTAACACTACACAAATAACTACTGAGAAAATGTGGTGGCTTAAAGCAACCATTTACTCTCTCTCATGATCTCCCAGATTAAGGGAGCTTAGTTGAGTGGTTCTTTGGAGTCCAACCATGCAGTTGCAGTGAGATGGTGCCTAAGGTTGTAGTGATCTGAAGCTGTAAGGGGCTGAATATCCCATATACCTGACTCATGTGATCTTTGCTGAAAACTGAGAGCTTAGCTAGAATTGACTACCAGAACACAGGGACATGGACTATCTGGGTTGCTAGAGTATCAACCAGCTTATTTTCTGGATTCCCAGATGAAATGTTTCAAATAAGTTCTGTAATGGGCCCCAGAGGATGCTGCAAGGCTTCTTATGAGCCAGTCTCATTAGATCTGCAATGTTAACTGCTACTGACCAAGCAACTTGTAGAATGATGGACTGAATGTAGAATCACTTGAGTGATCCTTAATTCAAGGCTGGGGGAAATTAATCCCTGCTTCTTCTGTGCTCATAGGAAGGAAGGAACTGATGAAATTCTTCTCAGGAGACCATTTACCCTACCCACTTATGATGAAAAGAACTAAAGGTAGTTACTTTCCAATGTATGTAAATGTAATACTCAGGGCCGGCGCCGTGGCTCAACAGGCTAATCCTCCGCCTTGCGGCGCCAGCACACCAGGTTCTAGTCCCAGTTGGGGCGCCAGATTCTATCCCGGTTGCCCCTCTTCCAGGCCAGCTCTCTGCTATGGCCCAGGAGTGCAGTGGAGGATGGCCCAAGTGCTTGGGCCCTGCACCTCACGGGAGACCAGGATAAGCACCTGGCTACTGGATTCGGATCAGCGGGGCGCCGGCCGCAACGTGCCAGCCGTGGTGGCCATTGGAGGGTGAACCAACGGCAAAGGAAGATCTTTCTGTCTCTCTCTCACTGTCCACTCTGCTTGTACAAAAAAAAAAAAAAAGTAATACTCAAAATCCTTTACCTTATAATTGTTTTACCCTTTACTGAACTTCTATTCATCATAAAATGAAATGTTACACAATTATTAAAGTGGAAACTGGCTAAGTCTCCAAATTTTAAAAACAGTAACATGTTAATCCATCTTTAAACATGACTAAGCCCATGGCTAAAAATGATTCCATTCCACTCTCTACTTTTAACATAGTCACCAAAAATTTCAGATTTTTCAAGTTCATTTTTTTTCCTCTAGGAGATAATTTATGAAATGTACAGGATGGACAAATTATTGATATGTGTTTTAGGGAGAGAGATTGTACATGAAACTTCTCCCATGAAAATTACATTTAAAAATCTGAAAAAAGATCCTTGGGGCAGAAATAAAGGTCAGATGTCCCCTGTAGTGAGTAATGAGACTCACTTGAATTACTGGGGAGAAATTTGGTCTCCTTTAATGATGTGTCCATCCTACCAAGGCATAAAAGTCAAGGTTGTCTAGCAGACAAAGTAATTGTTTGGCAGTCAGAGTGGTGGCTCTGATGTTTTTAGTACATGTTACAGGAATGCTCTGTGCCTCTTTTAATCCTATAAGCAGGGATAATAAAACCTGGCTTTATTTTAATATTGTCATCAGCATGAGCAAACAAAGAGACGTCAAAGCAATCTGTAAACTTAGAGTTATAGAAATGGTTTCTTATAATTGCCCTCAAATACCTTTTTATTATAGGTATGCATAATATGTAATTTGCTAGGTAGAAACATTTTTGCTAGGCATGAGTGGCAACACTTTAAAATGAGTCTTCAAAGTTGCTGATTTCCTGGTATAACCTTGGTTTAAGATAGTTCCTCTATTAGATGCAAATTCTCCAGATAAAGTACATGCTATGATTCTATTATATGTTTAAATTTTAAAAAGTGCTATTTGTTTTCTTAGTATAAAAGTGTCCCTTGACTACAGGAGGAAAAGTTAAATGTACAAATAAGTTAGGAAAAATAAGCCTATTACCCCATTTTACAAAAATAATAGTTTTGGGGACTGGCATTGTAATATGGTGGGGTTAAGGTGCTGTGATGCTAGCATCCCTTAGGGGCACTGATTCAAGTCCTAGCTGTTCCACTTCTGATCCAGCTCCCTGCTAATGAACCAGGGAAAGCAGTGGAAAGTGGTTTAAGTGCTTGGGCTGCAGGGTCTTAGTCCACCCAAACGAGGATGGACTGGGTCCAAGGAAAGGTAAGTGTGCCGCTTGCCCGTTCTTCAGCCTCCCGATCCTGGAGACAGTCAGACGCAGCGGGGAGCCAAGTCTAGTAGCAAGGACTCATTTACTTCCTGCATAAGAGAACCTTTTATAGCACAAAACTGCAGAGTCATTGGGGCAGGGCTAAGGACCAACCAATCACTTAAAAAATCACCTTACGGGGGGGATTTCTATAGGACTAGCCATATGTCTATACACTTGTTACTAGTTTTGTTACCTCCCCTGATGTTGCGCAGCCAATTAGTTTTAGTGGGAAACAACTTTGGATTCTGCCCATCTTACTTCCTCTGGGCGCCATCTTATCTGCCCCTCTCGCAGGGCCTGCTGGAGAGGCCGCCTCCGGCATCATCGTCGGCAGCCTGGTCCCTCTCCGTCTGGTTCCCAACAGTCCTCTTGCTGGGGGGAGGGGGACTGTGGCGGCCGCACGAGCTGCTCCAGGATCCACTCCCCCTCCTCCCGCGACAGCAGTTTGTTCATGGCCGGCCCTGGGCACAGCGGCATCATGGCGGCAGCTGTGCACATGCTCCAGCCCACAGTCCTGCTCCTCCAGTGCCTGCAGGCTGTAGGTGAAGTCCTCCTGCAGGTGTTGCAGCAGGTCCTGCACCTCCTGGAGCTAGGCGCACTCCATGTTGACCCCTTCTTGGTGCCGCCTGGCCCGGGGGCTGGAGCCGCCACCACTGCGCACCCTGCAAGGTCACTGTCTGCCATGGCGGTGGCCGGGGCCACATGCACATGTGCCGGGTCCCTCCCTGTGCTGCCATCCCGGGGACACCCACTGGCTGGCTCCATGGGCTCGGCTCCGTTCCGCACAGCTCGGGCGGGGGCACCCGGGGGCAGCTGCGCATGCGGAGCCCCCGGTCCTGGCCTGGCTGCGCCATGGCCGCGCTCATGCCCCGCACTGGGCCTGTCACCTACGTGGGATACCAAGATTGCATTCCAGCTCCTGGCTTGGCCAATCCCTAGCTGTTGCAGCTATCTGGAGAGTAAAGAGATTTCTCTGTAACTATAACTGCTATTTCAATAAACTAATTTAAAAACACATGTTTTCTAATTTTTGAAATTAATCTTTAATCACTGGAATGGAACAAATAAGACAACACTCCTATCTACTGGTTTGTTCCCTAAGTGCCTGCAAAGACCAAGGCTAGTCTGAAGTCAAAGCTTGAAGTCGTGAACTCAATTCAGACCTCCCACATGGGTGGCAGGGACCCAACCACTTGAACCATCACCACTTCCTACTAGGTTCTACATTAGCAGGAAGCTGAAGTCAAAAGAGATGGGTGCTGGATCTAAGCACTCTTATATGGGACACAGACATCTTATACGTTAGCTTAATCACTAGACTAAATGTCCACTTTTTTTAAAATATACAACCTGCACTTTTAAATATACAACCATAATTTTCATAGACAGAGATGGAGATATGTGGCATATATGTTTTACATCCAGCTGTTTTCATAGAATGTTATAAAATGTTCTGGAAAATGCACTATGGTTTCTGAAGGAGTGAGAATCTTCTCATTTCTTAAATTCCTGTCAAGTCAGCACTGGTAATTTACAAGAAATTCCTGTTCAAATTGGGACAACCCATGGCGGATGTCATTCAATTAATGATGTCCTAAAAAGTTCACATGTAATAATATTAGAGTGGTGAGGAGGGGCAAAGCAATATGCCATGAACCAACCATTGCTCCTGGGGAAGCTTCCTGGGCAAAGCACTATGCTTAGGATAAGCTGAGCTCAACAAAAGCTCCCGTGCAATGGTACTCCTCTCTAACATACCTGGGGAGAAGTATGCACACCTGCTGTCTTATGCAATGGCTCAGAGGAAGCCCTGTTGGGTTACCAACCTCCAGCTGGTATCCTGGTTCCTTTTCTGGTTTGCACACCACCCTCACTGAAACCAGAAGAAGAACTCTTATTTTATCCCACTGCTCTTATCTACTCATACATGCAGGAGGAGATCCTTCATTTTGTTTCCATCTGTGTGGGTCAGCAGTAGGAAGGACTGAGACCCCTAATCCCAGGTCACCAGGTTCTGGGTTTAGGGCATGTTGATAAAAAGAGTCATTGATCTATGTAACTGTTCACAAAGACTGTATCATATACTGTTTCCAAATCAACTACATGGGTATTTATAAATACTTGCTGGACCCATCACGTGTTTTATGTTGATGTTGCTTAAAACAGCTCCCTTTTAGAATGCATAAAAATTACATTGAATGAGATTCCTTCAGATATTCATACAGCTCCTAGTTTCATTTTAAGGAGGCGCTTTCTTTACCATCAGTGTCTCAATTTTTTTTTTTTGTTATTTTGTTCATCTGGATAGGAATTGTCACCATCAAAAATAATGAATAATAAATTTTTTAGGTTCTATTATGTCCCTAAACCCCATCTGAATGTAAGTTCTATGATGGCAGGAATTTGCATATTCATGTATATGTTCATATTCCTAGGAAAATCCTAGAATATAATATATAATCAGTACAGTTGTTGAATAAGGAATCAACAAGTCCATTCATGGATACTGATGTACCTTTATGTTTGTCTTCTGCTGTTTCTTTAACATGTGGACCTAGCTTATATCATTTCATTAAGTTAGATTTTAGGAATCTCTCAAACCCTTCTGATTGCTCTTACATGATAGTGTCCTCTTGTCACTTTGAGTAACAAAGCACAGTTTTATCTCTCAATTCAAAAGTCCTTACATTGGGGTTGCTATTGTCTATAGCAGGGTAAGCTAGCATCTCCTATCACTGCCAGTTGAAGTTCTTGCTATTCTGCTTCCTGATTCAGCTCTCTGCTGTGCCTGGGAAAGCAGCAGGAGGTGGCCCAAGTATTTAGGCCCCTAACACCCAGATGGCAGATCCTGCATGGAGGCTCAGGCTCCTGTGTTTGGCCTGGAACAGCCTCAGCCATTGAAGCCATTTGGGAACCAGCAGATGGAAGATCTCCTTTTCTCCCTGTCTCTTTCTGTAACTCTGCATTACAATAATTTTTTCAAATTCATGTGTCTAGTTCATGTAATAACCACAAACTCAAAACCATGATTTAAAAGTAGCATTTCACTCCTCTCTGTTTGAGCCTAATAAAGTAGGAAAGAGGCGACTTTTTGGAAAGGTAGACTGCATTAACCTTCACTGAATATTTTGTTTGCTCTGTGGGGATTCTTTTCTTGTGAAGAATTTTATGTCCCACCCTGGCAATTTCAGGAATGTTGAGGTGCAGCAGGCAGCTCCTGACAAGGACCCCACCAATCACTCAGCACTAGTCCTGGCATCCAGCCTGTTTCATGATCCTCCCTCTCTCTTTTTTTTTTTTTTTTTTTTTTGACAGGCAGAGTGGATAGTGAGAGAGACAGAGAGAAAGGTCTTCCTTTTTGCCATTGGTTCACCCTCCAATGGCCGCTGCGGCCGGCGCATCTCGCTGATCCAAAGGCAGGAGCCAGGTGCTTCTCCTGGTCTCCCATGGGGTGCAGGGCCCAAGGACTTGGGCCATCGCAGAGAGCTGGCCTGGAAGAGGGGCAACTGGCACAGAATCCAGCGCCCCAACCAGGACTAGAACCCGGTGTGCCGGCGCCGCAAGGCGGAGGATTAGCCTGTTGAGCCGCGGCACCGGCCATGATCCTCTCTTGACAACAGATTGAACCCAGTGATTTGCTTGAAGTGAGCAGAAAAGGAGTGTGATGTCACCTGGATTACAAAGTTATCAAAGACCGTGGCTTCCATTTTTCTGATTTTTCTTGATTTTCATGTGTGCTAGATTTGATGGAGAGGAGATACTGACAAGGGACTGAGGGCAACCTCTAGTGAGCAGTCAGCAAGAAACCAAGGCCTCAGTTCAGTAGCTTGGAGAGAAATGAATCCTCCCATCGACCACTGAGTGAGCCTCAAAAGCAGTTTCCATCCAGTTCGAATCTTGAGATGATTACGGTTCCGATGCCACCTTGATTTGAACTCTTAAAAGATCTTTAAGAAAACGAGCCAGTCATGATATGCCCAATGTTTGACCCATGGAAACTAGTAAATGATAGGTCTGCTTTGTAGTAAGGCACCGATTTTTGGAGTCATTTTAAGGTAGCAATAGGTAATGAATGGTACGAGGGGACTTGTTTGGTCAATGCAACATAGACAAGGATAGGTCATTTCTGTCAGAAGGACTAGAAGTCAGTGTCTTGTTCAACATGTTTCTTTTTGCATTTCTTTGTTGAATGGTGGTGTTCTAGAAGAGCATGTGGAGCAAACCATCAGCCAACTTTCAGTAGACACAAAGCCCAAAACAGAAAAAAAATCTGTGTTATAAACTGCTAAGAACTGAGAAGTATGTGTTAAGGCATTTAAACTTTGCACACTAACTTTTTTTTGGCTAAGTCTTTGTTATAAGAGGCTGTCCTATACACTGTAGGATTTTTCCCTGTACCTCTGAACTCCAGGCACTAGATACCTGTAGCACTTTCCATACTCTCCAATCTCACCAAGCTGTGGTGGCTAAAACTGACTGTAGGCATTGCCAAATATTAACTGGGGAAACAACTGACCTTTACTGAGAACTGCTGTATCCTCATTGATAATGTTAGTTTTCCCTCATCCCACAGCCTGTCCTTCTCTTAGCATAAATGAATTCCTTTGTTCTGGATTGTTTCTTCTTCTGGGTTGTTACCAGGCCTATTTTTAATCATGGTCTTTATACTTCTGCAAGTAGAGTTCTGATACAGGGATGAGAACAATCTGACACTATCATTCCTGGGCACATGATGTACATCTGGTTCACAAAAAGCCCTGAGTAAAATCTGGAAACCCGTGCTCATTGCAATGTGACATCATCAGCACAGATGAGCGGGGACAGTTCCTGATCCTTTACACATTTCAGATTCAAGCTAGGAACGAATTCCCTGTTTCCAAAACCCTTGTCCCCAGCTCAGACTGTCTATAGGATTGGATCCCTTCCTACTACACTTGATGTTAAGTAAAAGTACCTTCTACTCCACTTTTAATATCCTACTCGACCCCTGAAGTTTAGTAGGTAATAAAATTTAAAAATGCGCTTTTGTTTGCCTCCTTTTAAATTCTTTGGTGACATTCCATTTAGAAATGTACTTTCCAGTGTTTTCAATTTTCAACTAAAATAAGACTAAGGGAAATCCATTGTAGCTTCCATTGTAATAACTTATCTTTTTCCTAATTAATACTTTTTCAACTTTGAGGAATAAACTCTGAATCTATGGCACAACTTGATTTATTCAGCGTAGCTTGCTTAAAGTGTCATTTCTTATCTTGGGTTTCATCTACTATGGGCTTAGGATTTCTCTTCCAAAATCAATGCATATTTGGCCTTTTCTGCAAAATAACACCCCGACTATGCTTCAGTTGTTTCTCCCCCCTTGCATACCAACTGTTGAGTCAAACATACCCTGCCCTGGAGTGTGTTCAGAGGACGAATTCAGTTGCTCAGGGAGCCTTCAGTGTTCACTTCTGACACCTACTGTATTTTTGTTGTTTTTGTTTACCTAGAAACCTTTTATTTAAGATATATAGACTTCATGCATTTTCTATATAAAAATTGAGGAACATAGTGACTCTTCCCACCCACCCCACCCTCCTACCCCCACTCTCACCTTTCTTCCTCTCCCCTCTTCTTTCCCATTCTTATTTTGTCTTCATTTTTAAGTTTCATAAAGTTATTTATTTTAAAAACATTCTTCTTATATGACTGTGACTTTTAAAAACTGCGCATCTTTAGTGTATCTAAGTTGGTAAGTTGGGATGTATGTATGCACCTATGAATCTAGCCACAATCAGGTTGATAAACCTACTCATGATCCACCCAAATTTTCTCCTGCCCTTGCATTTTGGTTTTGTTTGGGCAGTGCTAAGAAAGCTCAGTTTGAGATCTAGAATCTTAAATTCTTTACAAGTGTTACATAGCATTACTAACATTCTTGCCTTTTGCATGATATCTGGAAAAATGACCATTATCTCTTCCATGGTTTCAGCCCATTTCATGTGTCCTGTTCCTGGTTCAGCAAAAGTTGCCTGTGCCAGATTACCGCAGTTTGGGAAACATCAAAACTAAAGGCACAGAGGCCAGGACTATGGAAAGGACAAACAGTCTAGCAGTGAGGGTGCCTTTTGTTTTGTCTTTTCACTAACATTATCTGCAATAAAGCACTTTTAGAATGCATTTCCTAGAGGACAAAATCAGAGGCACTTTTATCCAGAATAATTTTGCATGGCCTACCTAATTTTTCCAATTAAATAATTATAGTTATATTTTCATCAGGGCTGGTGAAAGTGCCCTTTAATAATCACTTTATTCATAACTGGGTTTAAAAAACTTTTTATGCATGTGAAAAATGAGTGTGACTTTTGCAGTTTGGGAAATTAAATGTATAATTTCTATTGAAATAAAAGATAATAGGCACTTTTCTTTAGTTCCATTTTTAAAACTGTATTAAGAACATTACTTGGGAAGTAGGTAGATTATCAGACAATAAAATATGTACCATCAGACTTTTGAAAAGAGTCATCAGCTAAAAGGTGGCTGGCAATAGAAAAAATGCATTCAAATGTCCCTCAAAGATACAGGATTAAAACAGAAAACCAGGGCAAATTGCAAGAAAATTGAAATTCTTATTCTTGTTAAGATTTAAGGAGTTGTGGCATTGAAAGAGATTAATTATGTAGTCAAGAAAAAGGAGGACTTGAAGTACCAGACTGTTCAGTACGAAGCCGAATTGCTTAAATCAACCAGAAACACACACAGTGAACATAACGGACATTTCTAACAAAGAGATTAATAAATTAACTTGAGAAATTATCTAAAAGTCCATATGAATAAGAAATGGGAAAATAAAATAATAAATGTAGATGTCTTTGAGAGTTTTGATATCTCTATACTAGAATTTCCGAAGACAGTACAATGTGAATATAATATAACCAATAATTTAAGGGCTAATGTAAGATAATTTCTCTGAAGTGAGCAAAGATCTGAGCCTTTAAGATAAATTTATCATAAAAATATTAATATATGGTTTCTGGGTTGGGCATTGTGGCATGGTGGGTTAAGCTTTCGTTTGCGATATCAGCATCCCATTTTGTACTGCTGATTCTAGTCCTGGCTACTCATTTTTTTTTTTTTTAATTTTGTGTGTTTATTTGAGAAGTACATTTACAGGCAGAAAGAGGTCTTCCATCTGCTGGTTCACTACCCAGATGGCCCCAACTGCTAGAGATAAGCTGATTTGAAGCTAGGAGTTTCTTCTGGGTCTCCGACACACCTACAGGAGTCCAAGCACTTCAGCCATCTTCCGCTGCTTTCCTAGGCCATAGCAGAGAGCTCAATTGGAAGAGGAACAGCCAGGACTAAATCCGGCACCCATATGAGATTCTGGTGCTGCAGGAAGGGGCTTAGTCTACTACTCCACTGCTGAACTAACTTTCTGTTAATGCATCCCAGGAGATAGCCAATGATTATTCAAGTACTTGGGATCTTGCCACCACCCATATGGGAGACCTGGATGTAGTTTTAGCTGGCTTCATCTTGGTCTAGTCCTGGCTATTGTAGGCATTTGGGGAGCGAACAACTGGGTGGAAAATTTCTTCCTCCCTTCCCTCATCCTGCCCTTTCTCTCTTTCTCTAGCATTCTGCCTTTCACATAAATAAAAATTAGCAAATATTTTTTAAAAATTTGATGTAAAATGCAAAAGATGCAGCATTTCACTGAGAGGAGCCAGATCAAAATAGAATCTTTCCAATGATGTGGTGAAGAAATTTTTATATAATTCTTAAATGCCTGACCTTGGGTCCAAGAAGGTTAGTGAAGTGATGAATACAGTCTGAGGGAGGTGCTGATGTCCTGTGAATCCCATCCACCAAGTGGGAACCGGATCATGGTATCCTGTCTCTCAGCTCAAGTCTAGTGAGATCAGTCAATGAACTTCATGAAACAGGTAATTAAAAAAAAAACCAAGTTACTTTAACAATTTTAAATGCATTCACTCAATGAACTTCAGGAAGAGAGTTTCAGTAAAATATGCTAGACAACATGAAAAATCAAAAACTGAGTATCTTAAGTTATTGCTAACAAAAATATTTGATAGAATAAAGCAAATATACATGCACATATTAGCGTATACACTCACCTGACATCTGATTCCTGCATAAGACAGATCTTCTAGTCTGGTGTCTGGCTCCTATTTGGAAAATCTAAAGACAAAAGCAGGCTGGGAAGCTGCTCCCATGGTAAGGATGAAGGTACTAATGGTAAGATGGTATCTGATGGCTTGTGTCCTCAGTTTTTTGGAGAAAAGAATAGGTAACTATTCCAGTGTATCAGCCAAGTGTGATGCAGAGCCAGACGGGTACTATATTATGTATTCAGGCAAGATATAAATTAAGATTACAGAAAAATGTATAAGTAGTAATGAGTTAGAGCAGAATATGTTTCACCCAAGCCAAGACAACTGTTAGTGAGAGGTTTAAAGCAATGCCCCAGGAGTGGGGCAGCCTCCTTCTTATGATTGACAAAATCAGCCTTTTCTACTCAGTGACTGTGCTTTTGAATTCTCCAATGGGCCTTCTACATTTGGCCAAGAGACAATGAAAAGAACTATGGAGAGGTAACACCCAAGACACTTCTTTATAATTTACTAGAGAAAGCTAGTGATCTGTCACTTTAATTTACCTTTCACAAGCAAAAACTGATAAGGCACTAACTACATAAAAGGAAGAGGGAGCCACAGAAAGAAGAAATGGGTCTATGATCACCTACCTGGTGCCTTCCAACCATTTTTCATTTACAAGCTCTAGCTCTAATTTTTTCAGAAACTCAATGAGGAAGAATTGACAATAGTTTACAAAGTATCTGTTACTCATTCTCTTCATGTAAACTTGTCCAGATTTGAAGGAGGGGAAGAACTATAATTTTAAATTTATTTTGAAATTTTATGGGATTGGCGATTTTAACCAATTTGAGATTATTATTTATATCTTAAAATGAGTGACTTTATGTTACTTAAATGTCATGACAAAGAGACAGACTTTTCATTGCTTAGATTAAACTATTCACAATGAACAAAGTTAAAAGAAGAGTGTGGAAACAAAATTAAGTTGTCTTGGGCTTGCATCTCACTAACTGGACTACTTTAGTACACTGGTTACATCAATTCTTGTTTATCTACTGGAAACAGTAACTGGCACATTGTGTTTCTCTCCTCTGTGCTTACTTACATTCCTGTCTGGAGACCCAGGGCTTTTACTCGCTCCAGAGTGTGCTTGTAAACTCACAGGGCGAGCACCAGAGGTGATAGATTGTTCACCTGTAGACCACAAAAGGCACCATCTACCAACGAGGCAGAGAAATAGACTGTATGGAAAATGCAAACAGATGTAAAATGTTTTGAAGACATTTCACTTTTCTCATTTATGTATAAAGCAGAGGTCTTAGATGGTGATCAAATTCAAAGAACTTATCCCTCTCACCATTAGGAATCCATCACAGAGATGTTAACAAAGATTTCCCCTTGAGACTTAGGGGACAGAAAAAATTTTTTTGAATTCTCACCAGGACTACTTTGAAGGACGAAGCGTAACAGGAGAATCCACATTCAAGGTCACAGAAATGGTATTAAAGACATCTTCTTGGGTTTTAGCAGACGTAAGAGAGGCTTATGTTCTCCCAGCTGTTTCCTGCGTGACACTATTGAGTAGAGATGAGAGAACTCATATGATGTGGAAAGTTTATGAGGTGTTTGAGAAACACTGTGGTAAGCAAGAGTTATTATAGGGTAAGATGAAGAGACTTTAGCAGAAGAAATGGCATGGCAAAGAGTGACATGGTAAAATCTGGTAACAATGTGCTGAGAGCTCAGAAAATGGTGAGATTTACAGAGCTGAGGCAAGAATCACATTGCAATAGTAGAAGGGAACAGTGGCACACTTTCCTCATCCCAAAGTGATTGCCATAGATCAGCCATGTGTTCTCCCCAGTCTATGGCCCTCAATGACATCAATTTCAGTAGCCTTCACGAGCAGAGCTCTGACAAGGTCACTACTTCTGTTAGGAAGTGGTTAAAGCCTGTGGTAATGGACATCATGGACACTGGCTTTCAGCGGATTGGCCAGGCTACAACCGGGGCTCCCTTCTGGCTACGTCTCTTGGATGCCTCGGCTTTCTCTGTTCCTTCTCCAGGTCTCTGGACCTGAGGAGGTGCCTGCACTCTTTGATACTGGCCCTAACAGAGTCTGTATTCCTACAGAGCTCAGAGTTCATCCTCAAGTGTTCTGGATTAAATATCTAGAGCTGTGTCTGATTGTCCTGTTGTCTCCCAACTACTTTGTGGTCTTCCTATTTTCAGAATGTATTTACTTAACTTTTGGCTCAAAACTGGGTGATTTTGGATTTAGTTTCTACTTATCAACTCCCTATGCCTATTTTGAAATTATGGTAAAATAATTAGTATCAATTTCTTAAATATAAATGGCAACATTCCAAGAATGCAGCAATTAAAATATTTTCTACTGAAATGAATTTGCCACTGTGTGGAATGTAGAAAATGCATTGGATGCAGAGCTGATCAAGTGTCCTTGAATCTGTCTTGCTCTAGCTTTTCCTTTCTGTACTTCAGAGTTCTCATTGATAATGGAGTGTTATCTAGCACAGTTATAGACGAGTAGATTGTGGACCATGAAGTTCTATTTGAGTCAAGATGCTTTTAGACTTACTTGCCTAATGCTGAATAATAAGTATGAAATCTTGTTGAAAATGAACCAAGTTTATATAAAGTAAAAATATATTCAAATATGAAAGTTAAGTTGAAAACCAGAGTATTTGAATGGTGTTGGCAAAATTTATACCGTAGAAAAAATGTACACTGATGTTACTCCTAGTACATATTATTTTGGACTTTATTTCTCTCTTGAATACTTTCTGTTGGACTGTAGTCTCCCTGAAAGAACAAATCCTATCTTTCTTACTCAGAGCTAGTACTGGCTGAAGTTCATTAACTATGGACACTGAGTAGGCGCTCCTTAAGGGAAAAAAAAGGTAATAGTTTCCTGTCACCCCCGCACTTGTCTTCACTTTTTTGTATTCTTAGGCTTATTCTCAGAATGGAAAATTTTTGCTATTTCTATCTAACAGGGAAATTTCTGGCCCTTTTCTTCACCCAGTTGGAGATTTTTATCTTTATAACCTGTGGAAAAAAACCCAACTTAGACAAGTATTACCTATATTATATGCCACAGGGTTCTAAAAAAAAAAAATAAAGTTGATTGAAGGTTTCAAGGTGAAAAAACTTATAGGAGACTCTAGGACAAATCAAAAAACTTTCTTTACAAGAAAAATTTCAGAGTCTTTACTTGTATTTGAATTGGGGTAACTTCTGTTCTATATCACATTCATACATTGCCATATTTCTTGGTAAATAGGACCCCTAAGGTTGATATAACTGGACCAGATTTTGTTTTCTGTCTCATTCTTTGTGCAGAGCTGGAAGAACCATACACATATCCACTAGCAACAGCTTGCCCTGGGAGCAGGATTGGACTGGAGAAAAGAAAAGCTCCATATAGGGGTGAAGAGATTTAGTTGAAAGACCAGGGAGGGAAGGAAAATCTAGGAATCAAACTAAATGGACTGGTGGGTGGCTTAAATAGAAATCTGCGATAATATTTTAAACCATAATTCTGGCTCTAGACCCATAATAATTTATTTTAGAAATGACCTTTGTCTTAGACATTATAATCATCAAAAAGGAATTTCATTAATAGATATTAAAATTAAAATTAAACTCTTACATTTTATAAATCTTTCAACTTTTTAATAGGGCTTTTTTCATCTTTTAAATATAATTAAAGCACAGTAAGATTTAGTTTTAGTGAACATTTCTGTGCCCCTTTTTATTCAGGCTCTCCCCCAGTTCCAACCCCTAACAATCAGATATTTTTCTGCATATATATTCTGTCTTTTCCAGAATGTCATATGAATGGAAGTATATAATAGCTTTTAGACATTTATTTCAGTTAACACATTATATTGAGATTTAGCATTATTATTAAGTAGGTCATTTCTTTTTATTTCTGAGTACCATTCTGTTGGATAACTGTTCTGTAATTTGTTTTTTGATTCTCCAGTTGAGACACATTTGGGTTATTTCTGGTTTTTTATCATTTCCTTCCAATTATCAAGATGGCATGAACATCCTCAAAGATTTTAGTGTGGAATTTCAAATAGTTTGTTTCTGCTTTTATTTGTGCTGTTGTTATATATTTACTTTAATATATGCTGTATACACCTGCTACTCTTTCTTTCAGTTATTTTTGTGGAGTTGTGTTATCTAATAAAGTAGCCACTAGGCACATATGATTATTAAAGTTTAAATTAATGGAAATTAGATAAAATTTAAAACTCAATTCCTCAAAAACACAAAACATTTTCAAGTGTTCAACAGCCACATGTGATTAAATTTATTGGTTATGACAGACAGAAAGGTTAATTATCATGAAAATTCTATTGATTGGTAAAATTTACAGCCTTTAAAATAAACAATACTGTATTAAACCGCTTTTACATCAGTTCTAGAATTCTTCACTTTTTTCATTTTATCTAAATTTTAGCCTAGTATGACTGTTTCTGCCTAATAATTGTCCATTAACATTTAATGTGATGTGAGTTAACTACATAATACATTTTCTTACTTTTTATTGTCTGAAAAAGTCTTTGCTTCTTCATTTTTAAGACCTTTTTGCTGGGTATAGGAATCTTGGCTAACATGCTTTTAGTTTTTCTTTTTATTAGAAATGTCACTCTGTTATTTTGTGGCATAATTTCAGATGCCAGTAAGCTCTAATTCTTTTGCTATTCTCTATATAATAGGTATTTTCCTTTCTGGCTGCCTTCAAGAATTTTTCCTTATTTTTATTTTGTAGTGAACATGAAGTATCACTGTGCATTTTTGTGTATGAGAGAATAAAGAATGTCTGTATTTAATAATATTGATATTCCCTTACTTCTTAAATCTATGGTTTTGTGTCTTTTAGTTTTTCAAAATTTGAGGCCGTGGTTTCATTGCTTTACCAATGATCAAAGTCTGGAAGCAGCTTCAGCTCTGAGTCATGAGTTGAGGCTGAAGGGCTTTAACGTGTGTACTAGAATAGACTAAGATTCTTGTCAAACGACTTTTAAAGGTGGTTCTGGGGATGCTTCAGAAAGAAGAGAGGAGAGTTGGAAAGAAAGCCTCCATTTTCCTGGAAAATTTATAAGCAATTATGAAGACATGCTAGTAGAAATAAAGGTGATAAAGGATGACTGTCATGAGATCCCAAAGAGGAATGAAGAATAAGTCATTAGGAACTGAAGGAATGGTGATCCACTCCCCTCCCACAGTAAAGTAGTAAAGAATTATACTGAATTACATTCATATCCTAGCATTTTGTGGAAGATGGAACTTTACAAGCGATTAAATCAGGCTAGGGAAATATCTAAGCTAATTGTTTAAGGATGTGCTTGGTTCCTCCCGACTATAACAAACTGTGTGAAGAGAGAAACAACTTAAAGACATTATTACTCAGAAAGAACTAGAACTTAAAGATTGAGAAAAATCTGTCTCTTTGTCTCTTTCTCTCTATCGCGCGTGCACACACACACACACACGAGAAAAAGAATGTTTGGAAGATTCCAAAAGGTACAGTCAAGTGGTTAATTGGTGAGGATATCAGTATAGGTATTAACTTAATCAACCACCCCAGCAAGAATGAACATGCCCTTAATTTCTAAAGGAGGGGAGGGCATTTCCTTTCTTTAAAGTTGCCAGGTACTATGATTTTTTTAAAAAATTTACTTATTTATTTGAAGGCAGAGGTACAGAGAGGCAGAGAGAGAGGTCTTCCATCCACTGGTTTACTCCCCAGATGGCCACAATGGCTGGTGTTGGGCTGATCGGAAGCCAGGAGCTTTTTCCTTGTCTCCCACATAGGTGCAGGAACCCAAGGACTTGGACTGTCTCCTGCTGCTTTCCCAGGCCATGGCAAAGAGCTGGATCAGAAGTGGAGCAACCGGAACTTGAACTGGTGCCCAAATAGGCTGCTGGTACTGCAGCTGGAAGCTTTACCCAGTACACCACAGCAGCAGCCCCACCAGGTACTTTGAATATGCCAGATGGCAGTGTCCTACAAGAACAACACTCCTTGACCAGTGGTAGGTCAGAGAACACAGTGGATCAGCAAGGCAGAGAGTAAAACCCTACAGGTTTACTCACAAGCCTAAAGATCTGAGGGAGCTACGTTTTGGAGTTGCATAACATCTGCCATTCTTTCATTTTTTTCCCCGTTTGGAATCTCCTGATGCATGTGCCACCATTGTATTACCGAAGCCCGTAACAAGTTTCATTCACAGGTTCACAACTAAGGAGGAGTCTTGCCTCAAGATGATTTATTCACTTAATTTCACTCACATTTGACAGATTTTTAGATGACACAGTGGACTTTGTAATTGATGTTCAAATGGGTTATGACCTTGGGGCTGTTGGGGTGGAACAAATATATTATCCATATGAGAACAACATGGATTTTAGAAAGTCAAGGGCAAAAAGAAGTGAGATGAATGTGTCTCATCAAAATTGAATGCCAAAATTCTACAGCTGGACATGCTGGTGTTTAAGAGCAGAGGCCTTTAGGTGGGGGTCATTACATCATCAGGATAGAGACAATGACATTCAAGTCCTTATGAAAAGGAGTCCAGACAGCTATCTTGCTTTCTTCCTTCCATGTAAGGATACAGTAAGTTGGCAGTCCGCAATGTGGAAGAAAGACCTTATCAGAATTCAAACATGCTGGACCTAGGTCTCTGACTTCTCATTTTCAGAAATTTGAAAAATAGTTTATGGTGTTTATAAGATACTCTGTGAACTTTTTGCAACATCTCAAGCAGATTAATATACATTGTATGACATCAGTTCAAATTCCAAGATCTATTTACCCTTACGGCAGTGTCATCAACAGTTGACTCCAATTTCGTGAAGTGCAGATGAGGCTACCCTACGAAGAATCCTAAAATGGTCTTCTGGAAATGTGGTCCAGCCAACAACTAGACTTGCTATAGTGTGAATACTACCTCGAAAACACACGTTAAATGTAATTACTGTCAGCACAGGGTTAGAAGGTTAGGTCTTTATGATGTGATGAAGACATAAAGACACCTTCAAGAATGGATTAAAGTCATTATCAAGGGAGTAGGAAGCTATCACAGGGGATGCTATTTACAAAAGAGGGTTCTCTCGGTCTCTCTGTTCATGTGATACCTTTTCTTCTCAAGATCTCACTTCATGTTATGATCTATCAAGACAGTCATTCTCAGATCTGGTACAACCAAGAGCCAAAGAAACCTGTTTAAAATTTACTCAAATTGCGTTATTCTGTTTTACCAATACAAATTGGACTAGATATATATTCAATTTTCCTACAATAACTTAATTATACTATCTATCTTCATTATTGAATTGTTTAAAAAAACCTTCATTTTAAAATAGCTTCCTGTGACATTTGACTTTCCTTTAGAATGAATCCCAAAGATAAGGACAAACTTGAGCACTGAAAATATATGGCTATATTTCATGAAATGGCCCCAAGAACATGTTTACTATTAACCTTGTAGATTATAAAACATGGGAAAAAAACAAAATGTCACATTTTTTCAGATTGTTAAAGCTCTAAAATATCTGAATGACCCTATCTAGGTACCAAATGCAGTTCTAGAAACACTGTCAGAGGATTCCAAGATGACTGAATAGGGAAAAGAAGTGCTGATTTTGACCAGGGGAACATAGCAGAAGAAAAGCAGAAGTTTAGTCCCAAAGAACAGTTTGAAAGAAGGAAGGGCTGGTGCTGTGGTTTAGTGGGTAAAGCCGCTGCCTGCTGTGCCGGCATGCTATATGGGCATGTTTGAGTTCTGGCTGCTCCACTTCCAATATAGCTCTCTGCTGTGGCCTGAGAAAGCAGTAGATGACCAAAGTCCTTGGGCCCCTGCATGCACGTGGGAGACCCAGAAGAAGCTCCTGGCTTCAAATTTGTGCACCTGCAGCTGTTGTAGCCAATAGAGGAGTGAACCAGCAGACAGAAGATTCTTTGCCTCTCTCTATGCCTCTCATTCTCTGTGCAGACATACAGGATTGAGTGGGGCTGGAGGAGACACCACGTTGTATGAGTGAGGTAAGGACAGACCACAGCAGCTCCTGCCACTGTTGATATTGCATGAGAGATAACCTTGCAGACCACACTAGTTTGAGCCTGGCCTGGAACTCTAATTTAGGGCAGGTTAACCACTAACCGATGGAAGGAAAAGCACATTTCTTTCTCTCCTTTCCCCTACATGGTTGCGAGGCAACTGGTGGGGAGAAGGTACCAACTTGACATCAATAGAGGCAGCTATAGTTTGCAATGGGTACGACTGGGGGTTTTCACCAGAGGGCAAAGTCTGTTTCCTGCTGACTTTGAGTATGGCTGGGAAGGGGTTGGCAGGGGTCTGGGCATCGACATAGGTTTGTGAGGTGCCCCCATCCTCTCAATCTATCACAGGTTCTGGGCTCAAACTGCCAAGATGAGGAACCCACAGGCATCTGGCTCTGCTCTGTGTAGACAAGGCAGGATAGCAAGGCTGAGAGTGGACCCCTCTGTACTCCATGACTATAAGAGTCTTGCGTGTTGCGAATGTAGGAATCCTATGAATTCATGATAGAGCATGGGGTATAGCTGGGTTTCTGGGCAACCACGCTGTCTGGGATCAGAGGTTCAGACCTCCTTGACAGCCTAGGGTAGGCCATTGCAGAGGGTTCCTTGTTCATACTGAGGACTGCACAGATCCTTTGTGCAGTTCATGTGCCAGTATGGATGGGGGTTGTACCCGCTGTGTGCTAAACCTGGCATTGAGCACCCCAGAAGAGATGAGGTGAGGTTGTGAATATACCAACAGGCATGATCGTATCATTTCCCCTGCTGACTATAGAGGAGATCTACCATGCCCAACTTGGGTGTCACTCTGGGTTCTCACCCCAAACTGGAGCACTGACCAGAGCTCCCTGGTCACACTCAGCAAATGTCTCTGTGTACTCACTACAAGAGCAGACAATTCACTAAGCCAGAGAGGCATAGTTCAAGGATAAAATACATTAGGGGAGAAAACTAACAAACATTTCTACAAATACCGAAAAATAAATGCAGAAAATCAATAAATAAGAATAAGGAAGACAACATGACTCCCCAAATTTGACACAATAACACTTTAGTATTAGAATGTGAATATAGAGAGATTGATGAAATGTCTGTAAAGGATTCAAAAGAATGATCATAGGATTACTCAGAAGCAATGAAAAGCAAATTCATTAAACAAACCCATACATGACAGCATGACATGGATGAAAGATTTTGATGAGAGATTTTGCAGATACACCAAACTGAAATATTAGAAGGAAATCAATATGTCAAATAAAAATATAGTGGAAAGTCTTTACAACAGACTTAGTAAGGTAAAATAAAGAATACCCAAGCTAGGAGACAAATATTTTGAAATAGATCAACACAAAAGAAATCAGAAAAATTTTTAAAAATGCTTGATATTTATGGGGTGCCATCAAATAATCAAATATATGGGTCTTCAGAGTTCCTGAGGTGTGGAAAGGAGAATGGATTAAAAGGCTTTTTCAATGAGATTTTAACAGAAAAATTCCCTAATTTGGAGAGAGGATGTCTAAGTACAGGAAGCAGATAGAATTCCTAATAGACATGACCAGAAAAGATCTTCACCTCGGTACACTGTTCCTGGAAATTAATGAAGATGAAAACATAACATATCAAAACTTAGATGATATAGTAAAAGCAGTTTTAAGTTTATAGCAGTTAGTACCTACATCAAGAAACTGGACATACAAAGATAATAAATAAATAAGCTATCAACACATCTCAAGGAACTAGAAAAACAATAAACCAAACCCCAAATTAGGAGGAAATAATTAAAATTAGAGAATAAACAAAACTTAAAAACATACCAAAGATCAGTGAAATGAAAAGATGTTTCTTTGAAAAAATTAACAAAATTGACACACCATTGGCCCAACCAAAAAGAGACCTGAATCAATAAAATCAGAGATGAAAAGGAGATGTAACAATGCATGCCACTTTAATAAAACAATAATCATAAATTACAGAAAACAGCTATATGCTAACAAATTGGAAAATCTAAAATAAATGGATAGACTCATGGACACAAAAAATGGATGAAAATTGAGTCATGAAGACAGATAACCTAAACAGAGCAATAACCAATATGGACATTGAATTGGTGATGAAGGCCTTTCCAACAAATAAAGGTTCAGGACTAGATGACTTCACTGCTGAATTCTACCAAACTTTTAAAGAAGAACTAATTCTGGGGCTGGCACTGTGGCATAGTGCGTAAAGTCACCACCTGCAGTGCTGGCATCCCATATGGGTGTCAGTGCTGGTCCCAGCTGCTCCAGTTTCTATCCAGCTTTCTGCTGTGGCCTGGGAAAGCAGTAAAAATGGCCCAAGTTCTTGGGGCCCTACATCCATGTAGGAGACCTGGAAGAACCCCCTGGCTTCAGATTGGTGCAGCTCTGGCCATTGCAGCAATTTCAGGAGTGAACCAGCAGATGGAAGACCTTTCTCTATCAGCCTCTTATTCTCTGTAACTCCACCTTTCAAATAAATAAATAAATCTTTAAAAAAAGAATTAATTCTAATTCTCTCAAGCTATTCAAAATAACTGAAAGAGAGGAATCCTCTCAAACTCCTTCTATGAGGCCAGCATCACCTTAATTTCAAAACCAGAAAGTTACAACAAAGAGAAATACAGAACACTATCTGTGATGAATATAAATACAAAAATCCTCAACAAAATACTAGCTAATTGAATCCAACAACACATCAGGAAGATCATTCACCTGGACCAAGTGGGATTTATTCCTGGTATGCAGGATTGGTTCAATATTCACAAAGAAATATGATACATTGCATTAACAAGTTGAAGAATAAAACTCATATGATTATCCCAATAGATGCACAGAAAGTATTTAATAGATATAACAGCCTTTCTTTGATAAAAACCTTAAGCAATTGGATATAGAAGGCACATTCCTCAGCAACATCAAGGCATTATATGACAAACACCAGCCAACATCTTAGTTAATGGGGAAAATTTGGAAGCATTTCCTGTAAGATCTGGAACCAGACAAGGATGCCCACTTTGACCATTACTATTCGATTTAGTACTGGAATTCCTAGCCAGAATCATTAGGCAAGAAATAGAAATCAAATGGATACAAATAGGAAAGGAGGAAGTCAAGTTAACCATATTTTCAGACAACATGATTCTATATATAGGGGGACCAGAAGATTCCACCAAGAGATACCAAAACTCTTACGAGTTTGGTAAAATTGCAGTATATAAAATTAACAGAGAAATAAACAGCCTTTGTATACACAGACAGTGACATGGCTGAGAATCAACTTTTAAGACCAGTACCATTTATAATAGCTACAAAAATTTTTAAATACCCTGGAATACTTTTAACCAAGTCGGTGAAAGGTCTCTACAATGAAAATTATACAATGTTAAAGAAGGCACAAAACATGGAAAGATCATCTATGTTCATAGATTAGAAGAATTAATTAAATGTCCATACTACTGAAAGCAATTTATAGATTCAATGTGATCCCAATCAAAACACCAACATATCCTCAGTTCATAACACAAGAGATGTCACAATAACAGATTTCAATACTGCAGGACAGTTTTAATCAAAACAACCTGGTACTGGCACAATAGACACATAGGCCAATGGAACAGAATAGACATTCCAGAAATCAATCCACACATCGGCAACCAACTAATCTTTGACAAAGGAGCTAACAGTCCCTGGATAAAGGACAAATGGGGCTGGAAAAATTGGATATGTGTTTGTCAAAGAATAAAACAAGACCTCTACATTACACCTTATTTAAAACAAACTCAAAATGGATCAAAGATCTAAATCTACCTAATGCCATCAAATTGCAAGCAGAGAACTTTGGGGAAACCCTGAAAGACATTGGATAGGCAAGGTCTTGTTGGAAAAGACCCCAGAAGTACAGGCAACGATAGCAAAAATTGACAAATTGAATTCCACCAACCTAAAAAGCTTTTGCAGTGCAAAGGAAATACTCAGTGAAGTCAACAGGAACTGACAGAATGTGAGAAAACACTTTCAAACTATACGACTGGTAGAGAATTCATATCCAGAATTTATAAAGGGCTCAAAAAAGTCAACAACACAACTAAAGAAGACATTAAGAAATGGGCAAAGAACTTGAATACATATTTTTCAGAAAATAAAATTTAAACAGCCAACAAACACAGGAAAAATCACCCAGGATCACTACCTATCAGGAAAATACACATAAAAATCACAATGAGGTTTCTTGTCACCCTGGTTAGAATGTCTCTCACACAAGAATGAAACAATAAGTTCTGACAAGGATGTGGGAAAATGGTAGCCTAATCCATTGTTGGTGGGAATGTAAACTAGTACACAGCCTTTATGGAAGATATTATGGAGATTCCCTGAAGGTTGAAAATAGATCTACTGTATGACCCAGCCATCTCACTTTTGGGAAATTACCCAAAGGAAATGAAATTAACATACAAAATAGTTATCTGTACCCCCATGTTTATTACAGTTGAATTCACAATAGCTTAGGTATGGAATCAACCCAGATGCCCATGAGCTGATGACTGGATAAAAAAGTTTGAAATATACAAACTATGGAATATTACTAAATTATAGAAAGAATGAAATACTGTCTTTTGCAATAAAATAGATGCAACTGGAAAACCTTATACTTAGTGAAATAATCCAGTCCCAAAAAGACAACTACCATATGCTTTCCCTGATCTGTGGTAACTAATAGAGTATGAAAAACCTAATGTATGATTATTTGCATTGCCATCTTCATAAAATTATTCCTGAGCATAAACTGTTAAGAAATGGCTTAAAGTCTAAATGAACTTACTTATTACCCTGTAACCACACAGATAATATTTAGATGTTACATTGTTATTGGGGGTATGTCATTGGAAGAAATTATAATTGATAAAAAAAAAACTGTATATGGGTGATAGTCATTTTTCCATTCACTGTTTATAGCCATTGTGTGTATTTTCACTAAACCAGGATGTTTTTACTTTTTTACTTGTTAAACTTCTTATTCAGTGAAATGTTAAGCATTTGTACTGTATTCAAGTTTAAAATGCTATTTCAAAAATTAAAAATACAGAAAAAATGAGAGTAAGAACTGTTGGAAGGAGAGAGGAGGAGGGAGTAATGGGAACATTGTTGTATGTCCTAAATAGCACTCTGGCCTCAGAATCAGCCCTTAAGGCATTCGGATCTGGCTCAAGAGCACCTAAGAGTATTCTAGGCATGGAAAGCCAAGACACTCTGGAAAAAAAAAAAAAAAGACCTAAATGAAGGATCTCTGCGAGTGAGATCCCAGTGGAAAGAATGGGCCATCAAAGGAGGAGGTACCTTTCTCTGACGGGAGGAGAGAACTTCCACTTTGACTACAACCCTGTCAGAATAAGATCGAAGTCAGCAAACTCAAAAGGCTTCCATGCCTTGGCAACTCATGACTAGAGCCTAGGGAGATTACTGACACTATAAACAAGAGTGTCGAATTATTAAGTCAACAACAGGAATCACTGTGTACTTACATCTCATGTGGGATCTGTCCTTAATGTGTTGTCCAATGTGAAGTGATGCTATAACTAGTACTGAAACAGTATTTTTACACCTTGTGTTTCTGTGTGGGTGTAAACTGATGAAATCTTTACTTAGTATATACTGAATTGATCTTCGGTATATAAAGATAATTGAAAATGAAAAAAAAACCTTGGTTTTAAATTGGAAATTGCATAGAAAATTAATCAATTTTTAACAAATATCATGTAGGATCTCTGTCCTTAATGTGCTGTACATTGTGATTTAATGCTATAACTAGTACTCCAACAGTATTTTTCACTTTGTGTTGCTATGTGGGTGCAAACTGTTGAAATCTTTACTTAATATATACTAAACTGATCTGTATATAAAGAGATTTGAAAATGAATCTTGATGTGAATGGAAGGGGAGAGGGAGCGGGAAAGGGGAGGTTTGCGGGTGGGAGGGAAGTTATTGGGCGGGGGAAGCCATTGTAATCCATAAGCTGTACTTTGGAAATTTATATTCATTAAATAAAAGTTTTTAAAAAATTTTATCTACAAAAAATGTCTTTAAAAAATTTAAAATAAAAAAATGCAATGACGTCCTCCCAAAAATCTCCAACATCAAGGATAGTGACAAAATATCCCCAACAGCCAACTGAATTACTACCATAGATTCTAAATCAAGGTGGCAACAATGATGCATCAGAACCATTCAAAGATGTGACTCATCCCTGATATTCTGATGTGTTCTACAGAACGCTCCACCTTCAATATGTCAATTTTAGAAAAACTGCCACCCTTCAACTTTAGAAAATGTTTCCTAATATGTTGATAAGTATTGCCAGTTGAGAATTAGTATTCTGGTACAAGGTACATATTGCTGTAGGTAAATTCCCTCATATTAAATGAGAGCATAAAGACAATAAACTTAGCATGGGCAACTACATGACTGAACCCCTAGCCCTTTTTTAAGATTTATTTTTATTTGAATGGCAGAGTTGCAGAGAGGCAGAGGCAGTAAGAAGTCTTCCATCCATTGGTTCACTCCCTCAAAAGGCCACAGTGGCTGGAGCTGAGCTGATCTGAAGCCAGGAGTTTCCTCTGGGTCTCCCATGTGAGTGCATGGGCCCAAGGACATAGATCATCTGCTACTGCTTTCCTAGACCAATGAGTAGAGTTGAATCAGAAGTGGAGCAGCCAGGAATTGAACTGGTGCCCATTTGGGTTGCTGGCACTGCAGGCAGTGGCTTTACTAAGTATGCCTCAGTTACTGCCTCTGCTCCAGCCTTTTCTAATATCCTTAATATATAGCCTAATGAAAGCTGCAAGCTTCTTCCTTTCTGACATATTCATCTCCTTCAAGTATTGAAGAAATCTTGCCTGCAGTGTATCAGGTGGTTGTCACATGACTAAATTTCTACATTATTAAGCCATAAAGGAAGGTCAATGATCCTACTCAGGTAAGAACAGACTCAAAGAGTGAAAGCTATACACAATATATGGATTTTAAATGGAAGCCAACACAAGATAGGTATATGACACTTTGGTGAGTCAACCTAAGTTACAAATATATCAAAATCAGGACTTAGTATTTTGTTAGCAAATCTCCTGGCTTTAAACCTAGCTCTCTATGATCTGTTACTAATGATAATAGAGAAGCCTTCCCACTCAGAGAAGGCTGGTAAGCACATTATTTCCTAGACAGCATCACCACTTAATCACAGCAAAACACATGACACCCAGGTGATTCATCCTATCTGGGGAGTCCGGCACTAAAGGGACACACTCCAGTTGCTAGTAATGTTTCCCGTACAGTGTACCTTCCAACAAAAGGCAAAAATAACACAACCACATCATTGACTCTGCATCTGTCTTTATTCATTTTCTTTTCAGTACTAAAGCCAGTGACTGACCCAGAAGAACACTCAATGTATGTTTATTGAACTATACTAAGCAGAACTCACTTCCTCAATGTACACCTCATTTTCCCTCACCTCTAGCCTCTAAGTCATTCATTCACAAACATCTACTGAGTACTGTACCTATCTGTCCTGGGAACTAGGTTCTGGGAGTCTTGCAATAAGCAGACATATTTCTTGTCCTCAGTTTATACATTGCTTTTTGCATCGTGTGACTTACTAAATCTAGGTGGAAAAATATGTGGTCCAAGAGTCCTTAGAGGAATCAGAATCAAAGGTATTTTATTATTTGTAACTTAGCTCTTCAAAAATTATTGACCAAGTGGATCAGATTAGAACAACTCTTGCTGGAGGTGTCATTTCACACTTTTGTCTAGGAAAGAAGTGAGTACAACTTTTTTTTTTAATCTATGTGCATGATCTTGAGGTGGGCCATGTCTATAAAGTGTTTGAGAGTAGGTTTTTGAGCCCTTTTATATATTTTAGTATTTTTCTGTTGTCTTCACACAAAAATGACAACTTGACAGGATATAGAATTCTTCAGTAATAAGTGCTATCTTCTAGCAATCTGGTAATAGCACCAGTTTCTGATAATTATTGTTACTACAGAAAAGCTTGAGAATAAAATTTGTTCTTTATTGGTAATTGTTTGCTTTCAAGTTTGTAAAATTATTTTCAAAATATTTTGTGCTAGCAATATGCACAATGTACACAGTGGTTTTTCCTGGTGAGTCTCATGACCTCAAAATTATGTTAAGAAATTTTTATGATTTTCCGTAAGTACTGCCTCTGCTTCATTCGTTAGTGTTCATTCTTGCCTAAGTTTCTATAAATTACCTTCTGAAATAGTTTATTAGTTCTCTTATTCATGTTTTTTTCTATCAAACTTATCATTTACAGTACTGACTGGATTTTCTGCCTTTTTAAGGGTGTTAATTTCTTCCTGTGTATTTGGTTTCTGTATAGTAATATGTTATAATCACTTGTGATCATTTATGAATAGTCAAACTTTGTATCATACCTTGCACTTCCACTCATATAGATGTAATGATCCCTATTGAATCATTCAGACATGACATATGTACTCACCCAGGTCTTGGTAAAATAATACATGTGCATTGTTATTGACAGCAAACACATTTTATAAGGTAAGGACAGGTTCCTCCTAATTGCTGCTTCTTCAAGGACTCAATGTTATCTATGGAAATTTTATCAAAGACCGAATGTAATACTCTCCAATGTTACCAGCCAGATTAAAGATTTGATTCTATAGAATCATGACATAAGCAATAGCATGATGCTATAGCAATCCTCCACCCATTTAGTGACCAAGAGAAGGGCAGACCTGGCAATTGTAGCCATGTGGGGAGTGAACCAGACTGATCTTTCTCTCTCCTGTCCCCTCCCTCCTTTCAAATAGATAACTATTTGAAACTCTGCCTTTCAAATAGATAAAAATTACTGACTCATGGAACAAAGAAAGGAATAACAGGAAAATTGTAAATGGCGAGTTTTATGTTCCAGACGCATGTGGTGTAGGGGAGACTATAAGATCAGCAACAGTTAGATAAAGAGGAACTGGAATCCTCTTTCATCAACACGTTGGTACTGAGCTAGCCACGTCAGAT
Source organism: Lepus europaeus (assembly GCF_033115175.1). Lineage (NCBI taxonomy): Eukaryota > Metazoa > Chordata > Mammalia > Lagomorpha > Leporidae > Lepus > Lepus europaeus. The sequence goes on along the minus strand of NC_084839.1, from coordinate 74,854,529 downwards.
ATGAGGAGGTCAGTGAGTGGGAAAAATCATTGAAGCAAGATTTTGAGTAGAATGGAAGTAGAAGGAAGGTAGATAGAGAAGGTTTACAATTCAGAAATATTTATGTAATAGCATAAAATAACTTATGAAATAATTAGCTATAGGAGAAATATATGAATTGAGTTTAAGACAACTTCAAGTTTCTGGACTAAGTGATTAACCTGATGTTAAAGCCCAAAGGGATATGAGGAAAAGAAGATTTTGAGGCAATGGGTTGAAATAGGGATGAAACGTGGAATATAATAGAACTATTCTGGACATTTTGAGTTAAAAGTATTTGAGATTTTTTTTTTTTTTTTTTGGACAGGCAGAGTGGACAGTGTGAGAGAGACAGAGAGAAAAGTCTTCCTTTGCCATTGGTTCACACTCCAATGGCCGCCGCGGCCGGCATGCTGCGGCCAGCACACTGCGCTGATCCGAAGGCAGGAGCCAGGTGTTTATCCTGGTCTCCCGTGGGGTGCAGGGCCCAAGGACTTGGGCCATCCTCCTCTAGCACTCCCGGGCCATAGCAGAGAGCTGGCCTGGAAGAGGGGCAACCGGGACAGAATCTGGCGCCCCGACCGGGACTAGAACCCGGTGTGCCGGCGCCGCTAGGTGGAGGATTAGCCTGTTGAGCCACGGCGCCGGCCTGAGATGGTTATTTTGAAATGTATATGTATATAAAGTTATCAAAACATATACTTTAAGTATTTACAATCTTAATTTCAAATATGTTTCAGTTTAACAAAACAGTTAAGTATGAGGTTTCTAGTAGAGATATCCAGTAGACTATGTGGGTCCTGAGTTTTAGTGAAGATTTAAATGTTGAGATAGAGTATGAGGTCATCTGCATATTAGTGCCAAGAAAGGAACCAATAAAACATGTTGGACTCCCTCCTAGGAAAAACAGAGGAAAGAGAGATCAAGTCCTTTATCTGGAAAAGATTATATTCTATTTGGGAAATACAAGCAGTAATCAAATATAAATGTAACGCGATTTCAGACTGCTATTCAAAAAGCCCAGGAGTAGACTCCTAAATGATGCTACAATTTAAGATTTGAATAGGAGAAATTATTTGTGAACAAAGGGGAATTAGATATGAATAGTTGAAGGAAAATCAGGAGCCAAAAAAAGTCAGATGTTAAAGAGTGATACTCAAGAGGCCAATAGTAAAGGTATTGAACAATCAGTAAATTTTCTCCTGGATTTGTTCAGAGGTCTATGGCTCTGTCTTTGCAATCAGAGCTGCCACATTGAGCTTATATATTCGAGCTTTGCCATTCTGACTGCTGGTTTTGAAAGTCTCACCATACTTATGATTTCTCATTCCTAAAATTTACCTATGAGTAAAACTTAGTAATTCTAAAGGAATTAAAAGTCATGATAGTCATGATACTCTTTGTATAAATTAATTGCAGATATTTCATTTCTCAGGCAAGGAAAATCTTGTACCCTCAAGCTATGTTGAACAAATAAATGTATCATAATGTTTTACTCATTGAATACAGAAAATCATTTTCAGTCACAGTACCACATATTCCTCTGCTTATAAGTGTATTTTTTTCTGAAAAATGCTATTTGTCTATACATGCACAATGATCTTCAAAGGAAACTAGATTTTCTGTTCCTAGAACTACGAAAATAATTTCATACTACCAAATTCTTTGTATTTATAATGATGCTGTTTGTCTTAGATGTTGAATGTGGTACTCTAAAGATTCTTCTGAGATATGTGATTTTGTACCTTCAATCTGTTTCAGTAGCTTTTTTGTTGTTGTTGCTTAGAATAGCACCAGTCTAAGAAGTTTTCATCTTGAATGCACCTCACAAGTAATTATATTTTAAATGCTGTCAGGTTTTACTAGTACTATTAATGCATTTAAGTGTGCATAAAAACCCAATCATTTCTATCCAATTTTTTTTTCCATAGGAAAGAATTGTGATGCCAGGATAGTTATTTTCTGAATTAGCTGTAATCCAGGCAGAAGCTTTTCTGTGGCAGGCATTTTTTAGAAAATGCAGGCAAACAAGTTTCACAGTGGGCAACATCACTTTGAAAACATGATTATTAATCTTTTTTCGAGCAAAAGTGCAATGGATAAAGAAATTAGTTCAGCAGGAGGAGAACCTAAACATTTTTTGTATTTGTTGCATGCTGTGAGATGGAAATAAAATGGGTGAAGTTTCAGACACAATTCATTCTCCTTTGAATGTTTTTAGTGTAAAGCATGGAAAATACATAATAAACCATTTTTTCCTTTTAAAGTTGAGAGGGCACTAACTGTTCACCTTGTCGACTGCAGAGAAAAGAATGGCCTTGTGATGAAAATCTAAGTGAGTGGAAGAATTTAGCTGTATCACTCCAAAGTCCTTCCAAAAATAATAAAAAGAAACTCACTAATGCACTCAGGCAGCAACTATCAGGCAAAGCTATTGCCCAGCCTGGGAGAGGACATAGGTCATTCACATACTCTACGCATGTGAATGTTCAACTGTCAAGAGCACCCTTAGGGCATGAGTTTTCTTTTCTTCAAAACTTACTCATCTCATGAGAGGTTTGACTTTTGAAATAAATGAAATGGCATTATTTTAATGTTTTCCAGGTGACGCAGGAATATTCAAATCATGTGAAGTCATGAGAATGAGTAACATTCCAATGGTCTGAGAATCAACAATAACATTCTGCCTAAGGGGAAATTAAAATTGTTTTTGATAAAGTTTATGGTCAAAGCCTCTTTTTTTAATATTTTATTTGAAAGCGTTACAGAGAGAGAAAGAGGAAGATAAAGGAAAGAGAGCCAGAGAGAAAGAGAAAGCGCAAGAAGGGAGAGGGAGAGGGAGAGGAGAGGGAGAGGGAGAGGGAGAGGGAGAGGGAGAGGGAGAGGGAGAGGGAGAGGGAGAGGGAGAGGGAGAGGGAGAGGGAGAGGAGAGGGAGAGGGAGAGGGAGAGGGGAGAGGGAGAGGAGAGGGAGAGGGAGAGGGAGAGGGAGAGGGAGAGGGAGAGGGAGAGGGAGAGGGAGAGGGAGAGGGAGAGGGAGAGGGAGAGGGAGAGGGAGAGGGAGAGGGAGAGGGAGAGGGAGAGGGAGAGGGAGAGGGAGAGGGAGAGGGAGAGGGAGAGGGAGAGGGAGAGGGAGAGGGAGAGGGAGAGGGAGAGGGAGAGGGAGAGGGAGAGGGAGAGGGAGAGGGAGAGGGAGAGGGAGAGGGAGAGGGAGAGGGAGAGGGAGAGGGAGAGGGAGAGGGAGAGGGAGAGGGAGAGGGAGAGGGAGAGGGAGAGGGAGAGGGAGAGGGAGAGGGAGAGGGAGAGGGAGAGGGAGAGGGAGAGGGAGAGGGAGAGGGAGAGGGAGAGGGAGAGGAGAGGGAGAGGGAGAGGGAGAGGGAGAGGGAGAGGGAGAGGGAGAGGGGAGGGAGAGGGAGAGGGAGAGGGAGAGGGAGAGGGAGAGGGAGAGGGAGAGGGAGAGGGAGAGGGAGAGGGAGAGGGAGAGGGAGAGGGAGAGGGAGAGGGAGGGAGAGGGAGAGGGAGAGGGAGAGGGAGAGGGAGAGGGAGAGGAGAGAGGAGAGGGAGAGGGAGAGATAGAGATTCAATCAGGTGGTTCACTCCCCAAACAGCCTCAACAGCTCAGGCTGGGCCATGCTGAAGCCAGGAGCCTGAACCTTCTTCCAGGTCTCCCACATGGATGCAGGGGCCCAAATACATGGGCCATCTTCCACTGCTTTCCCTGGGCCATTAGCAGGGAGCTGGGTCAGAAGTGGAGCAGCTCGGACTTGAAATAGCACCCACATGCGATAACAGCATCACAAGGCTAGGCCTAACCTGCTATGCCACAATGCCAGCAAGGACCATAAACTTTAAAATGAAGCTTTCTCGAGATGCTTGCACTCCATGGAGAGTTTAACTACGGTGGCTAAATGTACATGACATGAGCTTAAGGATTGCTTTGGTTACTTCCACAACAGTTTCTGCACTGGAACCTTAGGCCGTTATTGTATAAATGTGAGGAATGGGTGCTAGTGCTATTAACAGCCCATCTGTACCACCATTTAGCAGAAGCCAGCTTCAGTCCTAGGATTCAAGGTCTTTTCAGTCAAGATAATAGTTCCTGAGATCAGATGCTAGTTAAGAGTAAAAGGAGAAGTAGGGGTAGAAAACCTGAGTGAGAAAGTCAGATTATGGGGGCCAGCACTGTGGTGCAGCAGGTTAATGCTCTGGCCTGAAGCGCCGGCATCCCATATGGGCACTGGTTCGAGACCTGGCTGCTCCACTTCCCATCCAGCTCTCTGCTATGGCCTGGGAAAGTAGTACTAGATGGCGCAAGTCTTTGGGTCCCTGCACCCACGTGGGAGACCTGGAAGACGCTCCTGGCTTCAGATTGGCACAGCTCCGACTGTTGTGGCCAATTGGGGAATGAACCATTGGATGGAAGACTCTGTCTCTGTCTCTCTCTCTACATAACTCTTTCAAATAAATAAATCTTAAAAAAATGAGTTTATGACATCTAACTTTCACATTGTCAATTCCCCCTCCACTAAGTCAATACACAATCTAAGGTTCTTGAACCTGGTCAACCTTCTGCATTCTTGTCTGCCCTGCCTCAGGCTAACAGTGGGGCAGTTTCAGTCAGTAGGTTAGGTAACAAAGGCACTTTGAGATTTCTTAAGAGGCTAATCATCAACATACTGCACGTGAGTTTTAAATCTGTGTTTGCTTTGGTTTCATTGGGCATGTCATTCAAAAGGTATGTGACATTACACACAGAGTGAAATGAATTAAGGGTTTTTTTTTTTCCCCTTCAATGATCTTACTCTTTTTTAAAGTAATTTTGGACAATAGTGGGCCCAGGTATTAAAACAGATAAAAAATACAACAGAATTTGCAAGTTGACATCAACTTGGAAAGGGTTGAGAAAGTCAGAGCAATCTCAAAATAAGCTATAATCAATTTCACTCCTTTAATGTGGCACCAAATGATATATAATTTGTAAGACTTAAAGGATAACCATATCAAATTATTCTAAGTTATTTGGGGTTATAGTTCATGTTAATGCATTTAGTTAATAAATGCAAAACTATAAATGAATTAAGAAATACATTAACTGTTGAATATACAAATCACTAAGGCTCTTTAAAAAATTGTTATTTTGCCACACATAGAACCTCAATTTTTCTTCAACTATTATAGGGAGTATTTAGTGAGCAAAATACAACTTCAGCTTTAGAGGTTATTGTGCTCCAATTTAGAGATTCTATGGTACATTAATCTTAAATACTTATTAATTATGATGCCTTACCTATACATTCTGTACTCTTGTCTGATATTTCCAGACCCAAGTTGTTACATAAATGTTAGTGCAATGAATATTTTACATAACAGATAATCAGTTTTTCACACTTATTCAATTTTCAAAGTTCAATACTAGAAAAATGAGTCAATGTATTTAAGAGAACAAAATATTCTAAATGAAAAAGTGTTCATCAAAACCTTGAGTATCCTAGAGGTCATACCAAGGGAATAGATTTGTGATGACAATCACTTGCATACAAAATTTTTTGTCAACTCTAGCACCTAAGTGGGAGATATGGATTTAGTTTCCATCTCATGCCTTTGGCTGGCTCAGCCCTGGGTGTTACGGGTACTTGAAGAATAAAGCAGTAGATGGGACATGTCTCTTTGTATTTTTATTTGACAGAGTTAGACAGTGACAGAGAGAGAGAGATAGAGAAAGGTCTTCCTTCCATTGGTTCACCCCCCCAAATGGCTGCTACGGCTGGAGCTACTCTGATCCAAAGCCAGGAGCCAGGTGCTTCCTCCTGGTCTTCCATGCAGGTGCAGAGGCCCAAACACTTGGGCCATCCTCCACTGCCTTCCCGGGCCACAGCAAAGAGCTGGACTGTAAGAGGAGCAACAGGGTGCCCATATGGGATGCCAGCGCCACAGGCGGAGGATTAACCAAGTGAGCCACGGCACCGGCCTCATCTCTTTGTATTTTAAATAAGTGTATTTTTAATTAGTAAGATGACTTTTATGTTATTTCTTTGGCCTTGCCACTCTCACCCAAACGGTTGGGGTCCCAAGAAGAAGCTGGTTCTTTGAATAGCATTTATAACAATCTATTTGAAAAGGTACATGGAGATAACAGAACAAGGAATAGTGGAGTACTATGTAGCTGGTGAGGGAAAGTTGATGTTATCATTAAATATATCCAAGGATGCATTCTCTACAAATGGCAATCTGATTGTAATTAGGATTTTCTTATAAGTTTATTGGCAAGAAAATAGAATGACCATGTATACTCAATTATTTAACCTCCAAAATTTTTTCATATTACTCATGTTAGAAAGAGAAATCCAGAGTTAACATTTTGAGATTATAGCAGTAAATTGAAACAGAGTAATTTCCCTAAAATATTTGAGAATTTTTCAGTTATCTTAGGGAGAAGTGTTCATCTATTTCAACATTCAGTGTGTTAATGTCTTGATTATTCTGCCACTAGTACAAATGAAAATCCTGGGTGAATTATGAAAGCATGAAATTGTGTGTGTGATTGAGAGATAGAGAGAAGGAGAAAGAGAGAGACAGAAGGATATAGAGATTAAGTTCTAGACATATGATAGAACTGCCAAAACTTATCAAATGCATTACATATGCTGTGAATTATAAGTCAGAGTTCAGTAAGTTTAGAAATGCAAATTAAAACAAAAATAAATCTGAAACAAAGGAAATCACGAGCCAAGAATTTTAGAGGGAACTGTTCTATCCCAAGTGTTAACAGAACAATCTTCCAAATGAAGATTATCAGCACCATGGAGAGTTACACCCATTCCTTAACACTGTTATTCACCTTTATGACATAGGATTAAATTTTATTTCTCTTCCTATTAGAAAAACTTGGTAAGTCATGTGCAACTTTTTAGCAATAATTAAGATATTATAAGATGTAAGATATATTTAAAAACTTATCTTACACAGAAGTCTACTTTTAGGATAACTGCCTTTTTTTTTTTTGAATGGTGCAAGAAATTGATCAATTCTAATTTCACTTTCCTATACTTTTCTCATGTTCTTCGATATTTCTGCAAAAAATACAGTTTGAAGTTTACTGAATAAATGACCTAATGAATTCTTTCAATGGTAACATTTTTGGAATTAAAGGAGTAACTTAGCTGAACACTGAGCAGTTTTCAGTGTTAACTGCATACAGAACCATCCTCCTCCTTTGCAAACACACTGTCCTGAAAAATACTATGCAGACCTGAGGGAGATAGCTATCTGAATCTACCTCTAAGACAAAGCCAATTATGCCTTATTTTCTAAATGGCAACATGAGACTTGTGATCATGTTAGCTTCTGTGTTAGGTTGCTTCTCTCATACTACTACAGGAGATCAAAGTTTTTACATTTATCTGCACCTATTTTTAGTAGCTTGTAAATTTTGGCCAATCTTATTTACAGATTTCATTGCTGCAGTTACAGCATGCCAGTTACTTGCCAGCCATAGACAGGGGTCCTATTATAGTATTTTATGCAAAAAGAAAACTGCCCACCTTGCAGTTCTTTCAAGCAGAATCCATTTGTTTTTGTTTCCTGAACTGATCTTATATGAATGCTTTAAGACCCATATTAATTCGCCATTAAAGAATGCCTTAATTTCTATATATCTAATATCATATATACCTTGGGCATAAGGAATTAATATTTAAAGCACAGATTGACATGGATGTGCTGTATAGCTGAAACTTTTCCTGGAATTTATCTAACATCCAAAACAAATGTGGAATCACACCAAATTATAGTTCTGTAACATATCCCTGAAATCTGTCAGTTTAAGTTAGCTCTGCGTTGCCAAATTCTCCAAACTTTTCCCACTTTATCCAGGAAGCTGGTATTTTCATCAATTCTAAATTAGCTTTGGTATTGTATGAATGCTATATATTCTTCAATGATTTTAGGTAACAGTGGTTACCTTTTTGAAAAACTACTTAATTACTTCTTTGTCTCATCCCCAGACTATTTCTGAAAATAGAATCAATACAAGTTATAATGGAACTCAGTGAGTGACCAGAATGATAACGAAGGACACATTAGTAACCTTTATAAATGAGAGATGAACGCCCAGTTCACTCTTTTGGATCCTCACATTGCTACCCTTCAGATGCTGGGAAAATCATTCAGTATGCCATTAAATATGACTTCTCCTTTAGAGAAGCTGTAGACATGAATGCAATCCACCAAATAGCTCACATAAATGACTGTAGTGATGTGCACTTAGGAAAATTGGTTCTAAATAAAGTGAAACAAAATATTGAGGCACGATGTAGATTTTCATTTTCAAAGGAGGTAAAAATTCCCTTGTAACTATGATAGCTGGGTAATTATTTTATTACAGAAGTTCAGTAGCTATGTTTAACCAATGTGAAGGTATGCTGAAATAAATTCTAGGAAGGAAACATTACTTTTGGCTTTTTTAAAGCAGATACTGAAAACATTGCATTTGTGAAGTTTTATTTCAAGATTTATCTAATGCTGTAAAAATGGAGTCCCCAAGGTAAGCTTGTTCGAAGTGTGATCTTGGTCTTCAAGTGTATCATGACATTTAGGTCTCAGCATAAGCCAATTTGCCTTCTCAGTTATTCATTCACATCTTCAGGGTAATCATCAGTGTATGCATTATTCTTAATTGTCTTCTCGTACTTTTTAAATCTTATCAACTAGTGCTAAAAACAAGTAATAAGTTGAAACATTGACAGTGTCAGATTATCTCTCTCAACTAAGCTCAAGGAATTTAAAATCCCCCCATTCTATTAGATACAGCAAATATTCGTAATGGTGAAATTTTTATTCAAAACTAGAGTATCCTGACATTGTTCATTGTATGTTATTGTGGTATCTATGTTTGAAAACAGCTAGTATGGAATATTTGAATGTTCACAGAGCAAGGAAATTATCTTTGCTTGAAGTGACAGATTTTATCACATGGTGTATACATTATATTAAGATTTTATATGTACTCCATAATTTATAAAGATATAAAAAGTGATTATGGTATTTTGCATTATGGAAAAATATACAAATAGTTAATAGTGTAATATTTCCTAAAATATGTATATAGCATAATATATGTGAATATCTTTGATAGATTGAGACTTGAGATATACATACACTCTATTGGATATTTGCTAAAGTATCTGCTCATGTGGTAAACTTTCTGATGCCAAACTTTAAATGTCAAACAATCAAAGAATAAGAAAATTAACTAATTTATTCTTAATTCAGACAGACTTATGGAACTGATATCCTTGCCCATTGAGTGAAATTCACCACTGGTTCTTCTAGTCATTACCTAATTTCTTAACTTCATTCACTTAGTTTTTGGTTTTACTCCAGCCTCTATAAAATGAAGTTGTGACAAAAGCCAATTATTAAAAACTAATTAGCCACGGGTTACTGAGAATCATAATGTAATTTTTTAAAGTTCTCAGTTCTAAATAGGGATCATACTTCATAAATGATCTAATGGTAACAGAAAACACATGGAAATGTATAGAATGTAAATTTTTCCCAGATTTCTCAATGTATAGTTGATTATCATAATATATTTTCTAATTAATCCAAATGATTGATGTCTGCAGACCTGTATTTCTCAAGTCATCTTAAATAGCTATTTTACGATCAAGATAACTTCATTCTATTATTGTTTGATTCAAACAAAAAGTAAACTTTGTAAAATGAGTTATTTCTTATGGAATAGATTTTTAGTGTTCATGCTTTGAAACTTAAAATATGACCCTTTTCTTGCCACTGTTGGAATGGCCATATCATACAATTCGTTAATTACATGTCTAATACTTGACACAAAAATGACAGTGATTCCTGTATCTAAAGCATGAGATGGTTGACCTAATGTACTTGGAACAGCTCCATTATTATATATGAGTCAAATACAAGTGGATTGTGGCATTACTCATTGTTGAATTTCACATTCATTCTCATTGTATTTTTCAACATTTAACTAATAAATAGGGCTTTCCTCTGACTGGTGGTCAAATTTGTTCTTTGATTAATAAAAAGGGGAAATTTTTCTTATGGTATTTCTACCTATACTGGCCTGCATCCCTGCAGCATGTATATCCGAGACACCATCATTCTAGTATTGATGGAGTACTGCGTTAGTGTTTAGTCTGACATTTCCTACAGAATTAAAAAAAAAATCTATTCCTCTGCCCTAGCCTCAATTTCATTCTGTTCCTGGAATAGATGAGAATAGAAAAATTTTATGTTGGATCGAAGCTCTGCAAACATGGTGCCCTATTTCTAAGAACTATTCCTTACCCCAAATAATGCATTTATGTGTCTGTATGTGTTCATTGTGACTTCAGAGATTTCCCTGTAGATAATTAAATCTGGACTGGTAGAAGATAGGCCAGTTAGATTCTCTATACATCTAGTTTTATTTGGGACACTGGGGTCCTGGCACATTATTGGCTCTGGAGCTAGAAGGTGATGTGAGAACAGCAAAGTGATATTAAATTTCAATGATAGGCCAGCACCGCAGCTCAATAGGCTAATCCTCCACCTGCGGCGCCAGCACACCAGGTTCTAGTCCCAGTCAGAGTGCTGAATTCTGTTCCAGTTGCTCCTCTTCCAGTCCAGCTCTCTGCTGTGGCCCGGGAGTGCAGTTGAGGATGGCCCAAGTCCTTGGGCCCTGCACCCGCATTGGAGACCAGGAGAAGCACCTGGCTCCTGCTTCAGATCAGTGCAGTGTGCCGGCTGCAGTACACCGTCCGCAGCGGCCATTGTGGGGTGAACCAACGGAAAAAAAGGTAGACCTTTCTCTCTGTCTCTCTCTCTCTCACTTTCCACTCTGCTTGTCAATAAATAAATAATTTTTTTTTTTGACAGGCAGAGTGGACAGTGAGAGAGAGGGACAGAGAGAAAGGTCTTCCTTCTGCCGTTGGTTCACCCTCCAATGGCCGCCGCGGTAGCGCGCTGCGGCCGGCGCAACCGCACTGATCCGATGGCAGGAGCCAGGTGCTTCTCCTGGTCTCCCATGGGGTGCAGGACCCAAGGACTTGGGCCACCCTCCACTGCACTCCCTAGCCACAGCAGAGAGCTGGCCTGGAAGAGGGGCAACCGGGACAGGATCGGTGCCCCGACCGGGACTAGAACCCGGTGTGCCGGCGCCGCAAGGCGGAGGATTAGCCTAGTGAGCCGCGGCGCCGGCCTAAATAAATAAATTTCAATGATAATATTGTTCAAACAGCAAAGGCAAGTTTGCATAGAGAAAAAACAAAACATGATTATAAGAAGTGAGAAAACAGAAAAATCTTCTTGGTTATTTTATTTCTACTATCCAGTTAACATTTGTTGCATTACTTCCTTCTAAGTTTCACGAGTTTGTCTTCTGCCAACGTATTCCTACTCCTCCTGTGCTTTTTTGAGTACGTGTTTGCTTTTCCAATGAGAAGAGGCCTGACTGACTAACCGGGTCTCACATATGCTAGCAGCTACGTCTGTCCAAACTTAACTGTCCCACGTCACTAATGGTTCCCCCAGAACTATCAGTTTGCTTCGAACAATGAAGTGTGGCTCATTCAAGTTTCCTAGGGAATGATTCTGCCTGCATCTGAAGACCTTTCATCCTTTTACTCCCAAGAATGATACACATTTCACTTATCACTTCCATTCCCATACACTGATGTGTAAAAATGATTTTCTTTTTACTTGACTAACAAGCTTGCCAAGTCTTGCTGTGTGGTACTCCTAATTTCCTTTAGGAATTTTTATATTTTGGACCTTTCATTTTAAAATTTTTTGGTGGAAACCCTTTCTCCGAAAATACTGGCGGATGAGTCACAAGAACTATCTTGAGGAGCAACTTGAATAAAATGCATCATGCAACTTCTAAATAGGATGTCTATTTCAAACAGAACTTACTGACAGTCAAATGTGTATTTTCTGACTTTTCCTGCATCTTTCATGGCTCATTGGTTGTTCACACACATCGTTCTCTGGCAGTCCCACTTAGGAAAAAGACAAATCTGAATCCACAGAGACTACATTATGTGAGCTCTGAAGTCTTGATCATCACTAAACCAGTGGAACATCAACTCTGAGACAATTTAGCCATACATGTCTTTGAACCAGGATAGTTGACACATGGATTGCAGCTGTCAATTACCTACCACCCAACTTCATTCCATTTATTACTTAAGATTTCATAGGTTCTCTGTCAACCTATACTGTCAACTCTGAATGGGAACTTGCAGATACTTACTACCAATCACCTACTCCTGTCGACCACTGGTCTCTTTGGCTATTATGTTCTAACAATTGTACGGAGGTCTAGGGACTTCTGCTTTGTGTCAGCTTCCAAACAGAGTAGCGCACACTGAACTAACTCAAGTTACTGGAAAAATTATGGGAATGATTTCAAACAAATGAAATGATTTTGATGATTTGTATGACTAATCATTATCAACATTCCATGTTACAAAATCAATATATGAATACATCAAAGCATTTATACACTATGGCTTAATTTGAAGTTTGATGGTAAAAATTTATCAGCAGCTAAAGAAACATTTCACAATGTCTACAGATAATATATAATAAATGACTTCAAAAGAAATCAAGGTCTGAAAACATAATGAAGGTTTTCTTCATTCCAGTGTGGATTCACTAAGTATGTAATTCAGTTCAGAGTGGCATATTTAAGATTCACCAGGGTCTCAGAGCTTTGGTGAGAATGTAAACATTTTATTTATGTTCATTAATCATAGATTTATGTTCTGTTTATCTAGGAACACATTTTATATATTTTTGAGAAGAAAATCCAGTGAAATATTTCTAGCTTACCATTTCTGGAAATTTAGCTTCAAGACAATTGTTCCCCATTTTTACCCCAGAATTGATGTGGTTAAAATAATTTGCTATTATTTATAAGAGAGCCATAGGATAAAGACTTATGTTCTTATCCCTCCTCCAATTAGACAAAGGCTTTCATAAACTATTTCTGTCAAAGTTGTGCTTTATGTGTGGTTAATGGGGACAGTCCCATTCACTTTGGATTCAAAGGTACTATTCATCCACTGTAAGCTGAGTATCATGTAAAACTTTTGCATAAAATGTGGTTTCCAAATTTGCCATGAACCCAGCTAGCTATTACTCCAATGCCCTTTCCAGATGAAGTCATGTGGGCTATTAAGTGGTAGACCTAGGATTTGAAACAAAGAGTCCTTGACATTCTTTACCACTGCTGTTCAGAGGGAGCAGCCTGGATAGCAGGTGGTAAAGCACATGAAGAATTCGTTAGAAGGCATCATACTTAACCTTAGAAATCCAACTCATAGCTCTAATACAGGCATGTTGTTTGCTGGCCAGCTCCATCACACATATTTTCAGTTTTCTTTATTTGGGTACTTACAGTCCTACTACCTTATCTTCTGGGAAATACCAATCCCAAAGTTGATTACTTCAGGAAGGAACCTAACAGGAAATGTAGAGTTCTCTGTGAAACATTTTTTCTATCATAAAGCAAATGTCTCCAAGTGAATGCGGGTCAATAGGAATGACATTTAGAAAACAGTAAATGTTTAGTGATTAGATAGTATAGCCTGTATCTTTCTCCCCTGACCAAACCAAAGCTCATAGAAGGGTAATCAACTCCCTGCAAGTCTGTATCCAGATATTCAGAGTCAAAGAACTCAAACCCAGCTCTCCGGAAGTCCTGTCGAATTTCTATGCTTATTATCCTATACTCCTATTTGTGTAAGTGGATATGAGGAGTACACTCGCTCTGAAATTTAAAATTATCCCTCTGTTTTCAGGCATTTATTTGCAAACTTATTATAACATACAAACTTGGTAACAAATTGATAGGCAATTTATCTCTTGCCATCACATTTGGAGGAAAACTAAACAGTAGCTTAAAGTGACCTAAAAGGGGTAGATGCTTGGCACAGTGAGTTAAGCTGCTGCTTAAGATCCCCGCATTTCATATCAAGAGTGCCCGATTTGAGTACCTGCTCTTCTGCTTCTGACCAGCTTCCTGGGAGGCAGCATATAATGGCTCAAATACTTGAGTTCCTGTCACCTATGTGGGAGATGTGGCTGGGGTTCTCGGTTCCTGGCTTTGACTTGGTCCAGGCCCGGCTCTTGCAGACATTTGGGGAATAACAGTTAAATGGAAGATTTTTCTCTTCCTCTGAAGTAATATATATATATATATATATATATATATATATATATATATGAATTAAGAAATAAGAGCTTTGTCCATTTCCTGGTCTAACAAAAAGATGGGATAAGAGTTTTTGGCATATGCCACAATATTAACTGATCAAAATTCTAAATTCACTTTTTATTTTAGCCAAAACATAACAATTTTGGGTTTTCTGTCTAGTTGACACTTGTTTCCAGTCTTGCTTACTCTTGGTACCTGGGCAATAAGCTTTAGTCTCTTGGAGAACGGAACCCTCACTGTACGTTTTGGTACATCAGTAGCATAGGCATGATAAACCCCATCTTCAGCATCAAAAGTAGGCCCCTAGAAGCCTTTAGGAATAACCCAGCATAGTGAGCAATTCCACTCCTGTGAAAGCAGAGATTTTCGTTCCCTAAGCAGATTGCCTTTAAAGGAACCCTTGTGCTGTCTTCTGCTAGGACACAGGATTTTCTCAGAAAATCTGCATCTGTTACTGTGACTTCTCAGGAGAAGTGCTTGTATTTCCTGGTGAAACAACTCCTTTGGAAACTGTTCTTGGTATCTGAGGACAACACTTGGAGAACTACCTTTGTTTCTTCCAGCCTTTAAGGTGGGGTTACTCTCGGGCACGCTTGCTGGTAAGCAAAGTAGTCCACTTTCTTCCTACAAAATGGTCGAAGCCAGCCTAGTCCTCATGACTTATTCATCTCATCAATTCTTTAATATTAAGCCCAGCTTATGTATTAGGTAACTCAGACATAACAGTCTAAGAGTTGTTTGCTGACCTCAGGAACTTGCTATCAAAAAAAAAAAAAAATAGAGTTACACATTGCCAGTAACACATTGATGTGAAATTTGAGCTCAAGCTGAGTCTGATTTCAGAGCTTATATGCTTAACTACTATGCCATACTGCTCCTAAGTGGCATATATCAGAATTTAACCATGCTCTTTTAATCCTTTTAGATCCCTTTTGAATCTCTCTGTAAATAAGCTGACTGGAATAAGCATTTCTTTTCCCTATTGGTCAGGAATTATTCAAAACAATAAATAATTATTTATGTTTAAAATTCTGATTTTATGTTGTCTATGGAAATTTCAAAAAAATGCTACATTTGTCTAGAGGCTATTAAGTAACAAAGGGGCCAATATTTTCAAGTTCAGTAAGGATCTGCTTGGGAACACTGAAGTTGTTAAAGGGACTGTGAAGTAGGGTGCCATCAAGAGTGAGATTTTATTCTAGGCTCTTCTGGATAGGAGTTTTCAGTGTGGTCACTCACATTTGCTATTACAGACATTCCACAACTGGTGTTATAGAATCACTAATGAACAGGTGATTGGGGCAAAACTCAAGTGTGACATGTTTGAAGCTCATTTTCACTTAAATGGAAAATTATATCACATCTGATGGAAACTAAAAGGAAACACTTATCACTTCCCCCTTTCAAAGGGCTTTAAGCTATTATTTAATTTCCACCAAATCACTTTGAGGTTCAGAATTTTCATCTTCATTTCACAGATAAAAAGAAGCCAAAGAAGGTTCAACATCTGGCCCCAGGCCATGTAGTAAATCAGTATCACAGTAGAGATCGTAACTTGCAGACTTAGGTCCTTTTGACTTCTCTGCTTTGAGGACAATGGATCTTGGAAATTAGTCCAGTCTTTGAAGAGCCATGCTCCTTGGTACAGTCCCTGTGTACTTTCAAGACAAAACCTTCTGACTTGGTTTAGGTTTTTGTAAACTCCCTATGCTATGAAAACTAGATGGAGAGAGAAAAAGAATGAAGAACTAGAGTGCAAACTGAAGTGACTCAAATTACTATGCACCTGATTTATCTATTAAGCATTCCCATCTAGCATCCTCAAAACCAACCTGCTCATTTATGTGGCAAGGTGTAAGTCTGGGTTACTCCAATAGTGTTTTGGTCTACTACTTGTTGACTTTTCGGAAGAGCCTAACCAGATCCAAATTCTCTTTTTCCATCCTTTGCTTTAAGACGACAACTCATCAGGTTAACTCCTTTTGGAGAGGGAGTAATTTCTTTCATTTTATACCAAACTACTCCATAACAGAAATATGTAAAAGTGACTCACAGGACTTTAATCATGGGTATGTAGGTGGTGACCTAATTACCTTTCTTCTGATAGAGTCATTGATTCTCCTCTCATCATTCCAAATTGCAGACTGTGTTTGCAACCCCATCTTGTGACTCATATTCACTGTTCATGTACATGGCAAACTCAGGGTCACTAGGATTAATTAGGGCAGAGATGCCTGCTTAGAAACCACCATGGTACTTATTGGCTAAGGGATGGAATAGAGGTGGGACAACAGAGTGGGCAGAGACAGAAAGGAAAAATACAGCTTTGGAGTATCAGTTGGTACCCAGTGATTACCAGAGGGAAGAGAAAACTTCACAGCTACTTCTATTTTTTGTGTCTGCTAGCTATATGCCCACTCCATTCTTTCATCACCATTGCCCAATTCCTTGAATTGCTTGTATCGATAAAGTATTTCTCAATTTCCCTTTAACGTTATATAATCATCTTTTAAGTTTTCCTAAAGAATATAATCTTTTATCCCCTGACATCAAATTCCATGCAATTTGCATATACTATTTAAAACTTAAATCTTAACATATCAGCTTAAAATAGCACACATTCATTATCTCATTATGTTGTGGGTCAGGAATGGGAGTACAGCTTAGCTCAGTCTTCCATTTTAGGATCTCACAAACCCACAACCTAGATTTTAGCTGGGGTTATGGCTTCATCTGAAGGTTCAGCTGGAGACATCTCAGCTTTCAAGCTCATTGACTTTGGCTCCTCAGAGTTCTGGACTGGGGGCCTCCGTTCCCTCCCACATGAGCCTCTCCAGCTTGCTGCATCAGAACAAGCATGTGAGAAGAGATGGCCAGAGAGATCAAGAGTATAGCTCACCTTTGTTTTACAGAAGTGACATGCCATCACCTTTGTGATACTTATTCACTAAAAGGAAGCCAATAGGTCTGTTTCATACTTACAGGAAGGGATGACACAAAGGTGGTGGTGGTGGTGGTGGTGGTGGAGGGGCAGTTCGTTGGAATTAGACCTTGAACTGCCAACCACAATGTCTTTAGCTTTTAGCTAAATTAGGCCAGAGAAGGTTTTTGAATCCTATACTTACTAAAATTCTCCCTTGATAAGTGTGATGGTTAATTTTGAGTTAACTTGACTGGGCTAAGAAATGCTTACAGGATATAAAGCATATATACTATTTGTGAGAGTACTTCCAGAAAGTATTAGCATTCAATTACTATATAAAGATTTACCAGCCAGCGCCGTGGCTCAACAGGCTAATCCTCCGCCTAGCGGCGCCAGCACACCGAGTTCTAGTCATGGTTGCCCCTCTTCCAGGCCAGTTCTCTGCTGTGGCCCGAGAGTGCAGTGGAGGATGGCCCAAGTACTTGGGCCCTGCACCCCACAGGAGACCAGGATAAGCACCTGGCTCCTGCCTTTGGATCAGCGCGGTGCACCGGCCGCAGCGCGCTGGCTGCGGTGGCCTTGGAGGGTGAACCAATGGCAAAGGAAGACCTTTCTATCTCTCTCTCTCACTGTCCACTCTGCCTGTCAAAAAAATATATATATATATACCGTCACCAGTAGAAATGGTCATCATCCAATCCCTGAGGGCTTGAAGAGAACAAAAGCATGGAGGAGCGACAAATTCTTTGAGTTAGGGCACTCACATCCTTCCATCAGTCATTTGTGCCTCTGCTTCTTAGGCCCTAAGACTAGAACTAGGACTTACACCATTAGCTCCTTGGCATTTACACTTGGACTAGACTGCTACTTACTTTTGTGACTCTCCATTTCACAGTTGGAAGATCTTGGGGCTTCTCAGCCCCCGTAATTGTTTGAGCCTATTCCTCACAGTAATCTCATTCTCTCTACCCAAAATTGGATCTATTTCCCTGCGGAACCCTAATTAATACAGAAGAGTTAAAACAAAAATAAGAAATATATTTACATTCTTCCGCTACCTTCTTTGTGGTCCTTACGGTGCTATACTTCAGAAATTGATGAGTTTCTTTTAATTTTCTTAAACTTATTTATTTCAAAGAGTTACAGATAGAGTGGGAGACACATAAGGACAGAGATCTTCCATCCTCGGATTTACTCCCCCGGTTGGCCACAACGGCCAGCTCTGGGCTACACCAGAAACAGGAATTTCATCTGGTTCTCCCAAATGGGCTCAAGGACCCAAGCAATTGCACAATCTTCCACTGCTTTCCCAGGCACCTTAGCAATTAGCTGGATTCTAAGTGGAGCAGCGGGTAAATGGATGCCCACATGGCATGTTGGCATCACACATGGCAACCTCATCTGATATGCTACAGCTCCAGCCAGAGTCCTCACTTCTGACATATTATTTCTCCAAAAGAACCAGTCAAGAGTTCTCCCAGTTTTTCGTGACCAGAAGTTTAACTGAATAGGTGGAGTTGGGTTTTCTTCAGGAAAGCCATGCACTGGCAGTCATCACTACCAATTGGCTTTCAACTCTAAGATTTTATAAGCAATCAAATTAGATCAGAGAGCATTTGCGGCTGTAAGACATAATGCTGGCCAAGTTCAATCTGAAGGTGCTGTCTATTTTCAACCTTCTTTCATATGATCAAGGGTAAAAGTTTATTTTTATACAGAGGGTCTTCAAAAAGTTGATGAAAGATGCATATTGAGAAAAAAATTATGTAGATTTCCAAAATATTTGGCACCAAAAGAAGTTTGTCTTTTTTAAAAAGTTAAGTTTAAGAGGAACAAAGACACAGAGATCACAGAGAGATAGACTGACAGCAAGATAAAGAGTTCTCCCATCCACTAGTTTACTTCAGAGTTGCCTCCAAAAGTTGGGGCTAGGGAAGACCAAAGCCAGGAGCTAGGAACTTAAGCTCTGTCTCTCATACTAAACACTTGCCACTCAGCTTGCTGACTGCAAGAGTATGTAAAAATAGGAGGCTAGAATCAGGAGTGGAGCCAGGACTTAAACCCAGGCACTCCAACATGGGGTGTAGGCATCCCAAATGGTGACTTAACCTTTATGCAAAATGTGCACTCCTAAACTTATCCTTTAATTCTATTTTCCACAAACTTTTTGAAGTACTATTATGCATACCCATTTTTAGATACTTTATTGTATCTAATAAATAGGCTCCAAATTCCTTTTTAATGTGTAGGATTACAGTGATTTAGTTTAAATATATGGACAGATAAGTAACTTAAGAGATACACTGGTTCTTAATTTCTAACATTATAAATCACTTTTTAGTGACAGAACCAATATTGCTAAGTTATTTTACAAAAAGAAGGAAAGCAGAACAAGGAAGCAATGAACTTTGAGAAATTATCATCTACACTACTTCATCTACAGAGTCTTACATCAATTCACTGGTTAGTCTTTCTATCCCCAATAGCACCATATGTGTCTCGAAGGGTTTAACAACAAATAGATTAACTCTTACTATGTCAGAGTTTATGGGGAACATAAAATTACTGATTGACACTTCTGAAGCAAGGTGGTTTAACTCTCAGTAGAATCTTAGGAAACAAGAGGACTTGGGGCCAAACTGTGGACCTCAAAGAGCAGATATATGTTTTTGCCAGATTTTCTTTAGCTGTGAGACTTATTCCTTATATTAATGATTATATTAAATATTTATACTATTAAAATATTTTAGACTATTAATTAAAATATTTGATAAAGACCAAATATTTTAGCCCAAAATGTAAGTGCTGAGGAGAGCCATTCAGTGTGGAGATGGCCTAGGCACTGGTCCTCCAACATTAGCATGCATCAGAGTGACCTAGAAAACTGATTAAAATACATTGCTCGGCTCCACTCCCAGCTTTTAAGATTTAAAAGGTCTGTAGTAGAATCAGAAATTTGCATTTCTGACAAGTTCACAGGTAATTCTTATGGAGAAACAATTGCACAATTACTGGCCTCCACTTTTTCCCTTTTCAAAATTTGCCTAGAAGAATCAGGCCCCACCATAGGCTTAATTAGAATCTGCATTTTAACAAGCTCTTCAAGTGAGTCTTTCTAAACATAACAACTTTACTAAGGTATGATTCACATACCATCTAAATGAACCATTCTACGTGTAGAATTCACTGATTTTTATTATGAAAATATTCAAACTATGCAACCATCACTATTATTTTAGAACAATTTCATTACTTCCATTAACAGTCACTTGGTATTTTCCTCTCTTGTGCTGGAAACCCCAAATTTACTTCCTGTTTGTATAGACTATTCTGGATATTTCATATAAATGAGATGATGCAATCTGGGGTCTTCTATGCCCAGCTTATTTAATTTTCAACATGAATTAGTACTTCATCTCCTTCTATGACGTTCCACTACATGGATATACAGTAATTCCCCCTTGTCTGTGGTTTTGTTTTCTGTAATTTAAGTTACCTATGGCCAATAAGGGCGAGCCAAGTACAGAAAGTTATTTTAAGAGTGAAAGGTAGGAGGGGCCGCACCATGGCACAGTGGGTTAAAATCCTGGCCTGAAGTGCCAGCATCCCATATGGGCACCTGTTTGAGACCCGGTTGCTCCACTTCTGATCCAGCTCTCTGCTATGGCCTGGAAAAGCAGTAGAAGATGGCCCAAGTCTTTGGGCCCCTGCACCCTCATGAGAGATTCAGAAGAAGCTCCTGGCTTCAGATTGGCACAGCTCCAGGCTTTGCGGCCATCTGGGGAGTGAACCAGCCGATGGAAGACCTCTCTCTCTGTCTCTACCTCTCTAACTCTTTCAAATAAGTAAAATAAATCTTTAAAAACAAAAATCAGAGAAGGGGAGCTCACATTAACTTTATTATAGTATAATTGTTTTATTTTATTATTAATTATAATTTATAAACTGAGCTTTACTATATTTATATATAGGGAAAACCTAACATGTACAGAGCTTAGCACTACCCCACTGTTCAAGCATTCACTCAAGTTTTTGGAATATAACTTTTGCAGTTATGTGGGGGACTACTATACCATATTTGCTCATTATTCATCTATTGATGGACATGAGGATTATTTCCACATTCTGGCTGTTGTGACTAACACTGATGAACACTTGTGTGCAGGTTTTTGTGTAGCTTTATATTTCCAACCTAAGAGCTTGCTCCCTGGATCATATGATACTTCTATGTTTAACCTCTTGAACATTGCCCAAACCATATTTCTAGGCGGGTATACTAACAATTCCAACAGTAATCTCTAAGAATTTCAATTTCTATGCAACTTTGCCTGGAGTTATTGCCTGTCTTTTTATTTTAGTCATCTCAGTTTATGTGAAGTTCTATATCATTTTGCTTTTAACTTGGATTTCCCTAATGATTGATGATACCAAGCATCTTTCATGTGTTTTCTAGCCTTTTGTTTGTATTTTTTGGAGAATGTTTAATCCCCAAATGAATCTTAGGCTCATTAAGATTTGAGAACTGCTGGTCTAGTTGAGTATTCAGATTGCACTCCATAGCACAGTGGAGTCAACTTAGGGTGATTTTGCTCCTTAAGGGACATTTGGCAATATCGAGATACTTTTGTCATCATAACCAGAGATTTTTTTACTGGCATCTAGTGGATAGAGGCCAGGAATGCTACTCAATTTCCTACAGTAGATAGGCCAGAGTGTTAAAACAAGGAATTATCCAGAGCATTAATGATAAAGAATCTCAACCTGGGGCCAGTGCTGTGGCGCAGTGTGTTAACACCCTGGCTGAAGCACTGGCTTCCCATGTGGGCACCGGTTCTAGTACCAGCTGCTCCACTTCCCATCCAGCTCTCTGCTATGGCTTGGGAAAGCACTAGAAGATAGCCCAAGTCCTTGGGCCCCTGCACCCACGTGGGAGACCTGGAAGAGACTCCTGGCTTCGGACTGGCACAGTTCTGGCCGTTGAAGCCAACTGGGGAGTCAATCAATGGATCGAAGACCTCTCTCTCTCTGCCTCTCCTTTCTCTGTGTAACTCTGACTTTCAAATAAATAAATCTTAAGAAAAACCAATCTCAACCTAGAGCATTTTGCCAGCTACTGAGATGTTTCCCAGGACATGGGACTTTCAGTGCTGAAAAATCACATCATTCCTGTTGGTAATGCTACCTACCTAGGTTTTTAGGTTTAAGACATGGATGACACAGTGTACAATAAAGATCAGAGCTGAGAGGCAGTGGCTCAGAGACTCCCTAGCAGTCATGTCTGTGAATTTCAGCATGCTTCCTGCCAGCAAAGGTACCACTACCACACGAAACCCAGGCTCCCCTGTGGGTTTCTATGTCTGCATTTCTAGGCATTGTAATCCAGGCTGAGTTTCTAGTGGTTACTGTCTTTGCCTATCCTCTATGACCTGCTGGTGCCTTTTCCCTTTTCTTTAAAAAGGGATTTAACAGTATGATCATTACAGAACACAGTGGGCTTACTGGAGCCCAGGGACAAAGGTATACAAGGCCACAACCATCTCTCCAGTTGGAGGCTGGTGCAATCAAGGAGCGTCAAGAGCAGAAAGAACACTGGAGATATTGCCCAACCCCCTCAAGTTATGGAAAATGTGTGGCTTAGTGCTTGAACTTAGAGCAGTAGGCTGTATTCACTAGCATTTAAGGATCACCTGAGAAAAATGCCCTTTTAATTATCAAGATGGAAAGAACCTACAACTGCCCTTTAAAATCTTAGACACCTGGGATGAGTTTTTGGTTCACTGGTTCAGACACCATACTAATACATCCCCATCTCCTATCTGAGTTCTTGGGTTCAATATCTGGCTCCAGCTCCCGATTCCAGCCTCCTCCTAGTGCAGATCCTGGGAGGCAACAGTGTTTTCAAGTAATTGGGTTACTGCTATATCATGTGGGAGATCTAGATTGATTTCCTAGCTTCTGGCTCTCTTCTGATCCGTAGTCATGTATACATTTGGGGAGTGAACCAGTGGGTGAAATCTCTCTTCCTCTCTAAAGCATATAAGGGAGACAGAGATGGGACAGGGCACAGAGGGGTCAGGGTGCAGAGGGGACGGGGGATGCCACAAGTGTTTAATAATCAGTTGATCTAGGGTGAAACTTGAAAATCACAGTTCAAATGAGTTTGACTACTGGGGTGCGAGACCACAGCCTTTGAGATCCTTTCTATTCACACTATGTGCATGGACCAGCAGCAGCACTTGAGCACTGTGAGAAATGCAGGAGCTCAGGCTCTGGCCAGGCTCAACAAGAGTGTGAGTTTTGCTAAAATACCCAGATCAAAAAAGTTGATTAAATGAGGTGCCCATACTTTTGCTCCATCTATCAACTAGAGCTTGACTACAGATGAGAATCATTTAAGATTTTGAAAACTCTCTCCTCCTGGGATAGATCCCAGGCCAATTTTATCAGACCACATATTTTTAAAACCACAAGTAATTTCAGTATGTGGCTAGATTTTCAACCCCTGCTTTAAACAGACTCCCCAGCACATTTAACCGAGCAACGTAACCCTCTAACAATACTTAGCGCCAGCTTCAGGTACCTGCTCAGCTGCTCCTCTATTGCTGAGTCACCTGCTTCCCACTTTGAAATCGCTTCATTTGGCTCCCTGTTTGATCAACTGTTCTGACTTCCCAATGCACCTCCAAGTTCTATCCTCTTGATTTCATTGCAGTTGAAAGTAGCATTGCCTTTAATATTCATGATCTTTGTTAATTGATCTTGCAGTCAGGCCACCTGTATCACAGCCACCTGTGCTGCTTGTTAAACACAGTTTCCAGTGCTGCCTCAGACTGACTGAACCTGAAGCTTTTGGGAAATAGTCAGAAGCTGTGTCATTGGACAAACAACCCAAATGATTCTGATGTACTTGAGAATTAGGGAAATACAGACTTTGCTTCATCTCCATCTCATCCCCGAGTTCAGTTGAATTTCAGTTAAACTTAGTACCAAGTAAATGTTGTGCTCACATGCCCAAATCAAGAAAACCACACTGGTGAGTGTGTTTTCATCTTATTTGGGAAAGGTCAGAGTGGATATCTATTCCACTCAAGCAAAATCCAAGGCTTGAGTCAATGTCCCATGTTCTTCACTGATTTCTAGACTGGTGACTAGGTTTGCTGGGCCCTGCCCTAGACTACACCTTCTTGATACATTTGTTATTATCCAAGAAAGTCAAGTTCATGGGAAAGTAAGTCATGGTCTATTTCTTATGTTTCGTGGGGGGAGACTGTTAGGGAGCACTATCTTTACAACTGAATTTTTCCCTACTGGGGATTAAGAATTATCCAAGAAATAAGTTAGACTATCTTCTCCAGGCCTGACTTCTCCAATAGCAACTAGAACGAAGCAAGATAGCCTGGGTTTGCATGATGAACTGACACAATACTAAATTCCTAGCATTTGACAAAGCTTTTGAGAAGCTATAGCACACCAAATTAGACACCGAGGATGCATTGCAGTGCACACAGAACAAGAACATAATGCTCACTCTGGACATTAAGTATGCCATGTGATTCTATGTGCTCTTTTAGCCTCACTACTATTCAACCATGAGGAAAACAATAGGAATGCCAACTGGGATCTATGAGCTAATGTAGGTTGTATTAGTCAGCTTTTTGTCACTACAATGAAATATCTGAGAGAAGCTAACTTATAAAGAGAAAAGGTTTATTTAGCTCACTGTTTTGGAAGTTCAGGAGCAGGCAGGCCTCATTGGTTCAGCATCTGGGTGGTGATGCCATTCCTGCTGACTCTCGAAACAGCACAAGGCGGAGTACCCAACATGGAGGCGGTGGGCGTGCTCCTCTCTCCTTATAAAGCTCCCCTGATTGGACCACGAGGACTCCACCCTAGAAACCTAATCTTCCTAATTACTTCCCAAAGGTGCTACCTCAGACACCTTAACTTGATTAAGTGATTAAGTTTTCACCCACTTAAGCGCCATTAACTTTAGACTTTGGAGAGCAAACTTTTAACACATAGGCCTTTAGGGAGACACTCAACATCCAAACTAACAGCCAAGCCTTCACGCAAGTATTTTAAAGATTTTATTTATTTATTTATTTGAGAGGTAGAGTTATAGTCAGTGAGAGAGAGAGACAGAGAGAAAGGTCTTCCTTCCGTTGGTTCGCTCCCCAAATGGCTGCAACGGTGGAGCTGAGCTGATCTGAAGCCAGGAGCCAGGAGCCTCCTCCTGGTCTCCCATGCGGGTTCAGGAGCCCAAGCACTTGGGCCATCCTCCACTGCCTTCCCAAGGTACAGCAGAGAGCTGGACTGGAAGAAGAGCAAGCGGGACTAGAATCTGTGCCTATATGGGATGCCGGTGCCGCAGGCGGAGGATTAACCTACTGCGCCACAGCATCGGCCCCACACAGGTATTTTAATATCACAGCTTCTGATGCAAACCCTGACACACCCTGCCCCCAATATTTCATCCATCTTTTTAAGTTCTAGCTCTCTCCTGGCCCGGCCTGCCGAGTCTCAGACTTCTCGCCCACATCTTCATGTTCTGAGATATAAAGTGCAAGTAGATTGTAGGCAGCAATGCTTTTCAGTGGCACCGTGGCCAATCACAGTCTAGTTTCTTGGAGGGCACTAAGGATGTAGACATGGTTATGGAGTTTGATGTTAACATCAGGAAAATTCTATAATAAAGTGAGTTAGACAGATAATGTTTCTGTCTAAGTTCAGACAGCTTTTCCTGCTACCACACAAGACACAGCTCAGAAAAAAATGATCAAAGTATTTGCTCGGCACTATTGTCCCTGCTCCCCACCTGTACCCACTCTGCTCCCATCCACTCTGGGGCTCCGTAGAGGCACAGCATCCATTGTTTGATGGCCTGACAGGACTCAGGTGTATGAGCTTGGTTCGTATGTTCTACTTCGGGATCCTCACCCTCTTGAATTTGCTGCCAGCCAACCAATTCCGTCCTCCACTCTTAGCTCTATGGAATCCTTGTAAAGGCTTATTCCACTCTGGCAAGATCAGTCACAGCTGGTGTCCACTGACATTAGGGAAAATATTGATCAAGAAAAGGAACTTTGACTTTTCTATATTTCCTCCGAACATTTACAGAGTCTAATTTCCTTTTTGGAAAGTTCTTCTCTTTAATGTCATTAATGCTAAAATCACTATTATTATCTTAAGACCCACTTTAAAGAATACTGGCTTAATTAAAAGTATATATTCTTTATCTCATTACTTTGTATTTTTAGCAATCATTTACTATTCAACTAATACATCATGACCACCTATTATGTCCCAGCCCATGTGCTGTTTCTCAATGAGTGAAATTTCAATTGCCCGTACATTTGTGGAGTTTAAAGTTGACATGACTTTTTGGTTTGGCACTTTTTTTCCCTGTTGCCTTTTGCAGGCTAAAAAAATATTTTTCTTGCCTTCCCAATCATACTGCAAGTTTTCTAGTTACAAGTTGTTTCTGAGCTGGCATTGATTTATACTCTCTTCTTGGAATAAGAAATTATTTTCCTCAGAGATATATAGTGAACTCATCTTTGGCAAGTAATTTTACAGAACAGAGGATTGAAACAGGTGACAAAAATACAAATTTTGTCTCACTGCATTCAACTATGAGCATAGGCCCTCCATTTTGCTCTAGGGCTGAAGATCTATAAATAGTTTCAAAAACAAGCAAAGCAGCAAGCCACAACAGCATCTGAGCACCTTTCCCTTTTCAGCAGAAGCAAGGCTAGTGGGACTCATCTTGGAGTGAGACTTTGATGTTAACTGAGATCTGGCCAACTGATACTAAAATCTGGGTCTTTATACTTTCAGGAGCAAACACTCTATGTGGGGCTCAGGGTAGTTTGGTCCTGACTTGTCCTCCATATCCTGGGTGTTCATAAAAGAATTCTGTTCTACTACGGACACATCTTGTTTTCCAACCAAAACAATGAGTTGAACATGTTTCTAGATTGGAAAATACTATGAAAGTGAGAAACAAGTGTAAAGTTCTATGCAAACATCAGGCTGGTGCTGAAGAATGTGAGCTGTGAACTGGGGAATGGAATCCAGCCCTTGGAACAATCTCCTGAAAGCTGGCTCTGTTTCTCTCGCACCACATACTGGCATCAGGCTCTGTGCAAGCTGCAGCTGAAGCATTTATTCCCGTTGCTATCTGGAAACAACCTCAATGACAAACAGAGGCAATCTAGGTTGTCTTTATGCAACTTTGCCATTTGTTTGCTACAGACCAAGTCTCTCTGGCTGGAGTCCCACCTAAATAGTGATATAATATTCCATTAAATATTAAATTGGTGAAAAGAGAGCCTCTTATTGGAGAGTAGATGGAAGTTCAAAAAAGCACTTTTTTTTTTTTTTTTTTTTGCATTTCATTATTTATTTAGATGTTTAAGCTCTCGCACTAAGTTTTTACAAGCTGGTGAACAGACAAATTATTCTCCCACAGAACTATAACCACACATTCCCAGACAGTATAAATATATGGTTGAACTAACATTAATACACATCACCATTTTATCAATTACATAATAAAACAAATTATCAAGTATTCAAATATTAAGTTACACAGCTCAAAAGGCATATAAAATATTAGATGTCTGCTCAATTCATTAGCAGAAACCCACTTTTTTTTGCAAGAGGTTGGGAAGGAAAAAAAAATCACACTTCAAACAAAAATAAGTTGGTAAACAACTTTTGATAAGTATGGAAAAAATTACAAGAATTTCAGAAATTTTATGATTAAGAATTTTAAGCTACAATAACAAAGCATCTCTACCTCTTAAAAAATATTTACTAAATTAAAGAGCATATTCTACATGTTATGCACAAGACAAAGGCAACATTTTACTAAAAATATTTAATAGCCCCCTCCCATTCTTTTCTCAGGCCCTCCCTGTTAAGCTGCACCTCAGAGTGCAAACGTTAAATTAACTGTAAGGCTTTTTTTGTCTGAAGACATTAAAGACATGTGCTTCTGTACAATGTAGATTTTTCAAAATGGAGGTTTTATATTAACAGCAAAAGATTTATAGAAACATTAAATAATCATAAGACTTGGTAAAAAAAAAATCAATGGTTAAGCAAACCTGATGTATACTGGTATGAATGTGGGAGATGTAAACATAAAGTGAACAGGCAAATAACCATATAGTCCCTAGTTTCAATGTTTGAAATGACTGAAGGAATAAACCACATAAGGTCTAGAGTGTTCATAGTTCCTGGGATTTTAATTCTGTATGATACTAAAAATATACAAGTATTGTGCTGGGTATTTTGGCACCTAATCTTTCTAAATTTCTTATGTATTGATAAGATTCTGGCATGGGAATAGATTTAAGATACAACTGAATATTGCATGATTTCAGGAAAAGTCAATTGGTACAAATGATAAGCACATTTTAAATACTAAACAGCAACAATCTTTTGCTAAATGTCCAAATAAGTTGGTTATAACCCAAAGACAGAGGTTGCAATTCTGTCAAACTCGTGGCCTGGTAAAACTAATTTTCAATACCCTTTGGAAGCTTCACTAAACTTATTCACCAAGCCAACATGTTGGCTAATATGTATGACAAATTAGATCCTGTCTCAAGTTCTTCTTCCAAAGCAATAGCATTAGGCACCCCAGTTTTATTGAATGCAACAGTTGTTTCTATGACCATTGGAGTCTTTGAAGCGCAGCCGCATCTTAGGACGATATTTTTCCAAATACAAAAGTTGTTTGCTGTTAAAAGCTCCACGCCGCTTTTGTCTTATGAACTGTACTGCATCTTCATATTTCATTCCACCTTCAATTAATGCTAGGGCGACAAGCACTGGAGCTCTCCCAAGCCCTGCAACACAGTGAACAGCAATACAACAACCAGGTTCTTCACGAAACTTAATTTTTACAAGACTTAACCAGTCTTCAACAATCTGGTTGGACGGTGGTGCACCATCATCAAAAGGCCAATCGAGAACATGGATGCCTTCTTTCTCAACAAGAGTAGTGTCATAAGTTGCTTCACATACTCTTACTATCGTGGTAACTCCATATTTCTTAAGTTCCTCAATAAATTTGTTTAATGTTGCATTGGTTGGATTATGTGTAATAAGAAATCTCATGTTCTTGTATGTGACTTCCACAGGAGCTGGGCGGTTCATTCGGGCCATGTTAATTTACTTAAAAAACACTTAATAGGATTATGAAAGAGTTAAAAAAAAAAACTGAATACAGAAATTACGCAAAGAAACTGAAGTCTACTTCACTATCTTCCACTTGTGATTCTCAGTGCTTTAAGTATGAAGTTGGGAGTAATGGGAAATGAAATGAACCTCCTAACAAGAAGCAGCAATTCTTCAATCCAGTAATACTGAGGCAATAGAAAGGAAGTGCACTGAGGTTTACCCCATCCAGGTCAGAACTCTTGTAAAATGCTCTGTGGATTTCAATCCAACACTTCTGTGTCCAGGTTAACCACTTTTATGGGGGCTTCTTGGTGGAGTAGTAACGAATCTCTACAGTTCACTTGTCTGCATAGAGGTCGTGCTGTGCCTGGCAGTAGTCTCCACTGCCCTTCAGAAACTCCATAAATGTGTGACCAAGAACACCACAGAAAGGAATATGTTTACTCATTGAAGATTGTGGCCTAATCATACAGCCGGTCCCGAGGCGGCGGCGACACAGGCGGCAGCGGCGGATGCAGGGCAGGGGGCGGAGGTGGTCGTCGTGGGGCGGCGGCAGCGATGCAGGCGGCGGCGGGGGCACCACACTCTACCATGCCTCAAAAAAGCACTTTTGAGTATCAGTGCTAGTCCATCATAGAGCATGACAGGTAGGTTTCTGTTGGTGCCTTCCTAGCAATATCTCAGCCTTCCTAAGAGAAAATAAGCTCACCAAAGGTGGTGCTAACATGGGCACTTAGCAGAGGTAAGAGGTAGGTGACCTTTGCATCTGAAACTTTCTCAGCCTTCATCCTTGTAATTGCTCACAAATCCCGTATTTCCATCCCTTGGGAGAATGAAATACTTTCCTCAATGCTCTGGCTGCAAAACTGGAGAATTTGCAAGTACATGAAAGTGGAAGCAACTAAGCAAAGCCCAAAACATTCAAACAGCATATACTACAAAATGTGAAGAAAACTAAAGGAGTAATAACCTAAATTTAGATCACTCCAACTTTACAATAACCAACTTGTAGTTCACTCTAGAATGCTCCAAGAAAGTCTTATGAAGTGTATTTATTTATTTGAAAAGCAGAGTAATGAGAGAGAGAGAGAGAGAGAGAATCTTCCCTTTGAGTTCACTTCCCAAATGCCTGGAACAGCCTGTTCTGGCCAGGTCCAAGCCAGGAGTCAGAAACTTCATCTAGAGATAGAATGTTCAGTAGTAGCAGTGCTGGATTGGAAGTGAAGAGTAATCAGGACTTGAACTTGTACTATACCAATTTATAGCACAGTGTCTGATACTGTGGGCTCAACAAATTATGTTATGATAAAGTGATGGGTATAACTTTTAGTTGACCATGGGAGGGAACAGATATAGTCCCTGTCATTGAAACACCTCAAAGTCAAGGCCTGAAGGGACTCAACACGTTTTTCTGCCTGCAAATGAGACATTCTCATAATTCCCATTCCATGAGGACAAGCGGTACCAGTCATTGGTCATAAGGACTGCGGACAATCTCATTCTTCAAGCAATGCTTGCCTTTCCTTCCATAGTAGTACAAACTGAAACCTCCAGACAAATGACAAAAATATGGAAAATAATTTATTGTTTTGACATTCAAAAGCTTGAAGAAAATATCCTATCAGTGTAATGAAATCTCTATGTAATAATTTCTTTACAGTCTTTCCTGCCAGGAAGATGCCAGTGTTTCTTTGAACCTAATGGGAAAAATGTGAGCATAATAAAGGAATTGGCTTAGAAGGATTAATACCTTCCATAGACATTTAAATTTTAAGGGGATGTTATGGCCCTCATAAACCAAATAACATCTTCGTGCTCTTTTTCTTGATATATAAATATAAAGTAAAACTATTTTCATTATGGAATTCTGAAGGTTAAGTGAAATAATATCTGCAGAAGGTCTGGGAGAGAACTTGAATATAGTTATCATTCAATACTACAACCACAAATATTTAAAACTCAAATAAATGAATTTCTAATGATAGATGTGGTGTTGCTTTCATTAGTTGTGGCATACTTTTTTGTTTCATATTTGAAGGCTTTTCCTCTACTTAAAGTATTAGTTAATTTTTCCTGCACTCAAGGCCATCCTTCCTTTTTTTTTTTTTTAAAGATTTATTTATTTATTCAAAAGACAGAGTCACAGAGAGGCAGAGAGAGAGAGAGGTCTTCCGTCCGCTGGTTCACCTCCCAGATGGCTGCAATGGCTGGAGCTGCACTGATTGGAAGTCAGGAGCCAGGAGCTTCTTCCGGGTCTCCCACATGGGTACAGGGGCCCAAGGATTTGGCCCACCCTCTACTCCCTTTCCAGGCTGTAGAATACAGCTGGATCAAAAGTGGAACAGCCTGGACTCAAACTGGTGCCCATATGGGATGCTGGCACTGCAGGCGGTGGCTTTACCTGCTATGCCACAGTGCCAGCCTCCATCTTTTCTTGAAACAATAACATATTTTCCCTATGGAAGACTGACCTGTATTTCTCTTTCTCAATAAAATGATCAGCCCTAGAAAAATAAATGCCTGTCAATGATTGGCCAACGATAAGAAGTCCTGATGTAATATATATTTCAGTTTCAGGAAAATTACTTTGCCTTTGTCCCCTGGACTTTTAAAGCAGTGTCTGAACCACCTCGCTCAGTTACAGCCCTTTTGATGTAGTTTAAGTCATCGTAACTCAGAGAGGCAGAGACCATGACTTCATGGTTAAGACATGGTCTAATAAGGTTCCATGCTTAGAGCTTAAGTGTTTGCTTCCTTCCGGCTCTGAGACCCTGCATACATCATTTTCCTACTTCTCTTTCCTCTAGCGAAAAAATCTGATATTTCTTTCTCTCATATTTGTTATTTGAAAAAAAAAGTTTCAAAAATGCTATAAAACCTTCATTAAATAACAACATTCCTAAGGATGTTTATACTTCACAGAAATAAAGATGAGTTTGCTTTCTAAGTATATGTTAGGTATACTCTCAAGGCACGTGGACATGTAAGATGTGAATTTTAATGCTAACTTTTTTGAATTCCACACATTTTGCTTTCTTTTTATTTGTCCAGCTTTATTATTAGATTATTATTTAATTATTTTTTCAGGCTCTCCTCTGGGATGAAACTATGTTTGCATTTGGAATTTTACTTGAAAATTCTTGTCTGATTTAAATCTGCATATTTCTTATTGCATAAAATTAACTTCAATGGTTTCCCAATGTCCATGAATTTCATAAATACAGGTGTGTCCACGTTGAATACTTTATTATTCTGTTTAAAGTCCTTAGTATTGGAGCCGGCACCATGGCTCACTTGGTTAATCCTCTGCCTGCGGCACCATCATCCCATGTAGGTGCCGGGTTCTAGTCCCGATTGCTCCTCTTTCAGTCCAGCTCTCCGCTGTGGCCCGGGAAGGTTGTGGAGGATGGCCCAAGTGCGTGGGCGCCTGTACCCGTGTGGGAGACCAGGAGGAAGCATCTGCTCCTGGCTTCGGATTGGCACAGCGCGCCGGCCTTAGCAGCCATTTGAGGGGTGAACCAATGGAAAAGGAAGACCTTTCTCTCTCTCTCTCTCACTGTCTGACTCTGCCTGTCAAAAAAAAAAAAAAAAAGTCCTTAGTATCATTGGAGAATGAATTCTGATATTTGGGACATTACTGATAAAGGCCAAAGGCATCTAGTTAAGCTAAATGAAAATTATAAAAGTGATATTATATAAACATTATGATAATATTTTAATAGGTAACATTTATTTATTAAAATTACATGTTAGCACTGAGCTGGCTGCACATTTATATATATATCATTTATTTTCAGCAAGAACCTCTGGGATACTGTTGCTCTGTTTTGCTGAGTAAGAAATTAAAGTTTAGAGAGAGATTTGGCAATTTTCACAGACCTAAAAACTGGGAAAATCAGGCTATTCAGCATATTTTTAGATTTAAAAATATTCTCTAGTCTCTAGAATTTTTGCTTAAAATGTCAAAACCAAATATCTATTTTATTTGCATTATTTGTGTGGACAAGGAAATATTCTTAAGTGTCTGGAGATGATCAAATTGAGGCACTGCTAGTTGATCTAGGAGAGGCTATAGTACTATGTAGGAGATGCGGAAATACTAAATGGAAACATCAGCAACTATTAGTTGCCTCAGGATTTCTTCATTGAAACGAGTCCTGTCCCTCCCATTGCACGTCCCCAGATGGATAAAAGAACCAACTTGTCCTCTACAATCAGTTTCTCTTCTTTCTGTCGTCCCTGAGAGACTGGATCTCTCATTTATTTACACTCCAAAATGTCAGTCTTGGAGATAGTCAGGTGTTAGTGTTAATTGGGCACTGTTACTAAGTGCAGACAGTCCCTATAGAGGTACAATTACCTGCTGGCAGGCTTAAGAATAAGTCTAGTGGCTGTGATTTCTTTTTCTTTCTTTCTTTTTTTTTTTTTTTTTAGGTTGGCATGCTTAAATGTTTTTTCCCAACTTTTATTTAATAAGTATAGATTTGCAAAGTACAACTTTTGAATTATAGTGGCTTTTCCCATCATAACCTCCCTCCCACCCACAACCATCCCATCTCCCACTCCCTCTCCCATCCCATTCTTCATCACAATTCATTTTCAGTTATCTTTATATACAAAAGATCAACTTAGTATATACTAAGTAAAGATTTCAACAGACTGCACCCACAAAGATACACAAAGTATAGAGTACCGTTTGAGTAGTAGTTTTACCATTAAGTAATTTCTTTTCAACACCATTTAATGTTGTAAATCCTTGGGAAGTGCTTGCTATATGCTGAGACCTTCTTTTCATAGTTCTATAAGCCACATTTGTCTGAGGCCTGGCCATTTTTCTGTGTTGTAGTCTTATTTTGGACTGTTTTTAAAGTATCTACCACTTCTACCTGCATTTTCCAATCTGTGGCCAAAGGGCAGAACTCCTTGATCTGTTCTTGATCTGTAATTGCTCTTTTCACCCTGGAATGTACTTCTGCTTGCCATGATTGACAGATAGTCCAGCTCACTTTCTATCCTTTCTCTGCTTTCTCATCTTAGTTCCCAGCATGAAGCACTAGAAGACAAGACCTAGAGGTGATCAGAGAAGGGAAGCATTGCTGAGCACACGGTGTCACAAACAAAAACGATTAACTGCTACCATTTTCATATTCTAAGGAAGCTACAGAATTCACATGAGGAAGAAAACTGCACTTTGAGGAAAATATTTATTATATTTTTTTGCTCAAGGAACACAGAACTAAACTGCTCAGCATAAAAATAGATTGCTCTAAAATGAAATGAGCCTTGGTATTTTGAAGATGGACAAGAAGCATCTGTCTTAAGGTAACCTTTTATTCAATAAAAATTGAAGACATTAAGGAATTCTGATTATTTTTGAGGAAGGGTCTCCAGAAGGTAGGGCCTTAGAAAAGTGGCAAGTGAGGCTTGTGGGATTTAGGACTAATGGTGTTATGCAACTGTCCTACTTTGTGTTTTCCTTTCATTTTCCTCTCTAGTATCATGTAAAGTTTCATTGATTATTAACATCAATTTGGGGTTAGCATTTCTGTTACCGGAGAAATTGCAGGGTTCTTGTCTTCGCACAAGAAAGAATTCAGGCGTGAGACAGAGAGTAGTGGGAGGTAAAAGTAGCAAAGTTTATTAGGGTAGGGACATCCGTAAAAACGGATGGGCACCTCTCCAGACAGGACCTGAGAGAGAGTGCCCAGTCCCTCAGACTGGGGGAGGGGGGGGGGCTGCATGGGTGAGTGGAGAGTACACCTGGCCAGGCCAGGCCAGGCCAGGCCAGGCCAGGCCAGGCGGGCAACTCAGCAAAGATGCAGAGAGCTGAGCGCACAGTCCAGTTGAGGCTGGGGGTTTTTAAGGAGATGGGTCTTGCTTCCCCACCTCAGCTCCTCTTGGAACAAAGGGCTTTTTGGATGTAAATAGAAAAACTTCTCTTGAAGGTCTGAAACAAAGGACTTTATGGATGCAAATGTTATCAGACCAGAGGAAGGGAGCAGGGTATTTGAGATGCAGATGCTGGTCTGCACCTGGGAGATTGTGGAAGATTTATCAGGCAGGAGGGGTGAGGGCCTCCACCTGGCAGGTTATCAGGTAGAAGGGGGCAGGGCAGGCAGGATGCGAAATCTGGGCTTCCCCTGAAACATTGTTAGGATGACTTTGAGATGCAGATGCATATAGATGTCTTCTGTTTAGGCCTGTCACACACACATAAGCTCATAACTGACTTCCTACCTAACATTTCTTTCAAGAATAAAAGAAACACCTTAATTTGGAGGAAACAGTATAATGAGAGCTGGAAAACCTTTGGGGACATGGTAAAAAGGTGACCAGAAGTGCACTGCCTCCCCTGGAGAAGCCACCCCCTGCTGCAATGCTGTCTTGACTCCCGTCCCATAGATGCCCCTTTTCAGCATGAAGCAGCCAGAGCGATCGCCAGTTCCATCTTCCAGGAGGGAATATGAGGAGTCAGATGGGTTAATAGGGGATCCTAATGGAATTTGGGGTGTAAAATATTTGCTTCCTTCCCCAAAACTTTATCTTTAGCAAGAACAAACAGGCCACCCTCCTTCCTTTGGAATCTCCAAATTACCATGAGAATAGCAATAGCTGCTCCAGAGTTCACAGGTTATTGTGAAAACTAGTTATCTACCTCACCCTTAGCAGGCCCTGTCTGGCAACTTATTGCAATCTGATTGTCAAGTTTTTTTGTTTTTTTTTTTTCTTTTTCCTTGGAAATTGTACTTAAAGCTGAATGCCACCAGTCCTCTTTGGATCTTCATCTCTTGGAACCCCCCTCTTTGCCGTCCTGACAGAAGGGACAGGAGGTTTCCAACCTAAATAAATCCTACTTTACTTTAAAAAAACAAAAAAAGTGACCAGAAGTGAAGTAGGCAGGCATACAGGTTAAAATCGATTAGGTTTGTGAGCTGGAAGACCACGCCTTCAACACGCCCCTGTGTGACCTCATCCCCTTACCTGATACCTTTGCCAAGCCCCTGTGTGACCTCATGCCCCTACCTGGCCACACCTGAGTGCCCACCAGCCAATCAGGCTAATTAACCACTTCCCTTTGGAAGTGGGTTAAAAGCCTGGGACATGGTGTGTCCAGCCCTCTCTCTTCTTTGCCCTGGCTTCTTGCCAGGAGGGGGCTGGCTGTAGCCCTGCACCTCCAGGGCAGGTGGCCTTAAATAAGACTGGGCCACTCACCCTAGGCTTCCTGGCCTAGATGCTCCTCCATGTGGCTGGTTCCTGGTGCTCGGTATGAATCCAGATTTACCTCTCTGAGATAAAGCTCTCACTCTCCTATGATTTCTCTCACTGTATAACAGCCTAAAATGTACCATGCTGCCTCATTTATTTATGCCGGTATTTAGAATTCTTCTCTAAATATTAGGCAAGAACCCTCTCAGGCTTATTAATATTGGGGATCTTTTAATAAGCATATGATGATACCGTTTGGCACCCCAAGTTCTGGTAACATTTGTGGCACCCCAGATGGCACTTCTGGGGAAATTCAAGGAGCCACATCTTCGTATAGATTTTAGGGGGTCATTTTCAGATATCAGAAGTGGATGAAAGCACACTGGGAGTTGGAGCTCAGAGTGTGAGTGAACATATGACAATCAGGATACTTAAGTTCCCTAGAAATTATGTTATGAGAAAAAATAATGGGTATGGCCTTTCCATAAAGTCGGATTGAGAATAGAATCAAGTTATTTTCTTTAAATATTGAAGGAAAGGATGTTCCCAGAAGACAGGAGGACTTGAGGGTTAATTTCATAAATCATAGATGATAGAAAATGCAAAGATGAATTCAGATGGAGTTTAGATAAATACATGTGTAGGGTAGATTCATTTGAAGAATGTCAATCAGATGTTGATAAAAGGGGAGGGTTGCGGGTGGGAGGGAAGTTTGGGGGGGGGAAGCCATTGTAATCCATAAGCTGTACTTTGGAAATTTATATTCATTAAATAAAAGTTTAAAAAAAGGAAAAAAATTATTAGAAGTTATTAAAATGTGTTGAAGGAAATTAATGAGGCTTTTTAAGATTAAGTATTATTTGAAAGGCAGAGTTACAGAGAGCGAGAGGCAAAGAGAGAGAGAAGTCTTCCAGCTACTAGTTTACTCCTCAAATGGCCTCAATGACTAGGGTTGGGATAGGCAGAAGCCTGGAGCCAGGAGCTTCTTCCAGGTCTCCCACAAAGGTTCAGGGGCTCCAGCACTTGTGCATC
Organism: Lepus europaeus; assembly: GCF_033115175.1. Taxonomy (NCBI): domain Eukaryota; kingdom Metazoa; phylum Chordata; class Mammalia; order Lagomorpha; family Leporidae; genus Lepus; species Lepus europaeus. Next base: position 74,816,921 of record NC_084839.1, on the reverse strand, counting down.
TGCTGCTTTTTCCAGGTGCATTAGTGAGGAGCTGGATTGGAAGTCATGCTGCCAGGACTCGAACCAGTGCCCATTTGGGATGCCAGCACTGTAGGCAGAGGCTCAAACTTCTACTCTACAGTGCCAGCTCTATTAATGAGGTTTTAGTAGTACATTCCAAGCCTTTGAAGAAAGATTACACAATACAAAACAAACCCCACTACCTCCCACAGATAACTCTGCTGAGAATCAATTTCTAATAGGATACAAACCCCTAGAATGAGATGTTAAGATCTCTAAATTTACATATAAATTCTGCATTCAATAGTACCACCCAACAGTATTTTTACTAATGACACAATTTTTATTTTACTATATTTTTCATGATATGAAATTGTCATGTATATTTATTATATGGATATAATCACTAATATTTAATCTCCTTAAGGGCAGAACACATTTCAGTGTGATACTGTGGAGATCTGAACAGTGCCTAGTAGATAGCACTTGTTTGATACAATTTTGTTGAACTCAATGAAAGAAGTTACAAATTTACAGCAGATTCATACCTTAAGATGTGTATTAATTATTGGACCACAGGAGATAAGTTATGTTATAGGAAACAGAAAGTGAAAATAACTGTACCACACATGAGTGTGAAGCAGAGGTACATAACCTGGCACAAAGACTGATAATGCAATGGTTTATTCATTGAGCATACAGACTATTTTCTCTCATGCATGGCTCATGCATTAATTGCTGCTTGTTTCTTGTCATGTGTGCCATCTAGCATTACAACTTTTTCAAAGTAAAAATGTATGGATTGGGCTTCAGCTACTATGACTCTGGAGTATATAGAGAGACTAATGAGAATGTTTTAAAAATCCATATAGAGTCACACAACTTGTTATCCCTTCAAAGTGTGCCTGGTTTTAATGATTTCACCATTGTTCAAGTATCTGCACATCTCTCTTTGAAACTGCCTTTAGAGTTAGCTAAACTGTCAAAATGAACTTTCTTCTTTGGTATTTGTGCTCTGTCTTTGTCCTCAAGCATCATAACTCACAGTGATAACCTGACATATTTATGCAAATACTTTCCAAAGATTTTTGCTACACCAAAAAGATTTTTTAAATATTTTGCAGCTATTCAAAAGAGTCTATAATATTTTATGAGTATATTTTACAAATTATTTCATGAGATTTTGACCTCATTGGTTATATTTGGTTACATTTAAAGACTTAGCATTCACTTCAATCTTGTATCTGTCCCATATACAAATTACAGCTATTCTGTATGATCTATGAATCTATTCATAAATATTGCCTATGCTAAACATGCCTTTAGTCAGTTTGCTAAATGTGTTTCTCATTTACTGGAGAGCTATTATTTCAATTAGGAGCTGTAAACTTAAAATGAAGCTATTGAGAAAGGAAAACACCTCCATTATTTATTGCCTTAACAGTGTTGGAGTGGTAGAGTTTTAGAATATAGAAATCTCCAATTTGCAATGATTCAACTTGTAATTTCTCAACTTTATGACAGTATTAAAAGGATACACATCTAGTAGGAACTGTATTCATAATTTTGAATTGTGATATATTCCCAGGCTAATACACAGTATGGTACTCTCTTGTGATGCCAGGCAGCAGCAGTGAACTGCAGCTCCCAGTTACCACACCCTTTTGAGAGTAGACAGTGGCTAATCTACAATGTATTGTGTTGCTAAACTACAGTGATTGATAGGTTTTGTGTACTATGTGTATTCTGTGGCTTTTTAATTCAAATTTTTTTTATTTTGAGATAGAGTGAGCTCCCAGCCACTGGTTTACTCCAAACATCCATAATAACCAGGGTTGGGTCAGGCCAAAGCTGGGAGCCTGGAACTCAATCTAAGTCTCTCCTATAAATAGCAAGGATCCAACAACTTGAACCATCACCTGCTACTGAGAAGGCACCTGCACAACCAGCTTTTACTATGCCTTTATTATCCATTGTACTAGTGCTATCATTATTTCAATGTAACCTAAAGTGTAACCACGTTAGCTTGTTAGGCAACCATTAGTAAAAAGAAGCAATGCTAGACTTTATAATATGTATTATGTTAGGTGATGAGTTAAGTAATCCAGTAACTATATTAAGTTGATTATTGTACGATCTGAACCGCTGCCCATTCCTGGCACTCGTTATTGTACACTCCCCTTCCCTCCATCTGGCCAGATGTGACCCTACCCTGACCCAGGCCCAGGAATGTAAAGCAATTATCTATACCTATAGGGTTCAAAGCTTTAGATAACAACTAGCCACTACCCCCGGAGTCAGCAGCTGCAATGCCGGGACTTATCAGAAGTGTCAACTTGATCTACAGCATCCCCTTAACACTTGCTTGTAAGGGGTAATAAAAACTCTGTAACAATTAGGCTCGGGGCTTCTCGGAGGGCTTCCTCTCCTGGAGGCACTGAGAGGCCCGAGTTCGAACTCGAAATAAAAACGACCCTGCTTATTAGCTTCAACTTCGGTCTCTGGTGGTGTGACTTTCGGGGGACCACGGACTTGGGGGGCATAACACTACCTCCCGGAGCGGGTCTTCATTAGCAGGTGGCTGGAGCTGGGAATAGAGCCAGGACTCAAATCCAAGTGCTCTGACATCTCAAGTAGTATCTTTAACTGCTAAACCAAACAGCCACCCCCAAGTGCATTTTTACTTACGATATTGTGAATTTAATCCAACCATAATGGAAAGAACATCAGTATACTACTTCATAGATAAGATGAAATTTCATAAAGAAGACAATTATGCAAGCAAAGCTTTGAGTGTAAGAGTGTATGCATTCATGAATACTATAGTTTGAATGTGGCCCCCAAAAATTTGTGTTTTTCCATTATGACAGGATAAAGAAGTGGAGCATTTTAAGAGTTTTAAGAGGTGACTAGTTCATGAGGGCTCCCGGCCTTGTGAATGGGATAAAGCCCTGAAAGAAAAGGTTTCACCTAGCTTTTGGCGAGCTCGCCCTTCTGCCAGAGTCCCTCCCCTAATGAGGAAGGAATCATCACCACACACCCTAGCCTGATGACTTGATTTCAGTCTCTTAGTCTTTAGAAAAGGGAGAAAATAAATGTATATTCTTTGTAAGTTACCCAGTCTCAAATATTTTTTTACAACATTTCAGGATACTACGACAATGAAGATAGAATCCATGATTTTTTTATTGCTGGTAGACGCCAACAGTCAATGGATGTCTACACATATTTTCAATCAGTATTTGGCCTTCTGTGACTCCCTACTGGTTAAAGGGTTTTTGGGACTTTCTACTCATCCCATGCTAATTCATCCACTGCAAATCATCCACTGGTAGTCAGCTTAGCTTACAATTTTATTTGGAGTTTTCTTTTATCTTTGGCCATAGGGAACAGCAGCAACCTGAGTTCTTACTGCCTATAAACAACACCCCCTACATAAAACACATACAGACACACACACACACACATACTCACAGAGAGAGAGAGAGAGTCTTTTTTTTTTTTTTTTTTTTTTGCACTCCTCTACTCAATAGATTGAAACCTGGTATGAGAAACAAGATTTCATTTTTTTTCTTTAACTAGCTGCCAGCTGCCATTTCACTTAGGCAAGAGGCCATATTCTGTTTGCATAGTCACTTCCTTGAGTTTATGAATCTCATATTCCATCAAAGCTGACCCTTTCACTCTTCCATTTATTTTTCTATAAATTTATACCTATACTAATTAAACAAAATTTGATTACCATCAGACATGCTTACTTACGGATACCATGAAACCTATTTGTTTTTTGAACTATACCTTGTATACTTTTAGCTCACTTGAAAGTCATGGATCAAAGAAAAAGCTTAGTACTTGACTGAATAAGAAGTTTAATAAGTGAAAAGCAAAAAAAAAAAAAAAAAAAAAAAAAAAAAAAAAACAACAACAACAAAAAAACCTAGTTTAGTGGGAATACAGACAATGGCTATAACTAATAACAGAATGGAAAAATGACCATTTCACCCATATACAGCAAATTTTAAACTAATCATAGATCATTAAAACTATAGTGGTATAACATTCTTAACTGTTGGTTTGACAAGTATTAAAACAAACTTTTACAAAAGTATATTTGCAGCAATGGTGGTACATACAGACCCTCCCCTTTCCCTCTCCTCCCTTCCCCTTCCCTCCCCTCCCCTTCCCCTTCCCTTTCCCTTTCCTTTAATTTTAAGCCCCACATATGAGGGAAAACATGTGGTATTTGTCTTTCCAGCTTATTTCATTCAACATGATATCCTCCAGTTGTGATCACTTTGCTGAAAATGGTAGAATTTCATTCTTTTTTTATAGCTCATTAATATCCTATTGTATATATATATACATTTTCTTTATCCAGTCATCTGATGATGGACACCTTGGTTGATTCCAAGTTTTGGCTATTGTGAACACTGCTGCTATGAACATGGTGGAACATGTATCTCCTTGATACATTGTGGTCAAGTCTTTTAGTTAGATGCCCAGTAATGGGATTGCTGGATCATCTGGCAAGAGTAATTCTAGTTTTTTAAATAAATCACCACACTGTTTTCCACAGTGGCTACACTGATTTACATTCCCACCAACAGTATATGTCTCCCTTTAGCCACATGTACACCAGCACTTGATACTCTTTATGTTTTGGATTTCAGCTATTCTGACAGGGGTGAGGTGATATCTCATTGAGTTTTGATTTGCATTTTCCTGATAGCTAGTGATGTTGAGCATTTTTTTCATTTATTTGTTGGCCATTTGTATTTCTTTTGAGAACTGTCTACTGAAGCCCTTTGACCATTTCTCAACTGGATTGGTTGTTTTTATTGTTGTTCACATTTTTAAGTGGCTAATATATTCAGGATATTAATTCTTTGTCAGATAGATGGTTTGCAAATTTTTTTCAGTCTGTTGGATGTCTCTTCACTCTGCTGATCATTTTGTTTGCTGTGCAAAAGCTTCTGTGTTCGATATAGTCCCATTTGTTTAGTTTTGCTTTTGTTGCCTGTACTTTGGGGATCTTGTCCAAAACTTCATCCCCTACACCAATGTCTTGGAGCATTTCCCCTATGTTTTCTTCCAGCAACTTCACAGTCTCAGGTCTTAAATTTATGTCTTTGATCTATTTGGAGTTGATTTTGTTTATGGTGAGAGATTTGTATCTAGTCTCATTTTTCTACACACACACACACACACACATGTAAGTTTTGTTAGCATTATTTGTTGAAGAGATTATCCTCACTCCACTGTATGGTCTGAGTACTTTTGTCAAAATTTATTTTGCTGTCTGTATGTGTGTTAATTTCTGGGCTTATTCTGCTCCATTGATCTTTGAATCATTTTTTATCCAAGTACCATGCTACTTTAATTACTACAGCTTTGTAGTACGCTTTGAAGTCAGATTCTGTGATGTTTCCAGCTTGGTTTCTCCTTGTTCAGGATTTCTTTTGCTATTCTGGGGCTTTTGTGGTTCCATATGAATTTCAGGATTGCTTTCTCTAATTCTGTATAGAATGTCATTGATATTTTGATAAGAATTGCATTGAATCTGTTAATTGCTAAAGGTACTATAAACAATTTAATGATATTGGTTCTTCTGATCCATGAGCAAGGAATACTTTTTTACTTTTTATATCCTTGATGATTTCTTTCAACGTTTGATAATTTTCCTTGTAGAGATATTTCACTTCTTTTGCTAAATTTATTTCTAAATATTTGGGGTTTTTTTGGTAACTATTTTGAATGGGATTTCTTTCTTGAGTTCTTTTTCTGTGAGTCCATCATTAGCAGACAAAAAAAAAAAAAAACCTACTGCTCTTGTATATTTATTTTGTAGTCTGAAACTTTACTGAATTGGTTTATCAATTATAGCAGTTTTTTGTGGAGTATTTAGGTTTCTGCATTACAACATTTGTCATCTACAAACATGGCTAATTTGACTTCTTCTTTTTGAATTTTGGTGCCATTTATTTCTTTCTCTTCCCTAATTGCTCTTGCTAAAACTTCCATTACTATATTGAATAAGAGTGGCAAAAGTGTACATCCTTGTCTTATTCCAGATCTGAGGGCAAATGTTTTTCATTTCCCCATTCATTATATTTGCTGTTGGTTTGTGATATATAGCCTTTATAATCTGAAGAATGTTCCTGCTATATCTAATTACTGGAGGGTTTTTATCAGGAAGCAGTGTTGAATCTTATCAAATGCTTTTTCTGCATCTATTGAGGTGATCTTTTACTATAATGTAAATTGAAAATATGTTATCTCAAAAACTAAAAAAAAAAAAAAAAGAAACAAAAAGGAGAAGGAAGGAGGGTGGTAGGGATAGAGGGGAAGGAAGAAAGAAATATCACTCTGTTCTTTGAATTGTTTCCACAAATAACATTGAATCTGTTAAAACTCAAAATAAAAAAAAAAAGAAAGTCATGGATCAGAAGGTGAAATAACTACCCTTATAACAGTTAGACCTTATAATAGTTAGACCTACTCAGCAGAATTGAGTGTCTATGGTAGGAGTTTGGTCTCACTGCATTTTCTGCCCCACACCTAGCCTCCAAAATTGTTTATCAGAACAAAGTCCTCACTTGCTCTGGTATCCTGTCAGATTCCTGAAAATATAATGGGGGAAAAACAACAAAAAGTCTAGAGTTGTAAGGTTGCATTCATCATTCATTAAAGGCATGCCTGTTCCTTAAAGGTCATGTGACATCTTGTCTCTTCATTGAGGGATATATTATGGAAAAATAGAAAGCAATAGTGCTGCTCCATGGTGTCTTATCTCACTACTGAGCTGAGAAGTAACAGGTTCAGTTATGAGTCTCATACTTGACCAATATGTTTTTTTGGAAGAGGACAATGAAGAGGAATGCTGCTTTTGATTCTCAATTGTTTTTTAAGGCATCATTTATTTGAAAGGTAGAGCTAGAGAGAGAGAGAATGAGCGAGTGAGTGCAAGAGGGAGGTATTTTCCATATGCTGAGCACAAGCTAAAGAGAGATATCTTCCATTTGCTGGTTCATTCTCTTAAATGTCTGTAATAGCCACAGCTGGTGGTTCCATCCTGGTCTCTCATATGGGTGTCAGGGGCACAAATATTTGGGCCATTACCTGCTCCTTTCCCAGGTATATTAGCAGGAAGCTGGATCAGAAGCAGAGCAGCTTTGATATGGGATGTTGGCATTGCAAGTAGTAGCTTAACCCACTATGCCACAATACCAGCCCCAATAAGAAAACATTAAATGAAAAAAAAGATAACCGAAGGACCTGGGAAAATCTTTTTCTGAGAAAAACTCAGGAAGAATGTGATCCTGGATAAGTTAATTCATGACCTCTCAATCTAGGATATATCAAAGGAATAGGGTTATTACATGGGACAAATGAAAGCAGAAACGAACAATGTTCCCCAGTTGGATTCACAGCGATATTTTCTCTGGCTGACCCAGTACCTCCCTTCTTAGGGTCTAGCATTGGATCCCCCACCTTGACATCATAGAGTATAATAAAGTTCCCCATCAGCAGCAACAAACTGGAGAAACACCTCATTCTTCTTTGAATAAATCACTTGTCCTAAAAAGTAGGTAGGATTACATCAAATTGAGAAGTTCCTGTATTGCAAAAGAAACAGTCAGGAAAGTGAAGAGGCAACCAACAGAATGGGAAAAATTATTAGCAAATTATGCAACTGAAAAAGGATTAATAACCAGAATCTACAAAGAGATCAAGAAACTCCACAACAACAAAACAAACAACCCACTTAAGAGATGGGCCAAGGACTTAAACAGACATTTTTCAAAGAGGAAATCCAAATGGCCAACAGACATATGAAACAATTTTCAGGATCACTAGTCAACAGGGAAATATAAATCAAAACCACAATGAGGTTTCACCTCACTCCAGTTAGAATGGCTTTCAACAAACAACGAATGCTGGCAAGCATGTGGAGAAAAAGGCACACTAATCCACTGTTAGTGTGAAGGCAAACTGGTAAAGTCACTATGGAAGACAGTTTGGAGATTGCTCAGAAACCAGAATATAGTCCTACCATATGACCCAGCTATCCCACTCCTTGGAATTTACCCAAGGGAAATTAAATTGGCAAATAAAAGAGCTATCTGCACCTCCATGTTTATTGCAGCTAAATTCACAATGCCTAAGACATGTAATCAACCTAAAACCCCATCAAGTGAAGACTGGATAAAGAAATTATGGGACATGTACTCTATGGAATACTACACAGTGGTAAAAAAAAAAAAAAAAAAAAAAAAAAAAAAACCTGAAATCTGGTCATTTGCAACAAAATGGAGGAATCTGGAAAACATCATGCTAAGTGAAATAAGCCAGCCCCGAAAGGACAAATATATGTTCTCCCTGATCTTTGACAACTGAGGACCTAAAAAGAAACCTGTAGAAGTGAAACTGACACTATGAGAATCAATGACTTGATCAGCCTTTGTCCTGACTGTCAAGGAACAGCTTACTATTTTATTCTTTTTAGTATTTTCTTTTCCTACTTAATACCATTGGTTGAACTCTTAACACAGAATTATTCTTGGGTGTTTAAATCCAATTGAAAATTGATCCCTGTTAAAAATAAGAATGGGAATAAGAGAGGGAGGAGATGTACAGTTTGGCATATGTTCCCATGGACTTACCCCTAAGGGTAAAGCTGAAAACTTGCCATGGGACTCCAAATCCCATTAAGTTGGCAGGTACCAATGCCATCTTACTAGTTTAAGTGATGAGTTTTAGTTCATAACTGATCATTTAGATAGGAATAAGTGTCAAATGGATCACATAAATAAGACCTAGTGTCTGCTAATAATGATAGAATCAAAAAGGAGAGAATGATCCAACATGGGAAGCAGGCCACACATAGAATGACATATGCCCTAAACAGCACTCTGGCCTCAGAATCAGCCCTAAGTCATTCGGATCTGGCTAAAAAGCCCATGAAAGCATTTCAGGCATGGAAAACCAAGACATTGTGGCAAAAATATGACCTACATAAAAGATCTCTGTGAGTAAAATCCCAGTGGAAAGAAGGGGCCATCAAAGAAAGAGACCTTTCTCTGAAGGGAGAGGAGAAATTCCACTTTGATTATGGCTCTGTCTAATAATGTTGGAGTTTGTGGACTCAAGAGTCTTCCATAGCCTTGGTAGCTCATGACAAGAGCCTCGGGTGATTACTGATGTCATAAATAAGAGTGCCAATTGTTAAATCAATAACAGCAGTCACTGTGCACTGCTCCCCATGTAGGACCTCTGTCACTAATGAGTGATACTACGAGAATTATTGGAAAAACTAGTCCTCAAACAGTACTTTATACTTTGTGTGTCTGTGTAGGTGCAAACTGCTGAAATTTTTACTTAGTATAGAGTTGATCTTCTGTATAAAAGGTAATTAAAAATGAATCTTAACGAAGAATGGGATGGGAGAGGGAGTAGGAGGTAGGATGGTTTGGGGGTGGGGGAGTGGGTATGGGGGTAAGAACCGTCATAATCCAAAAGTTGTACCTATGAAATTTATATTTATCAAATAAAAGCTTTCTATACAAAAGTTGGATTGCATTTTATTGTCTTTTCGAGGGGGAGCAGGGGAGCACGGTCAAATACAAAGTCAAATTGTGATCTGGTAAAGTTTTTAGTTGGAAATTAAAAAGTTATAAGGAAGAATAATGAAAGATGTTTTTGCAATTAATGTTTCTCAATTAGTTTGCCTAAGAGGCAGAGAATTCTAACCCAAAGCTGTTTCCATACCTGGTGGGAACTTAATTTTTTTTTAATTCTTATCTCTAGGTTAACAGCTATCCCTTTTGACACAAGCTGTGCTGTAATTCTGTAATCTACAGCTCACCTCAGCTAAAATAAGCAATCTATAAAGTGGAATGTTTACCTGCTGTTTTCATTTTCAGCACAAAAATCTCACATGGTCAGGCAGAGTCTATTTAGTTTTTATATCAGTCTATATCTACATGTGTTTATCAATACCCAGAGAGTTATTTAAAATGCTGTTTAGAAACTCAGCAAAAGAATTTTTGCTATTTATATACTGCTTCATAATAAATACTCTAAAACTTAATGGTTTGAAACAATGGATCCTTTATTATATCTCACCATCTTGTAGATCAGGATGAAGGAAGATTCAACTGGCAATTTCTTACCACATGATGTCTTCAGAGGAACTTGAGGGTAACAGCTGGTAGAGGGGTTTGTCAGCAAAGTCCAAGCCAGCTTCATTTATGATCTTCTACCTTGGTGAGGATAGTGGAAAGCTCATCTGAAGATACTGATCAGTGCACTTACATACGATTTTTCCTGAATGACACTCTTGGAGCATCTTAGAATTTGTTCAGGGCAGTGCCAGGCTCTCAGAAAACAAAAGTATTGCAAGAAACAAGAAGTGAAAGGTAATAGTTTCTTAAAGCTTGGGTCTGGAACTGTATTCTGTTGCCTAGCCAATCACAAAGGCCTTCCAGTTTTAAGTGGAGGGGACATAGTGAATGCATCTTAAAGGAAGGGAAGTTAAAGAATTTCCAACTATCTCTTCTTCCACAGTGTCAGTATATCCAAAAAACTGCAGCATCTGCTTTTAGTTCCTTCCTCATAAAAAATTAATAATGATCTTGCTGGTCTTGTGTCTTCTTCTTACATTGTTAAAATTTGCAGACTTTTCTTTTCCATGTGGGATTTGTTTTACATCTGTTTATTATGGATGTCACTTTTTTTTTGTCACAATCTATTCCTCATAGAAAATTCTAACTAGCCTTCACATGTGCTCAACATTCACATTATTTTCAGCCTTTATTACTACATTTCTGCAGAAAATTGTTTCTTTCCAATATATTCTCCAAAATGCTGGCATCACCTTCAAAGACTTGGGGATGATGCGCTTATCCCTTCATATTTGGGCTCTTTACTCAAGGAGTGCATCACCTACTTTGTTTTGTTGATTTTCTGCCAGTCTAACTTTGTAGTGAACAGGGACATTAGTAATGCTCACTTTAGAATAGACCTCTTGATCTCAATGGTATCAACTTTGAACAAAATACATGGAGCACTATCCTGTGCATTGTAGAATGTTTAGCAGCAACCCTGGCCTCTCTACACTAAATGTGAGCACCTCATTACTCACTAGTTCTGCCAGTTATATCAGATGTTGTCAAATGTGACTTTGCCTGTAAAATTAACTTGTACTCTATAGTTCATATTGGAAAAATAATTCTATTTTTGAATGTAGAATTCAAGTATACCTCTGCCACAAAGGGACTCAAGCTTTATAATAAATAAAATAAATAAATAAATAAATAAATAAATAAATAAATTCTATTCACAATGACTTTATTTAATGGTCTCCTAATATTATGGAACTTGACATTTCTCCCCACTTCAAAGATTCCTATCTTGTTGAAATTTCCATCAAATTCTTATTTCTGGACTGGGTGGCATCAATCTCTACTTAGATACAAATAAACTGAGACACCAAAGCAAACCTCGTATGGTATCTCATTTGACTTTGCAGCATATGGGTTGAGACTAATTATTAATAAACCAGGTCATCAAAGTATTGGCCAATTACATAAGAAAATAAAAATAGAAACAAAACCCCATGATTTTATTTGTCTTCAAAGTTCATTAACTCCATTACACTTGTGTTCAAGTGATTGTCACAGTATGGCATCAAAGGTAATTTTTATTTGTCCTTTTTGGATAATTTCTTTTTGCTTTGATTCTATCTGTTATTTTTTTCAAATTTCAGCTTTTCCATGTGCCATTTGATCTGTCTCCAAAGTTGCTCCCATTCCACAGCTCCCATCAATTATGAAAATAAATTTGAGCTTACTCTTTACCCATGATATTCAGTGATAGCTCATTCTTTGTTTTATGATGCTACACCTAGGAACACTTTATGTTTGCTAAGTGCCTTGTAGCTTTCAGTAAGTTACAACATCTCAAACTCTTTTACACAAGCTTTCCCTTAGGACAATGAGAGCAAACCTACCTTCTTTAGGGATATTGAGAGGGTAGGAGAGTGTGGACCAGCTGTAAGTAGAACACAGCATGCTAAGATGCAATTATTGATTAATGTGATTTTTGATTTTTGATTTTTTTTTAATTTATTTTTTTTTATTGACAGGCAGAGTGGACAGTGAGAGAGGCAGAGAGAAAGGTCTTCCTTTGCCGTTGGTTCACCCTCCAATGGCCGTCGTGGCCAGTGCACTGCGGCTGGCGCATCGCGCTGATCCTAAGGTAGGAGCCAGGTGCTTATCCTGGTCTCCCATGGGGTGCAGGGCCCAAGGACCTGGGCCATCCTCCACTGCACTCCCAGGCCACAGCAGAGAGCTGGACTGAAAGAGGAGCAACCAGGACAGAATCCGGCACCCCGACTGGGACTAGAACCAGATGTGCCAGCGCAGCAAGGTGGAGGATTAGCCTATTGAGCCGTGGCGCAGGCCGATTGATGTGATTTTAAAACTAATGTAAAATTTCCACACATCTGCTCCCAAAGATATCCTTATTCCTTTTAAAATAACATGCAACTCTAAGCCACTTGTAAGTTTAATTGCTTAATGACATTACTAACATCCCAAAATCCTCACTTAAAACTGATACCTTATGAGGAGCACTTGACCCTCCCAAGATTCTTGAGTCCAGTTTGGAATGTTATTGTCTTTTATGTATAGATGACATGTGAGAGTTTCAGAGAAGGTGAATGGATTACAGCAATCAAAATAATTAACCTTGTTGACATTATTTGGGCACTCACATAATTCCAAAAGCTTTACTGTACATACCCAAAACTCAAAAATAAGACAAAGAGTGATGACACATGTTCTTTGGCTGTTACACTGGAGCATTATCTAGTAGGTCACAAATATTACTTATAAGAGAATATACCTATGTTTTGCTGCTTATTATTTAACTAAAACCCTGATATTATGAAGTTAAATGTTAACTTGTTAATTTTTGCCTGCTACAGAAATAAATGATTTCTTTTTTAGAAAAGATAGTTTCCAAGTATATGGATATATTGCTCTAGAACACTAAGTGTTACATCTAACACTGGGGTCTTTTTAAACTGTATTATTTTTTATTTAAATGTGAATATTTTTGAGTAATTTTAGGTCTACAGAAAAAAGTGAAGAGGAAATACAGAGATTTTTAATATACTTTCTTAGTCTCTCATCCCATAGACACCGTACACCTAGTGTCTCCAATTATAAACATCTCACTATGTGCTACAGCATTTTTTATGGCTGATGAGAAGATATGGATACATTGCTTTTGAATAAACTTATTATTTTTAATGACTATATATAACGAGTCTTTAAATGCTATTTGATTTGGCATTATCATCCTACTGATATACTCATTTATTAGTTCCATCATTTTTGTAATTGTACAACATAATTTGAAAATTCTATGAAATAGGAAGTTGAGACTTTAACAGATAAGAGAGATTACCTACATAGCACAATCAGGCAAGAACCAAGGAAAGAAAAAATGAAATGAGTCTGAGTTGAGAGGTGAATTGACAAAGGGAGTGTTTCTTTCAGCATCATGCTCTTCAAGCATAAATGTGCCTTGATTGTACTTTTGTGGCTCTACAATATACAATAGCTGTGGGTGATTCAAAGGATCGTGTCCAATTCTCTTGCTTAGGATGATGTGTCTAATTGTGTCATTAATGACCTGTGAGTCAATAAGTTGATCTATAACCTATGTATAATAACCATCATAATTGTTCAATATAAACTGTTCAACATAAATGCATCCTTTACACATACACTTGGAATTCAAGGAGTGGTAAAACTCATTGTTTCTTCAGTCAATAACTTCTAGGCACCAAATATGCTAGCAAAACCTCATAACATGGAAACTATATTTGATTATTTAATTCCATTCATAATTCTTAGTTTAATCTTTGAAAATGCTGATGAGGGCAGAAAATAGGTCTTCTGTACTGGAACATTCGGAGAAGACTTCATTCTGAAGACAGAACTTCAACTGAACTTTGAAAGACAGACAAATGAGTAGAGAACGAATAGAGAATTCTAGGAAACAAGGTTTCTGTTCATCTTGAGAAGTAACCCAGTAAACTGGGAACCACCTGCTGATCTAGGTCAGTGGTAAATCCCAAACACTTTTCTCACTTTTTCACAACTCTTTCTTACATTATCTCAGTTTTGTTAATCAATAAGATAGATCTCAAATCTTTAAAGAAGAAACTATTTTTGTCTTTTTGCACCAGTGTCTGTAATCTTAAAAAAAAAAAAAAAGTATTTTGTCAAATCTTGGTAATGTTTATATTCCCAGTCTTCTGGACAGAGATGAGAACTTCTGTCTCTAGTACGAAATCCAAATCCTAGCTTATTTGGAAATTTAGTACCAAGTTTTGCTCCACTCTTCCATAAACACCAAGCTGTAGTTAAAAATATTTTTAAACTACAAGTTCACATTCCCTGAAGTTCTTTTTCAGTTTTTCATGCTGATCAACACAGTCAACATATTTTATAATGCTGAGTATGAAGATCCTAAAAGAGCATAAGCTTTGTGATGATAGAGAATATGTGGGGGCCGGCGTTGTGGCGCAGCGGGTTAATGCCCTGGCCTGAAGCACCGGAATCCCATATGAGCGCCGGTTCGAGTCCCAGCTGCTCCACTTCTGATGCAGCTCTCTGCTATGGCCTGGGAAAGCAGTAGAAGATGGCCCGAGTCTTTGGGCCCCTGCACCCATGTGGGAGACCTGGAAGAAGCTCCTGGCTCCTGGCTTCGGATCGGCGCAGCTCTGGTCATTGTGGCCATCTGGAGAGTGAACCAGTGGATAGAAGACCTTTCTCTCTGCCTCTACCTCTCTCTGTAACTCTCTGTCTTTCAAATAAATAAAATAAATCTTAAAAAAAAAAAAGAATATGTGGTTTGAGCCACAGATTTCTGTCTATGACATCATTAAAATATCACAGCTGAATGATTTTCTGATTATGGAATATTTACACTTGCACCATGACATAATTTTCTGTTGGAACTCAGTTAGGTGAGGGTCCTGTAAAAATTCAGGATGTAATGATTAAAATGACTCAATTTGTAAAGTGACTTCTGTATAAGAATAGCTTCAGTGGGTTGAAGAGGAATTGAGCTGCTGAAAATATTTTCCTCCCCTGAGGTAGGTGTTTGACACAGCAGTTAAGATGCTTCTTGGGATGTCCACACCCCATATCAGAGTATCTGATTTTCTGTCTTAGCTCCACTCTTAGTCACTTGCTAATGTGCACCCTGGGAGGCAGCAAGTAATGGCTCAAGTATTTGAACTCCTGCCACCTGCCTGGGAGGCCTAGATTGAGTTCTGAGCTCCTAACTTTGGCATGGTCCAGCCCCAGTTGGGGGCATTTGAGGGAGTACATCAGTAGATAATAGATTTGTCTGCCTCTCTCCCTCTCTCTTTGCCTTCAAAATGAACAAAACATTTAAAAAAGGTTTTCATGGACATGAAAGTATGAAAAAGTCTCTATTCTGATAGCTAGCCTCTTCTCCCTCTGTCTTATTCATATGAACCTATGCTCATATGGTATTGTCAAATATTGAAAACCGTTAACGCCTGTGCTTATTGATAAGAGGTAATCCATTCCAGAAGTGAATTTTTATACTAAGCTTAAAGAACACAGAGCCTTAAATCCAAATGAATAAATATGGATGGTTGAAATTACGTGAGGTGGGGCTGATATTTTGAGAAATAGGTTTTGCCCAATGCCTCACTAAATTAAATTGTTTAGATTGACACACATTCTGCTAAAATCTGTAGCTGCAGAGATGTTAACATGCTAAATTCAAATTCATTGTAACCAGGAGCCTCATGTTTGGAGAAGATTAAAGTAATGCTTTAGAGCAGACTTTGAAATAAGTTTAGGATTTGGATTTGGAGCAGGATAAAAAAAATTACTGTTTAGAAATAGAATGCTTTTAACTGGGAGATATTGTTTTATAGAAACAAAAGAGGGAGACAAGAAGATAACACATCCAGGTTCTTTATGTGAGGAAAAATGATTGGGACAGTGAAACTCAGGGAGTGTTGGTGTATTGGGGAAGGTGCCTTAATTGCATATAAAGTAGTCCCTGAAAGTCTGCTAAAATAATGTAGGAGAGTTGCTGATTCAAGTGTTTTATTAATAGCTGCCTGTAGCTTTTCATGATTTACTTGCATTGCTTATCTAATTTCAACAATGAGACAGTTATAATTCTTGCTGATAAAATAAAATAGGATCAAGGTTTGAAAACATTTACAAAAGACAAGCAAGCAAATCATATCTCAACAGTTACTTCTAAAGAATGATAAATAGCACTGCAAGACCCAACTATAAGACTGATAATTTGTTCTTACTTGGGTTTCTGAAGATTTTACCTACAAAAGGTAAGAAGAGATAGACCTATGAATTAATTGATGATTAGAACCACATTGAGTTCTTCACTGGGAACAAAAACACCTTACACACAGTTTTTCTTCAAGATACTAGATGTTCAAATATAAAAGAAACCAGGACAGAGTCCTGGGAAAGATTAATCAATAAAAAGTCAACTATCTTCAATTTTTCTGAACAATATTCCTTAGTATACCAAGTAGATTTATGTGACATAAGGACGAAGACTTCTGTCTCTGCATCTCCAAATGTTCCTGGGTATGTTCATTATGTGTTGAGTGAAATAACTCTTTAAGGTTAAAACACTTTTGGAAATGTGATTGAAAGTTAAGTTGTATCAGTTATCTGCTATAGTGTAGCAAACTTCTCCCAAACCTGGTGGTGTGATAACAACAAATTTCATACCTGCTGACAATTCTGACTCAGCAAATTGTACTGGTCCACGTGGGCAGTTCTTCTGCTGGTCTTGCCTTTGACCATTCATGGGGTATCCTCATCTGGTGACTGGACTGGGATTGCATGTTCTAAGATGGCCTCACTCACAGCAGTTTGGTCATTGGTGTTGTCTCGCAGCTGTGTCTTTCTCTCCACCTGACCATGTCAGGCTTCTTGCGGGTGAGACAGAGAAGATAAAAGCCTTCTGAGTTCTGGGCCAGATGTTGCAAAACATCTTTTTTTTTTTTTCCCCCCTAAATTAAAGTAGTTGTGAAACCTACCACATTCAAGGTTATACTCTTGGTATTAGCATCTGTAGAGAATTTATGATTGCTTTCATATTGCAGCAGCCTAAAACAATTTTCTAAACTACAGAATTCTCTAGAATTACCAAAGAAATAATAGATCCAGGAGGGATGTATTATATATTGCTTGTGAATGTGTGCATGGGGTAATTCTGTAAGCTACATTCGTTTGTACTACACTTCGGGAAAATTTCTATCCTATTAGTTCTCCTGTTTTGATCCTCAAGCCCATTATAAATAATCCTGAAGTCTAAAAAACCTCTGACGATCATTCTCAATTCTTCTAGAAGATGAGATTTACTAGTCATGAAGCTAGACTCAGGTCTCAGGTTATAACTAGAGTGGAAGAAGCATAGTTAGTTGCTCTCAGTTTCATTACATGAAAAGGGAAAATTCAAAGATGGAATGCTTTTTCAAGAGTAACTTCCAAATACAGTAAGTTATGTACAGATTAACCACATCGGTCGATTTACTAAATTTTATATTAACACAAGTTTAGTTATACCTGTTGTCAGTTTATGAGCTCTGGAAAAGACACAGGCCTGAGACAAATCTTGGCTCTGTAAAAATAGACAAAAAGGGTTACATCAACCTAAATGATTCTGCACAATCACCAGAATGAAGAAAAAACAAATGAAACAATCTCTGGTACAAAAATGCAGCTATAGAATATAGTTACGATTCACATATCTGATATGGGGTTAATATCCAAAATATATATGGAACTCAAGAGTCAGAAGAAAATAATCTGATTTAAAAAATGGGTAAGAGACCTAAATAGACATTTCTCAAAAGAAGACACACAAATGGCTAATAGTTGCATTAAAAAAGAATATTTAATATCACTAGTCATCAGGGAAATGCAAATTAAACCGTCAGTGAGCTATCACCTGACACCTGTTGGAAGGCTTTTAACAAAAGGGCAAAAGGTTACAAATGTTGGTGAGGATGTTGGTAGGAGTGTAAATTAACACAGCTATTGAGAAAAAAAGTATGTAGGTTCCTCAAAAGGGTTGGGGGGGCAGCATTGTGGCATAGCTGCTTGTGATGCCAGCACCATTATGGGTGCTGTTTCATGCCCTGGCTGTTCCACTTCTGACCCAGTTCCTTGCTGGGAAAATCAGGAGAAGATGGCAAAAGTACTCGGGTCTCTGCCATCCACCTAGGAAACCCAGATGAAGTTCCTGGATCCTGGCTTCTTCCTGGGTCAGCCCTGGCTACTGTGACTACTTGTGGAGTGACACAGTGGATGGAAGACCTCTTTCCCTCTGTCTCTCCCTCTCTCTCTGTAACTGTGACTTTCAAAAAAATAAATTAATCTTTTAAAAAATGAGAAATAGAACTACATTGCACTACCATATATATATATATATATATACATATATATATATATATCCAAAGGATGTGATATCACTACGTAAAAGAACTATAGAACTATCTGTACTCCTGTGTTCATTGATGCATTATTTACAATAGCCAAGATATGGAATAATTCTAAGTGTTCATCAACACATGAATGGATTTATATGTATATATATATATTTAATGGATATAAATCACATATGTATAATGGATATTTATCATATTTATGTATAATGTATACATATATATCATTATTTTCTTCATAATATATGTAAAGAAAGTCCTGGGGCAAATGGATGGGCCTTGATTATATTATGTTAAGTGTAATAATCCAGGCATAAGATAACTGCTAGAAGATTTCATGCATATGTGGAAGCTAAAAAGTCCAAGTCCCAGAGAGTAAATTGGTGGTAACCACAGGCTGGGGAGTGGAGTAATGGGAAAATCACAAACAACTTGATTCTAATATTATTAGCTATAAGACTTGAATAAATTAAGCGTTTGTAGCCTTACTTTCCTCATTTGTAAAATGCAATTAGTAAAATATATTCTGAAGTGTTAACTGCAAGGATGTAATGAAATACGCTCAGAATTGTCTGAAGAAATCCAGTAAATGGAAGCTGATACTGTCACCACTCATAGTCATTTGACCCTAGAGGTTTGATCCCACTCCTCTCCCTTTTTTTCATGCCATTTTTATGAAATAGGCGGCTCATACACACACCTCTCATCCCTTCACCACCTGGCTGCTTGTCCTCTACAACTTAACTCTTTGTGCACTCAAGCTCTAGGAAAACCACCTTCTCAAAGACCAACACGTATAGAAGATCCAGGATGTAGTGCTTCAGATTGGAGTAAGGGTAAAGAAGTGGGTATTTCAGAATGTCAGGCCATACACAGGGTTATCTTAATAAAGGAGATTAGAAGGCTTCTCAGAGCCAGGCACAGATGTTTGGTCATGGAATAGGAACAATCTATCAACTGTAGTATGGAACAGATCAGTCTGGGGACAGAAAAGCCAGCCACTTGTGATGACAGCCTGTAAGATCTAGGAAAAAAAAAAAAAAAAAAAAACCTCAAAGTCCAAAACCTGAGACAAGTGTTCGTATAGAAAGAACAAAGATAGAGCATGTGATGGTGGGTTAAAACAGGTTCCAGCCAGCAACGCGGCTCAATAGGCTAATCCTCTGCCTTGTGGCGCTGGCACACCAGGTTCTAGTCCCAGTCGGGGTGCCGGATTCTGTCCTGGTTGCCCCTTTTCCAGGCCAGCTCTCTGCTGTGGCCCGGGAGTGCCGTGGAGGATGGCCCAAGTGCTTGGGCCCTGCACCCCATGGGAGATCAGGAGAAGCACCTGGCTCCTGGCTTCAGATCAGCAGGGTACGCTGGCCACAGCGCGCTGGCCGCGGTGGCCATTGGAAGGTGAACCAACAGTAAAGGAAGACCTTTCTCTCTGTCTCTCTCTCCCACTGTCCACTTTGCCTGTCAAAACAAACAAACAAACAAACAAACAAACAAACAAACAGGTTCCAGACAAATGTCAGCCTGAGCACTGTGTTTTGCATAAAGCCATCTTCACATTCATGGCTTGGCAGATCCTATTAGGCTGGGGGCATTTCCTTAAGACTGAGTGGAGATGGGCACAACCCTTTGTTTAACTTTTCTGTTGGGTGAGGTAAGATTATAGCTTTCAGTATTCTTAAAGTGGAAGGTGTATCAGAGTTTGGGATGTGTCTGAAAAGGAATATGATTAAATCCAGAATGTACTTATTTTAAAATGGCATGAAATGAAGAAAATATATTTTAGTTCTCTCCTTATTGCATAGGAGGGCACTGCAAGGAGGGTGAAGTTACAACAGGTTACTTGTAGAAAATACAACTGAAACATAGTGCACATGTATGCTGTGTATGTGAATATGTATATATTTTGTATGCATATGCATGTGAGATTATGTATGCATGGTGAGAAGAGCAATGATTTTTATCTTAATTTTTGGAATTATCCACGAATCTATACTTCACAATGTGTTTAGAAAGTAGACTGACCTTCTCACATTACCAGAATTATTCCCCACATAGTATGTCACTTTAATTCCTTCTGTAAAATCAGACTGTTATAATAATTATAAATTATAACAACAATAATAAATAATCATATAGCTTTTTAATGAATAATCTAAGGACATATAGTAATGTTAAAATGCTTTTGGTAAAGTTGGAAGTTTTAATCCATAGTAATATTGTTTCTTCACTTGGTTTTAGCCAAAAGGCCGAGAAGTGATGTATTGTTTCTTCATATAAGACAACACTGGCAAGATGGTTGTCATCAAGATTCCTACTAATTGTATCTTGACTAGCCTGTGAAAGCTGGAGAGAAAGGCTATATATTGAGGTAGGATAAAGAAATTAGTCCAGAGTTAAATCAGAGATACTAGGCAGTATATGCAGATGGTATAGGATGATTTGATACAAAAGAAGGTTCTATAAATTAACATGGGTTTTACTGACCAGACTAGTTATCCAGAAGAAATTATGGGTGTAAAGGGAAATAAGAGAGATGGAGAGTGACATTAATATAGAACAAAGAGCATAGAAAAATGTTGATGTATGGATGGGTGCAAATTTCAGAGAAAGTACCCAGGTACTGAGTTATAACTTTTGAGTTCCTGTTCTGTTTGGAATGGCAGAAGGGACAGCAGGTACTGGATAGCTTCTCTAGCCTGAGGATTTGTCTCTTGGTCAA
Source organism: Lepus europaeus (assembly GCF_033115175.1). Lineage (NCBI taxonomy): Eukaryota > Metazoa > Chordata > Mammalia > Lagomorpha > Leporidae > Lepus > Lepus europaeus. The sequence continues at coordinate 74,795,658 of NC_084839.1, read as the reverse complement.
ATTTTTCTTTATTTTTTTAAATTTTTATTTGACAGGTCGAGTTACAGACAGTGAGAGAGAGACAGAGAGAAAGGTCCTCCTTCCATTGGTTCACTCCCACAATGGCCGCCACAGCTGGTGCTGCAGTGATCCAAAGCCAAGAGCCGGGTGCTTCCTCCCGGTCTCCCATGTGGGTGCAGGGACCCAAGCACTTGGGCCATCCTCCGCTGCCCTCCTGGGCCAAAGCAGAGAGCTGGAATGGAAGAGGAGCAACTGGGACTAGTACCCGGTGCCCCAACTGGTACTAGAACCTGAGGTGCCAGCGCTGCAGGCAGAAAATTAGCCAAGTGAGCCACGGTGCCAGCTGGTCAAATTTTTCTTATACATTAACTCAAAGATTTTATAGGAGGGTACCAGATTTAAAATAAATGAGACACTAACCAAGATGACCATGTAAAGGACAAATAGCTCTACTTCATTGTCAGTGTGGTTTGTTCAGTACACAGTGATTCATATTGATGATATTAAGCTTCCCTAGAAATTATACCCTGAGAGGATGCCCTTGAGGAAAGATCAGAAAGTATCAACATTTACATCTTCCAAGAATGAGGTGGGACACAGTCACTCAGCCCATGGGTCCAGAGTTTGGAGGAATTTTTATATATCGAATGTCTAAAGTCATGTTGCGTTTCCCTGCGTACGTTATTATGGCTGGACATACGTTCTTTCTTAAGGCTAAGTAACACTGACTCTTCCGTACCTTGTGAATTTGGTTGTTACTCTGAACGCCAAGCCACTGCTGCTGTTCAGCCTGAGAGCTGCAGAGGGTATGGATCTTTTTGACTTGGAATTTATAGTTAATGCCTTTGGACTCTGCACATTAACAGTGATCTTGCTTGTAATGCCCTTTTTTAGTTCTAGTTTGTATTCATCTTCTTGTCTCTGCATCATTTTGAGCCTAACTATTTTTCTCCTTATTTTCTTGATCATCTTTTAGAAAGATGATATCATCTCTGTTGAGTATTCCTCCTCCCTTGCTGTGAGTATTTTCTGAGTTACAGTACTCTGGGACTCCCTGTCTACTGGCTCCCTCAGTAAACATGATGCTTGTATTAGGATCTGACTCAAATTTGAAAAATTCCTTCATCTTTGCCATATTCTATTGACTACTAGCAAGTTATAATCTGTAAATGCATTAAAAAGCATTGAAATATACAGTGCAAATGTGTGAGTTTTATGGTTTTTGCATTATATATCAATAAAACTATTTTAAAAACAGAACAATTTAGAAGCAGTTGGAATAAATGGAAACAAGTTACAGGTAATGTCCACACTCAAGGGGAGGGAATACCAGGGATATTAATAAGAATAAGAATTCTGTCTGTTCTATTCTATGCTAAAAGTATCAGCTCTATGCTGATGACTCAAAAATTGGCATCTCCATTGAGTTCAAGAACATTACTAAACACTTTATTCTGGTATAAAATGTTGCTTGGTTAGCAGTTCTTGATATAGCATCTCTCAATTTCTTTGGAAGTGAATATGTATAAATTAAAAAAAAAGAAAAAAATGTCTCATAATAGCAAATCCAAAAGGTAAAAATAATAGTAATGCAAGAACTCAGGAAGAATTTCTATAAAGTTCAAGGCAGCCTGAGTTGGTTTGGTCAATACAAATAGTAATATTCCCTTAAGGAAGGGCCAGAAAATCCATGTATCTATTGACTTGAGCAAAGTAAAATATACTTTGGTCATGTCCCTATCTGTATCCTGACTGTCAACAAAAGGTTGATGATGGTTTCTGCACTGTGGTACAGTGGGTTAAACCACTGCCTGCTGCACCAGATCAAGTCCTGCCTGCTCCACTTCTGATCCAGCTCCCTGCCAATGCTGCTAGGAAAGCACTGGAGGACGGCCCAAGTACTTGGCCTCTGGCACCCGTGTGGAAGAACTGGAAGGAGATCCTGGCTCCTGGCTCCAGTCTGGACCAGCCCTATGAACCAGTGGATAGAAAATTCTCAATCTCTCTCTCTTTCTCTCTCTCTCTCTGCCTCTTCTTCTCTGAAACTCTGCCTTTCAAATAAACTTTAAAAAAAGTGTTGATGACAAATAAACAAATTGGTGACGTTTCTTAAATAACTGATACAGTGGGTCCCCTATTTCTGTAATTATTCAGGAAAACAAAGGGAGACTTTTGATGGCACAGCATATCCTGAAAGTCATTGTGCATTAGAGCAAGAATCCTATTATCAATGACAATTGGATATGATGGCTTCAATTAACTATTAGTAAGCCAGGCACATGATAGAAGAAGATCTAAATCTGGATAAATACATGCAAGACACTGGAAATGAGGCTTAAAATACTGCATATATCTCTGCTTTAGAGCTTCAGAGTTTGGAATAGGTTATTTCTAACCAAAGTCTGTAACTCTATGTTTCTCCAAATGTGAGGTACACAGGGCTAAATAACAGTGTTTTCCTAAGAATACTGCCACACATGGTAAAGGGTTCATCATCCTCAAAACTTAGATGAAGATCATGCCCTGGAGAGTCTTGTTCTATAGGATTAATTAATAATATTCTTCACATTCAAGACATGATGT